>NC_045963.1:74967376-75302376 GCF_010909765.2 Amblyraja radiata
CAGGCTCAATCTATTTTTAGTTTAATGAATTAATTTAGAGACACAGCGTGGAAAAAAACAGGCCCTTCGGCCCACCGAGTCCACGCAGACCAACGATCACCCCGCGCACTAATGGGCCTGTCCCACTTACGCGATTTTTCGGCGACTGCCGGCACCCGTCATAGGTCGTTACAGGTGACCGAAAATGTTCAACATGTTGAAAATCCAGCGGCGACCAGAACAAGGTACGACTCTTTGGGCGACTACTCACGACCATACAGGCTCCACCCCGCGACGTGTCGTCATGGCGTCGCCAGTATGGTCGTGAGTCGTCTCAGTCGCCCAAAGAGTCGTAGCGTCTTTCTGGTCACGGCTGGATTTTCAACACGTTGAAAATTTTGGCCGACCCGTAACGACCTATGACGGGTGTCGGCAGTCGCCGAAAAAGTCGCGTAAGTGGGACAGGGCCATAACACCATCCTACACACACACCAGGGATAATTTACAATTTTTACTGAAACCAATTTACCTTCACACCTGCATGTCTTTCGAGTGTGGGAAGAAACCGGAGCACCCGGAGAAAGCCCACGCGGTCACAGGGAGAACGTACAAACTCTGCACGGACCCGGGTTAGATCCTGACTGCGGGTGCTATCGGCGGGGGGTTTGTACGTGCACCCCGTGACCGAATGTGAATGTGTGATCAATGGCTGGCACGGTTCTGGTGGGCCGAAGGGCCTGTTTCCATGCTGTATCTTGAAACCAAATTAAACGAAAAGAGAAGCGAATCCAGTTATTAATCATTCTCGTTCAATATTACTGTTTATTTGACCATTTCAGAAGTGACAGTCAGCCAGTTTTATGTATATTGAAAGCAGCCGTCAGTTGCTGCTTGCTGATGGTATTAAAATAGTCCCCATGAATGCAAAGCTTTACAAGCCACAGAATTCTTGATATCAACACCAATTCTAATACAGAAGGTCTGAGCAATAGACTTCATCCGGCTGTTATCCGTTTATGTGCGGCAGCAAAATTATAATCCACAGCCCGTGGTGTCTGATGTTCAATAAAACGGCAGCATTTCTCATCTTTTCAGCTCGCAATGAAGCAATCCAAGGAAATGGACCAATTAAAGAAAGCTCAGCTCGAACAACTGGAGGGCTTGGAAAGACAAAATGATCAGGTAGAGAGAGAGGTGCCGCATGTTAAATGTATGTTTAAGATTAGACTGTGTTGACATGAGAAGGTGATGCTGAACACGTGCGCTCGGTCCGTCACGATCCCGCTGTGTCTCCCGCTGGTTGCTTACCATTTTGAATCCCCTTCAGCGTTCCCACATTGACCTTTCTGTCCTGGGCCTCCTCCATTGTCAGGGTGAGGCCACACACCAACTGGAGGAGCAGCACCTCAAATTCCGCTTGGGTAGCTTACAACTCGGCGGTTTCAATATTGAATTCTCCAATTTTAGAATTAACCTCAAACAAACCCTATCTACCGCTCCACTCACCCCCCCCCCCCCCCCCCCACCAACCCCCACTCCACACACCTTCCTCCTTCCTCCACCCCTCCTCCTCTCTCTCCCCTTCTCTGTGCCACCCCCACCCCCTCACCTGCTACGCCTCCTCCCTGTGTCTTCACAGTTCGCAACTAATTCTTCAATCCCCCCCCTCCCCCCCAACAATCAGTCTGAAGAAGGGTCTCGACAGAAACAGCACCTATCCATGTGTAAGAAAGAACTGCAGATGCTGGTACAATCAAAGATAGACACAAAATGCTGGAGTAACTCAGTGGGTGAGGCATCATCTCTGGAGAGAAGGAATGGGTGACGTTTTGGGTCTGAGGAAGGGCCAAAACGTTGCCCATTCCTTCTCTCCAGAGATGCTGCCCCACCTGCTGAGTTACTCCAGCATTTTGTGTCTACCAGCACCTACCATGTTCTCCAGTGATGCTGCCTGGCCCGCTGAGTTAATCCAGTACTTTATGTCCTTTGGTGTAAACCAGCATCTGCAGGTCCTTGTTTCATATGTTCGAGGTGCAAAATTAGGCCACCTGTGAGAAAAGGTGTTTCCTCGTCTCCGTTCTAAATGGCTTTCCCCATATTCGTAAACCGTGGCCCCTGGTTCTGGACTCCCCCAACATCGGGAACATGTTTCCTGCCTTTAGAGTGTCCAAACCCTTAATAATCTTATGTTTCAATAAGATCCCCCTCGTCCTTCTAAACACCAGAGTGTACAAGCCCAGGCGCTCCATTCTCTCAGCATACGACAGTCCCGCCATCCCATGAATTAACCTTGTAAACCTATGCTGCACTCCCTCAATAGCAAGAATGTCCTTCCTAAGATTAGGGGACCAAAACTGCACACACTACTCCAGGTAGCTCACAACCCACTGGTATGAACATTGAAATAAGGTCATAAGTGATAGAAGCAGAATTTGGCCATTCGGCCCATCAAGTCTACTCTGGCCATTCAATCATGGGTGATCTATCTCTCCCTCCTCACCCCATTCTCCTGCCTTCTCCCCATAACCCCTAATACCCCCTCAACCCACATCATCTGCAGTTCCTTCCTTCACACTCTCTCGCCTCTTCATCAAGCCGATGTGATTAGTGGCCTAAAAATCATCGTTGCCGATTCACCGCCAGTCGATGACGGAAAAAATATATTCACGCTTGAAAATGCCACACAAGCCAAACTATTCGGCATAGCGTGAGGTTCAGTGGATTGTTACATTAACGAGTTATTTACTCCCTGAGATTGTTTTTCTTTCACGTGTCCAAAGCACAAAAGATGAACGACACGAAAACAGGTTTGTAGTTTAATGTCTGGATCATTATGTGCTGGGGCAGATGACACCATTGTTCTTTAATGCAGGATTTACCTGGAAATCAACGTGTAAATTCCTGAGTGTAACCTTTTCCCCTTGGAATTGTACAGAGAACCGATGCTGTTTATCAGTGAGGCTGCAGAGGCATTATGTTCAAGTGCCTTGTATACATATAACTATCTTCTGTACAGAACGGTTAAGGGCCTGTCCCACCAGCATGCGATAGCATGCGTCTAGCACGATCAAATGTGGTCGCTTGAGGTGTACGGCCTCGAGGGACCGGTCCCACTTCGATCGGCGGAGGCGTATGGAGTTGTGCGGGGCTGGTCCTGACATCGCGCGGGGGCTCCGAAAATCTTGCGCTGTTCGAAAATCCCGCGCGACAACGGCCTGTCAGCCCGCAGCCACATCGAGGTCGTACGCAGCCGCATCAAGGCCCTACGCAGCGCCTTGACGTCGTGCGCAGTGTTTTGACGTCGTGCGCCTAGCATGTGGCGTTGCGTGATGACATCACCGCCGAGCGTGCCGTTGCGTGATGACGTCACCGCTCGACGCCGTGCGACGTTCAAATTCAGTCGGCCCGCCTCCTGCCCAGCTGATTGGTGAGTTTGATGTCGGGACCAGCCCCGCACAACTCCATACGCCTCCGTGGTTCTAATTGGGACCGGCCCCGCGAGGCCGTACGCCTTAAGCCACCACGTTTGGACGCGCTAGACGCTAGACTGGTGGGACAGGCCCTTTAGTGTTACCATCACGGAACCTTTTCATAGAATGGCCGGCACGGTGGCGCAGCCGTGGAGCTTCCTGACCCTCAGCGCAAGAGACCCGGGTTCGATCCTGACCAAGGCTGCTGTCTGTGCGGAGTTTGCACGTTCTCCCCGTGACCTGCGTCGGTGCTCCGGTTTTCTCCCACCTTCCAAGAACCTTGCAGGTTTGTTGGTTGGAGACACAATAAACTGGAGTATCTCAGCGGGTCAGGCAGGCAGCTTCTCTGGTGAAAAGGAATAGGTGACGTTTTGGGTCGAGACCCTTCTTCAGTCACCTTTTCCATTTCTCCAGAGATGCTGCTTGTCCCGCTGAGTTACTCCAGCTTTTTATGTCTATCTTCCCTGCCTGCACCTGCATTATCTTTTTTTTTAAAGTGACCATTATGATATTTCCTCGTCTTTCTCAACCTTGATAACTAATATTTGAACAGTGATTCTACCTTTGAAAGCTGTTTATCAAGTTTTAATAGCATGGAACAGTATTGATCAGAAGAAAGATCTATCACTTGTAGAAGCATGTTGCATTCTTCTACTCTAGCAGAATGCATGTTTTGATATAAACATGCCGTATAAAATGATATGAGACATGATATGACATATGCAGTGACTAGTGGGGTGCAGCAAGGCTCGTTGTTGGGACTACAGTTATTTACAATATTTATTAACGATTTGGACGAGGGAATTAAATGAAACATCTCCAAGTTGCGGATGACACAAAGCTGGGTGGCAGTGTGAGCTGCGAGGAGAATGCTATGGGGCTGCAGGGTGACTTGGATAGGTTGGGTGAGTGGGCAGATGCATGCAGATGCAGTATAATGTGAATAAATGTGAGGTTATCCACTTTGGTGGCAAGAACAGGAAGGCAGAGTATTATCTGAATGGTGTCAGATTAGGAAAAGGGGAAGTGCAACGAGACTTGGGTGTCCTTGTACACCAGTCATTGAAAGCAAGCATGCAGGTACAGCAGGCAGTGAAGAATGGCATGTTGGCCTTCATAGCGAGAGGATTTGAGTTTAGGAGCAAGGAGGTCCTACTGCAGTTGTACAGGGCCCTGGACTATAGCATGCAATTTTGGTCTCCTAATTTGAGGAAGGAAATTCTTGCTGTTGAGGGAGTGCAGCGTAGGTTCACCAGGTTAATTCCCGGGATGGCGGGACTGACATATGAAAGAATGGGTCGACTGGGCTTGTATTCACTGGAATTTAGAACGATGAGGGGGGATTTTATAGAAACATATAAAATTCTTCAGGAATTGGACAGGCTAGATGCAGGAAAAATGTTCCCCATGTTGGGGGAGTCCAGAACCAGGGGTCAAAGTTTAAGAATAAGGGGTAGGCCATTTAGGACTAAGATGAGGAAAAACATTTTCACCCGGAGAGTTGTGAATCTGTGGAATTCTCTGCCACAGAAGGCAGTGGAGGCCAATTAACTGGATGTTTTCAAGGGAGAGTTAGATTTGGCTCTTCGAGCTAACGGAATCAAGGGATATGGGGAGAAGGCAGGAACGGAGTACTGATTTTAGATGATCAGCCAAAATCATATTGAATGTGGCTCAAAGGGCCGAATGTCCTACTCCTGCACATATTTTCTATGTTTCTGCGTTTTATCTCTAAAATGAAGGAGTAATTTGTTGGGTACATGTCACAGATCATTAAAATACTTCAACAAATTCCTAAATCGTGAAGACTACTCCAAAAAATTAATATTGGGGCAAACTCGTCAATCATTCCTTTTGTTTTAATGTTTCATGCGATAATTTCATAGCGTGCGAATTTAGGAAAAAATGATGTCTGTGTAATGAGGTGCATTGAGGTGTAATGAGGTGCACTGTAAAGCCATTGTTCCAGTAAGCATGGGCATTTACAGTATCATTACAGCTACAAACATTGTAACGAGCTGACTGCAACAGAATGCCACTGTTTAGTTTCATTTATTATTGCCACGTGTAGCGAGGTACAGTGAAAAGCATTTTTTTGGCATGCTATCCAGTCAGCGGAAAGGCTATACATGATTACAATCAAGCTGAACACAGTGTACAGATTCAGGTTAAAGGGCCTGTCCCATTTAGGCGATTTTTTAGGTGACTGCCGGCGAGTGTCACAGTCATAGCTGGTCGCCGAAAAGCAGCGACTGGAGCCCCCCCCCCCCCCCCTCTCCCCACGACAATGTCTACGACAACCTACCACCTAGTCGACGGCAAGCTACCCACAACCGGCGACCCAATCGTTGTGACATAGGACGTCCAGTCGATGGTGGCTGGCTCGAAGGCGGTGCTGGCTCGAAGGGCCGAATGGCCTACTCCTGCACCTATTGTCTATTGTCTATTGATATTGTGAGAGGGGATTCCAAATCCGAATCCTACGAGCCAAATCTTAATCTATCATAATTTACTGATATGGCAGATTATTTTATGCTGCTTTGAATAGACTTTAAGTGGACAATAAGTAATGCCATTAGCAGCTTCTCCCGATAAAAGCATATCTTTCCTGCGTTATGTTGACCACACCTACGACAACCTACGACCACACAGGCGACAACCGAAGTCAACCTACGCCCAACCGCGACAAGCAACGACCCTGTCATCGACAGCTGAAGACAATTCAGTCGCGTCGGTTGACATAGGTTGTCGCCAATGGAATTCACCGAGTCATCACCCGGCGACAACCTACGTCACCTGGCGACATCCTACGACAGCACCTACGGCAGGAGAAGACAGGCAACGTCAAGCCCACTGTCGCTGAAAGATGTTCAACATTTCAAAATCCAGCGGCAACAAGAAAAAAGTTACGACACTTGAGGAGACAACTCACGACAATACAGACGTCACCCCGCGACCGTGTGGCTGTCGCCGAAAAAATCGCCTAAGTGGGACCAGCCCTTACGGGAATAATGTTTTGTGCAAGGTGAAGTCCAATAGTCAGGGAGTCTCCAATGAGATAAACAGTAGGCAGACAGACACAAAAAACTGGAGTCACTCAGCAGGTCAGCCAGAGCCACTCTGGGTCTCTGGAGCCGGACCCGCTGAGTAACTCCAGCATTTTGTGCCTATTGAGTAGAGAAGATGGGAGGTCATGTTACAGTTATATAAGACGTTGGCAAGGCCACATTTAGTGACCACCTGACCTCCCGGTGGCTCAGCACTTCAACTCCCCCTCCCATTCCCCGTCCGACCTCTCTGTCCTGGGTCTCTTCCATGGCCCGAGTGAGCAACACTGGATATTGGAGGAACAGCACCTCATATTCCGCTTGGGGAGTCTGCATCCTGCGGGCATGAACATTGAATTCTCCCAATTTTGTTAGCCCTTGCTGTTTCCTCCCCTTCCTCAACCCTCGAGCTGTCTCCTCCCATCCCTCAGCACTCCTCCTCCTCCTTTTTCCTTCCTTCTCTCCGCCACCCCCTATCAGTCTGAAGAAGGGTTTCGGCCCGAAACTTTGCTTATTTCCTTCGCTCCATAGATGCTGCTGCACCCGCTGAGTTTCTCCAGCATTTTTGTGTACATTTAGTATATTGTGTTCAGTTTTGGTCACCATGTTACAGGAAAGATGTTGTCAAGTTGGAACGGGTGCAGAGAAGATTTACGAGGTTGTATCCAGGACTGCAGCTGTACTCTGCGAATGGCTCGATGGTAATCATGTATTGTCTTTCTGCTGGCTGGTTAGCGCGCAACAAAAGCTTTTCACTGTACCTCGGTACGCGTGACAATAAACTAAACTCAACTCAACTCAAGGGCCTGAGCTCCAGGGAGAGGTTGAGCAGGCTGGGATTCTAATCCTTGGAGCGCAGGAGGATAAAGGGTGATCTTCTAGAGGTATACAAAATCACGAGAGGGACAGATCAGGTAAGCATAGATAGAAACATAGAAAATAGGTGCAGGAGTAGACCATTCGGCCCTTCGAGCCTGCACCGCCATTCAATATGATCATGGCTGATCATCCAACTCAGTATCCTGTACCTGCCTTCTCTCCATACCCCCTGATACCTTTAGCCACAAGGGCCACATCTAACTCCCTCTTAAATATAGCCAATGAACTGGCCTCAACTACCTTCTGTGGCAGAGAATTCCAAAGATTCACCACTCTCTGTGTGAAAAATGTTTTTCTCATCTCGGTCCTAAAAGATTTCCCCCTTATCCTTAAACTGTGACCCCTTGTTCTGGACTTCCCCAACATCGCGAACAATCTTCCTGCATCTAGCCTGTCCAACCCCTTAAGAATTTTGTAAGTTTCTATAAGATCCCCCCTCAATCTTCTAAATTCGAGTCTCGAGAACCAGGGGACATAGGTTTAAGGTGAGGTGGGGAAAGATTTAATAGTTACCCTGCACTTCCAACAACTGGGACTTGAGCCCATGTTACTGGAAAGATGTTGTCAAGTTGGAAAGGGTACAGAGAAGATTTACGAGGATGTTGCCAGGACTGCAGTTTAAACCGGCATCTGCCGTTCCTGCCTACACAAGATAGACGGTAGGTCAGGAACGTTCTCAGGGATGGCTCAGCTCAGTTGCCTGACTGACATCAGCTGTGGAAACCAAAAACTATGCACAAGATTATTGAATTGAATTGAACACTTTCTTGTCACGTGGTACTTTGGATCCATCTTCATGAACAGATACTTTGGTTCCGTCTTCACTAAGGAGGACACAAACAATCTTCCTGATAGAGTAGTGGCCAGGGGCCACAGTTTAAGAATAAGGGGTAAGCCATTTAGAACAGAGATGAGGAAAAACTTTTTTACCCAGAAAGTTGTGAATCTGTGGAATTCTCTGCCTCAAAGGGCAGTGGAGGCCAATTCTCTGGATGCTTTCAAGAGAGAGTTAGATAGAGCTCTTAAAGATAGCGGAGTCAGGGGGTATGGGGAGAAGGCAGGAACGGGGTACTGAATGTGGATGATCAGCCATGATCACAGTGAATGGCGGTGCTGGCTCGAAGGGCCGAATGGCCTACTACTGCACCTGTTGTCTATTGTCTATTGATAGAGCCCCACCCTGCCCAACCTCTCCCTGTAGCTCAGGCCCTCGAGTCCTAGCAACATCCTTGTAAATCCCCTCTGCACCCTTTCCAGCTGGACAACATCTTTCTTCCAACATGGCGGCCAAAAATGGGCGCAACTTTCCAAATCTGGCCTCACCTTCATTCACTCCACAGAGAAGTATAGGAGAAAGGAGAGTGACTTTAAACGATAAATTTAGGAAGCATAACCAAGTAACAAGGAATAGTAACAAGCATTTCTCCAGGGGAAGAAAATCAAAGAAAATCTTCAGGAAGAACAATAGATAGAATTGTTTCTATAAGAGCCCAAAATGGTAGATCCCCTGTGGAGAAAGAATGTTTAAATGAGTGCTGGATGCCAATCTTCTGTGGTGATACAGACACTAATATTAATAAGGAAAAATGTGAAATATTTAAATTGCAGACAGAGACACAGCATGCTGAGAGATTCTACATCAATAATTGCAGATAAATGTCCCAGCATGGTAAGATGAGGTGAGGGGGTGGGTAGTTTTAACAGGAACCTGAGAGGCAATTTTTTAGCACAAAGGGTAGGGAGTGTATGGAACGAGCTGCCGGAGGAGGTAGTTGAGGGAGGGACTATCCCAACGTTTAAGAAACATTTAGACAGGTACATGGAAAGTTCAAGTTCAAGTTCAAGCGAGTTTATTGTCATATTGTCATGATAGGACAATGAAATTCTTGCTTTGCTTCAGCACAACAGAACTTCAAAACAGATCAGTGTGATATGGGCCAAATGCAAGATAGACACAAAATGCTGGAGTAAAATTGGTGTACAATTTTGGTCGCCTAATTATAGGAAGGATGTCAACAAAATAGAGAGAGTACAGAGGAGATTTACTAGAATGTTGCCTGGGTTTCAGCAACTAAGTTACAGAGAACGGTTGAACAAGTTAGGGCTTTATTCTTTGGAGCGCAGAAGGTTAAGGGGGGACTTGATAGAGGTCTTTAAAATGATGAGAGGGATAGACAGAGTTGACGTGGATAAGCTTTTCCCACTGAGAGTAGGGAAGATTCAAACAAGAGGACATGACTTGAGAATTAAGGGACAGAAGTTTAGGGGTAACTTGAGGGGGAACTTCTTTACTCAGAGAGTGGTGGCTGTGTGGAATGAGCTTCCAGTGGAGGTGGTGGAGGCAGGTTCGATTTTATCATTTAAAAATAAATTGGATAGTTATATGGACGGGAAAGGAATGGAGGGTTATGGTCTGAGCGCAGGTATATGGGACTAGGGGAAAATAAGTGTTCGGCACGGACTAGAAGGGCCGAGATGGCCTGTTTCCGTGCTGTAATTGTTATATGGTTATATGGTAACTCAGCGGGACAGGCAGCGTCTCTGGAGAGAAGGAATGGGTGACATTTCGGGCTGAGACGCTGCTTCAGACTGGAGATCCATAGATAAGGAAACAGAGATAAAAGGTAGTGGGAGACAGTAAGATGGTCGGTGAACTGGAACGGGGAGGGGATGGAGAGGGAGGTTTCCAACTTGAAGTTAGAGAAGTCAATGTTCATACCACTGGGGTGTAAGCTGCCCAAGCAAAGTATGAGGTGCTGCTCCTCCAACTTGCACTGGGCCTCACTCTGACAATGGAGGAGGCCCAGGACAGAAAGGTCAGTGTGAGAATGGGAGGGGGAGTTGAAGTTATTAGCAGCTGAATGCGGGCAGGTGGGATTAGCGTAGATGGGACATGTTGGTCGGTGCGGGCCAGTTGGGCCTGTTTCCACACTGTATCACTCTATGGTTTTGGAAGAGTCTGTGACAGAGCATCCAGTCTCTCACCCCAAGAAAATATAAGGTGGTACGTTTTTCTCTTTGCCTGGACAATATTATAGCTGAGGGGGGATTGTCACCTGTGGTAGGTCGAGCTGATTTAATTGAAGGTAAATTCCTGAAGATTTCTGCAAAGGTTGAGCAATTCAATCTGTCCCGACAATGAATCTCTGCTCCCTACCACAACCAGAGAGCAGTGCCGAACTATTGTCTACTCATTGGTGACCATCGGACTATCCTTGATCGGACTTTGCTGGCTTTAACTTGCACTAAACGTTATTCCCTCATCATACGGCATACACGGCAAACGGCTTAATCATGCATTGTCTTTCCGCTGACTGGATGGCAGGCAACAAAAGCTTTTCACTGTACCCTGGTACACGTGATAATAAACTGAACTGTAAATGTCAGGTCATGGTTTAGTCATTGAAGAAAGGGAACTACAGCCCATGGAGTTGTAGGTCCTCATTGGGGAAGGTCTGATGCGGGGCCTAGATACTGGTCCACCACCGATTTTCCAGCAACTGGTGGTCCGTCACCTCCTTTAGTCCGGACAAAATGTATCTATCAACGTCTCACCTATAAATCACTTTAGCAATCTCCCATTTCTCCGGCTCCACATCTTAAACCAAAGTATAATGGCAATTAGTAGTCATATTCTATGTTTTTTCCTCCTCCACTTTAGTTTAGTTTAGTTTTGAGATACAGCGTGGAAACAGGACCTTCGGCCCACCAAGTCCACGCCAACCGGCGATCCCCGCGCATTAATACTATCCTACACACACAAGGGACAATTTACACATACACCAAGCCAATTTATCCCTATATACCTGCACGTCTTTGGAGTGTGGGAGGAAACCGAAGATCTTGGAGAAATCCCACGAGGTCAGGGGGAGAACGCACAAACTCCGTACAGATAGCACCCGTAGTCAGGATCGAACCGGGGTCTCCGGCACTGCAAACGCTGTGAGGCAGCAACTCTCCCACCGTGCCCGTCCTTTCTTTTAAGGTATTGGGATAAATAGGGTCATACAGAGTGGAAACAGGCCCTTCGACCCAAATTGAGAATGCACTTGAAATCCTCCCACCGTGAATCGTTATTGGTATCTGACAAATTTTATCCTAAAATATTCTTTGTGGGTGGATTATTTAAACTTCTTATCAGTTTAGTAGTGGGAAGCTCATCTGTTCTTCAAACTAATTGGTATGTGGGAGTATGTGTAGGAAGGAACTGCAGATGCTGGTTTACACCGAAGATAGACACAAAATGCTGGAGTAACTCAGTGGGACAGGCAGCACCTCTGGAGAGAAGGAACAGGTCGAGACCCTACCCCAGTCAGAGAGTTAGGGGAAACGGAGTCTAGAGATATGGAAGGGTAAGGTGTGAAGATGACAGATCAAAGCAGGTGTTGATCAAGGAAATGTAGAATTGCTCTGTAGGCTGAGTGGAAGGTGACTGTGGTGTATATGCAATGTAATATGTAATGTAAATGCCAGTGCCCCTTGAGGCCAAAAGCAGAAGCTGGTAAATGAACCTGTGCCTCGTGACTGAGGTCAAGTGACCTTCTGGAAGTTTCAGTTGATAGCAGATTAAACTTTTCCTACAAGATGTCGGACGTGTCTTCATTGTGCTAGTCACAACACGGTCTTACGGAAGACATTACATGGTGTCAGAATTTTTAAAAAATGGAGGGGCTCAAGCATCCGGGACCACCCTCCCTGTGTAGCCGGGGATAGACCACCTGTAGCCAGACGCCAAAATGTGAGAAACTTGGACAGAGAAGCCAATCTCCAGAAGCCAGGAATAGTCTCCCAGAAGGTGCAAGTCCCCGGAAGACATGATGCGCCGAGATGCAGCGAGAGGCAGGAGCCAGTCTCCCAGTCACAGCAAAAGACAACAAGACAGGCCCTTTGTTAGAGTTTCTAGAGTTTGAGGTTAAAGTGAAAAACAGCAGCACTCTTAATTGAGTCTAGTGTAAATCCTTAAGTGGATATTAGGGGGAGATGTGATGTAATTAAAGTGAAGGGGGAGATGTGATGTATATGTAATGTAATATGTAATATAAATGCCAGAGCCCCTTGAGGCCAAAAGCAGAAGCTGGTAAATGTACCTGTGCCTTGCGACTGAGGTCAAGTGACCTACTGGAAGTTTCAGTTGATAGCAGATTAAACTTTTCCTACAAGATATCGGACGTGTCTTCATTGTGCTAGTCACACCAAGGTCTTAAGGAAGACATTACAGTGACAACGAGGCACACATACAGTAAAATTAATCAGGAGGACAGTGAAGCCAGTCGGAGAACTAGGGTGGGGGAGGGACGGAGAGAGAGGGAAAGCAAGGGTTACTTGAAGTTAGAGAAATCAATATTCATACGTCAGCATAATTCATATGTGAGTTGGCATGGATTCTTCCAGCATCCTTTCTTTGCATCCATGTCTTTAATTTTCGTTTCTAGTCCATCAATCATAGCATCTTATTCCACAGATTAACCCTCATCTTTTATGAATTATTTATTACACTGGTAAATGTCTCATGATAATGTCTGTAATCCGAAATACCATGTTCATTGTTTTGTTTTACCATTAGAGTTCAAATGTAACATGCATTTTATAGAAAGACACATGTTAATGAACGCTGGCATTTCATTTTGTACACGTTTTTGATTTGTGATCACTATTATTTTTGTACAGCTGCTGAAATCATGTCATGCAGGGTGTGTCTCCCAAGGTAGGTCTAATCTTCATTACTGAACGGCAATCAAATCTGTTGTTTAATGTTGACGGTGCTTCATATACTGACAGGGCTGGCCGTGCGTACATTGAATGAAATTGGGTTTGGCATAGTGGCGCAGCGGTAGAGTTGCTGCCTTTCAGTGCCGGAGACCCGGGTTCGATCCCGGCCACGGGTGCTGTCAGTACGGAGTTTGTGCGTTCTCCCCGTGGGTTTTCTCCGAGATAATAATAATAATAATGGATGGGATTTATATAGCGCCTTTCTAATACTCAAGGCGTTTTACATCGCATTATTCATTCACTCCTCAGTCACACTCGGTGGTGGTATGCTACTTCTGTAGCCACAGCTGCCCTGGGGCAGACTGACGGAAGCGTGGCTGCCATTCTGCGCCTATGGCCCCTCCGACCACCACCAATCACTCACACACATTCACACACATTCACACACAGGCAAAGGTGGGTGAAGTGTCTTGCCCAAGGACACAACGACAGTATGCACTCCAAGCGGGATTCGAACCGGCCACCTTCCGGTCGCCAGCCGAACACTTAGCCCATTGTGCCTCCCACACTCCAAAGACTTGCAGGTATGTGGGTTAATTGGCTTGGTGTAAATGTAAATTGTCCCGAGTGTGGGTAGGATAGTGTTAGTGTGCGGGGATCGCTGGTCGGCGCAGACTCGGTGGGCCGAAGGGCCTGTTTACGCGCTATGTCTCTAAACTAAACTATTTCAATGATGTGAAAATTGATGCAAATGTGCAAAACAAAGAGCCGTGTAGCTTTTTTGGCCAGTGTTAGCAAGTTGGGCCGAAGGTCCTGTTTCCAAGCTGAACCACTTTATGAATCCAAGTCCATTGCAGAGACAAATTAAAGTTGTTGGTGTAGAAATCTTTCGAAGTTAGGAGCAAAGAGGTCCTTCTGCAATTGTTCAGGGCATTGGTGAGATCACACCTGGAGTAATGTGTGCAGTTTTGGTCTCCTAATTTGAGGAAGGACAATCTTGCTATTGAGGGTAGGTTTACAAGGTTAATTCCCGGGATGGCGGGACTGTCATATGCTGGGAGAATGGAGCGGCTGGGCTTGTATACTCTGGAATTTAGAAGGATGAGATGAGGATCTTATAGAAACATATGAGTTATCCGTTGTAAAAAAAACCTGAAACATCGTTGATCTAAAACGACACCAAGGAAACAGTTGGTGATAAACCTTTTACCATGGCCAACTGGTATCCGATTGGGATGTTATCAGTAATTCACCACTTTCTGCCCAAACTTTGTAACTATTAATGATTTTGTTGTTCATCCTTCGTAGTGGAAGAAGACCATGACTTCAGTGTTTTTGTTTTTGTTTGTGGGTTTGGAGGTGAGACCGATCTGGGCCCGGAAAGCTTGCCCGCGTATGGGACACAGTTGGGTGGGTGCTGCAGTAGAAGTTGAAGTGGCTCGAGCCTTGGGTGTGGCGCATTCCCTCTGAGCTTCTGCGGTGCGCTCCCATGGTGATCTTGCACGGGTCCTGAAGTCATCATTTGCGTTTGACTTGGATTAAAGTGAGGGAGAGTTGCGCAAATCGTCAGCCTCACTCTCTTGTCGAAATTGAAACATATAAGATTATTAAGGTACACAAAAGGCTGGAGAAACTCAGCGGGTGCAGCAGCATCTATGGAGCAAAGGAAATAGGCAACGTTTCGGGCCGAACCCCTTCTTCAGACTATTAAGGGTTTGGACACGCTAGAGGCACGAAACATGTTCCCGATTTTGGAGGAGTCCAGAACCAGGGGCCACAATTTACGAATAAGGGGTAAGCCATTTGGAACGGAGACGAGGAAACACTTTTTCTCACAGAGAGTTATGAGTCTGTGGAATTCTCTGCCTCAGAGGGCGGTGGAGGCCGGTTCTCTGGATGCTTTCAAGAGAGAGCTAGATAGGGCTCTTAAAGATAGTGTAGTCGGGGGATATGGGGAGAAGGCAGGAACAGGGGGTACTGATTGGGGATGATCAGCCATGATCACATTGAATGGCGGTGCTGGCTCGGAGGGCTGAATGGCCTACTCCTGCACCTATTGTCTGTTGTCTATTGTCCCGGCCTATCTGGATCCAGTGGCAAGACATAGTCAAGACGGCTGGTGATAGGTCAGCACGCAGTGGGTGGCCACCAGTGGTCTACGTGAACATTGTGCCCTAATTGCGCTCGGCGACACTTTGCTGGGTCCACCATCCTACCGGTTGGACCGCCAGATGGTGGTCTCCTCCGCGTATTCCGTCGGATCCAGCCTTCACCTTTCCTGAATAAGATTAAGGATACCCAGCGGCAGAAGCACAATCCCAGTGTGAAACCCTCACTTGACCATCTCTTGAGAAGTTCATTGGGATAACTTGAAAGATCGATAAACCAGGAATTGAGATAGAGTCATAGAGGGATACAGTGTGGAAACAGGCCCTTCTGCCCAACTTGCCCACACCGGCCAACATGTCCCAGTTACACCAGTACCACATGATCTGAATCAGTTAGGATTCACTCAGTGGGGAAAAGGTGTCACGCAAAATAATGACTGCATTTGTAGAGGTCATTTAGAAACATAGAAACATAGAAAATAGGTGCAGGAGTAGGCCATTCGGCCCTTCGAGCCTGCACCGCCATTCAATATGATCATGGCTGATCATCCAACTCAGTATCCTGTACCTACCTTCTCTCCATACCCCCTGATCCCTTTAGCCACAAGGGCCACATCTAACTCCCTCTTAAATATAGCCAATGAACTGGCCTCAACTACCTTCTGTGGCAGAGAGTTCCAGAGATTCACCACTCTCTGTGTGAAAAATGTTTTTCTCATCTCGGTCCTAAAGGATTTCCCCTTAAACTGTGACCCCTTGTCCTGGACTTCCCCAACATCAAGAACAATCTTCCTGCATCTAGCCTGTCCAACCCCTTAAGAATTTTGTAAGTTTCTATAAGATCCCCCCTCAATCTTCTAAATTCTAGCGAGTACAAGCCGAGTCTATCCAGTCTCATCGGATACCAGTTGCCATAGTGAAGGGTTTATCACAAACTGGTTCCTTGGCGTCGTTTTAGATCAACGATGTTTCAGGTTTTTTTACAATGATTTAACTAATTTGAAGCTGTTTCGTAGGTTTTCTTTCAGTTTAACTCTGAAAGATTTCTACATCACGAACTTTAATTTGTCTTTGCAATGGTTGCACTTAGTGTCATCGAGTCATAGAGTGATACAGTGTGGAAACAGGCCCTTCGGCCCAACTTGCCCGCACCGGCCAACGTCCCAGCTACACTAGTCCCACCTGCCTGCGTTTAGTCCATATCCCTCCAAACCTGTCCCCTCCATGTACCTGTCCAAATGTTTCTTCAACGTTGGGGTAGTCCCTGCCTCAACTACCTCCTCTGGCAGCTCGTTCCATACACCCACCACCCTTTGTGTGAAAAATGTAGCCCTCAGACTTAAATAGCGTTTTTTTTTTTAAATTCCTTGGGCTCAGTAAATGAGGATAGACTTCAGCAATTAACCGTAAAGAAAATAAAATAAAAAAACACCCTGCAATGCCTCCCCTCCAGCCAAGAAAATAACAAATCCCTCAGGCCTACAGATCTAAAACAGGGGCAGCACGGTGGCACAATGGTAGAGTTGCTGCCTTATGGGCCTGTCCCATTTGGAGGTTTTTTAGGCAACTGCCGGCGACAGTCATAGTCGTAGCAGGTCGCCGAAAAAAACGGCGACAACCTACGTCACCCCGGCGACAACTACGACAGCACCCACGTCAGGAGAAGTCAAGCTACGCCCATTGGCGTCAAACCCACTGTCACCGAAAATGTTTCAACGTGTTGAAAATTTAGCGGCGACCAGAGAGACGGTGCGACTTTTTGCGCAACTGAGGACACGACTCCCGGCGAACATGTGGAGACAAACTAGTTGGCTGTAGTTGCCTAAAAAATCGCCTAAGTGGGGCAGGCCCGTTACAGCGCCAGAGACCCGGGTTCGATCCTGACTACAGGTGCTGTCTGTACGGAGTTTGTGCGTTTTCCCCGTTACAGCGTGTAGTTTATCCGGGTGCGCTGGGTTCCTGCCGTTAGCCGAAGCCGTTAATTGACTTGATATAATTTCCAAAGCCGTTAATTGACTTGATATAATTGTAAATTGTTCCTCGTGTGTGTGTGTGTGTGTGTGTGTGTGTGTGTGTGTGTGTGTGTGTGTGTGTGTGTGTGTGTGTGTGTGTGTGTGTGTGTGTGCGCGTGTGTGTGCGTGTGCGTGTGTGTGCGTGTGTGCGTGTGTGCGTGTGTGTGTGTGTGTGATAGTGTTAGTGTGCAGGGATCACTGGTCGGTACTGACTTGATGGGCCGAAGGGCACTGTTTCCACGCTGTATCTCTAAACTAAACTGGAAAATAGTCTTGTGTCTTTCCATCTCCATCTCCAAAAGTTGAAGGATTGGGAATGCAAAATTCAAAGTCCTTTAACAAAAATAATCAAGTTCCTGCTAATCAGACCTCTATGCAGGAAGAATTATTTCCTGCTAATACAAATGGAATATAAGAAGTATTAAATTCCAATTAAATATCGACGCTCACCTCTGGGATGTTGGTTTCAATTTTCGAGATTTATTTTTTCTCCCTATAAGATTTTTTCTCCCTAGTTCCCCATCTTGCCGCTTAATGTTAGGACAGCACGGTAGAGTTGCTGCCTTACAGCGTCAGAGACCCGGGTTCGATCCAGACCACGGTTCTGTCTGTGTGGAGTTTGTACGTTCTCCCCGTGACCTGCATTTTTTTCTGGGTCTTTCCACCCACACGCCAAAGACGTACATGTTTGTAGGTTTGCATTGCTCTCCCTGTAACCGCGTGGGTTTTCTCCGGGTGCTCTGGTTACCTCCCGCATTCCAAAGACATGCAGGTTAATTGGCCTCGACAAATTGTCCCTGGCGTGTGCCGTCAAGAGGCTTCTGGGAATCAACAAGGGAGCCAACTTCCAGAGGCACTAATTTGGTCGCCCAGCTTTCTACAAAGTCTCATACAATAGTCACCTCAAGGCAGAAATAGATCAGCAACTTACACTCAGAGAGCAGCTACCACAAATAAACAGGATGATAAATCACAGGAGCAAGGATGACTGAACTTCACGACCTTTTGGGTGAAGAATGCGATTAGATCTAAATGGTTTCAGTGCATTAGGCCTGAGCTCAGTTACATGAATCCTTGCTTCTCCGAGGGATATAAGAACATTGAATCAGGGCTTTCAGACCTTGGGTTTTATTGAGAACATTTGCAGGACCTTTCGACATGAGGGGCTACAGTTTGAGATTTTACAAGCTGTCAATATGTCAGAGTTTCTGCCAGTCTGAAGAAGGGTCCCGATCGGAAACATCGGCCATTCTTTTTCTCCAGAGAGATGCCGAATGACCCGCTGAGTTACTCCAGCATTTTTCCAGCTACCATCTGAGTATCTACGTTGAAGTGCTTTGTCTAAAATCAAGCAATCGCCTTCGAGGGAAGATCTTTCCCCATTGAAGATACATTATGGCATCGAAAACACTGTTTAGTTGCGTTTAGAGATACAGCGCGGAAACAGGCCCTTCGGCCCACCGAGTCCACGCCGACCAGCGATCCCCGCACACTAACACTACCCTACACACACACGGGACAAATTTACATTTACACCAAGCCAATTAACCTATGAACCTGTACGTCTTTGTAGTGTGGGAGGAAACCGAAGATCTCGGAGAAAACCCACGCAGGTCACGGGGGGAACGTACGTCTTGTTCAGCTTCCATAATGTCTGAAGACGGGTCCCGACCCGAAACATCGCGGATCCCTGTTCTCCAGAGATGCTGCCTGACCCACTGAATTCCTCCTGCACTTTAAGTCATTCTGTCTAAACCAGTATCTGCAGTTCCTTTCTTTTTCCTACTTTTCCTCCATGATGTCTTGACCACATGCTTCATGCCATGGGGGCAGCACGGTGGCGCAGCGGTAGAGTTGCTGCCTTACAGCGCCAGGGGTTCGATCCTGACTACGGCTGCTGGCTGCAAGGAGTTTGTACGTTCTCCCCGTGACCTGCGTGGGTTTTCCCCGGGTGCTCCGGTTTCCTCCCACACTCCAAAGACGTGCAGGTTTGCAGGTTAATTGGCTTCAATAAAAAAGTCTCTAGTGTGTGGGATAGTACCAGTGTTTGGTTGGGAGTGGGCTCAGTGGGCCGAAGGGCCTGTTTCCGCACTGTATCTCTAGTCTAAAGGACGGATTACCTTATCCTTCCCTACAATTTATTTATCTTCCTCCTACTGAAATGGACAAGAACAACATTACACAGTTCACAGCCTTATCTGCTCTGGAATCATTCACCATTGTCCTTATATAATTAGACAATAGACAATAGGTGCAGCAGGAGTAGGCCATTTGGCCCCTCGAGCCGGCACCGGCATTCAATGTGATCATAGCTGATCATCTACAATCAGTACCCCGTTCCTGCCTTCTCCCCATGTCCCCTGACTCCGCTATCTTTAAGAGCTCTGTCTAGCTCTCTCTTGAAAGTATCCAGAAAGCCGGCCTCCACCGCCCTCTGAGGCAGAGAATTCCACAGACTCACAACTCTCTGTGAGAAAAAGTGTTTCCTCATCTCTGTTCTAAATGACTTACCCCTTATTCTTAAACTGTGGCCCGTGGTTCTGGACTCCCCCAACATCGGGAACATGTTTCCTGCCTCTAGCGTGTCCAACCTTAATAATCTTATATTTCAATGAGAACCCCTCTCATCCTTCTAAACTCCAGAGTATACAAGCCCAGCCGCTCCATTCTATCAACACAGGACAGTCCCACCATTCCAGGAATTAACCTTGTAAACCTACGCTGCACTCCTTCAATAGCAAGAATGTCTTTCCTCAAATTGGGTGACCAAAACTGCACACAATACTCCAGGTGTGGTCTCGCTAGGGCCCTGATTCAGATGGAAGTTGGAAAAATGAGGCATTTGAAGTTGACCACACCTTCTTGACCCCAGAGCAGGGAGGCTGATCCGACTGATAAACATATTTGCACGTGGTGGAGCCATTTATCACATTTCACCAAAATGTTCCGCAGTGCTGGACATGTCTAGAAATTGTACGGTAGTTCTATGCAGTGAAGGGGAAAGAGTGTAGGAAGGAATTGCAGATGCTGGCTTACGTTGAAGATAGACACCAAATGCTGGAGTAGCTCAATGGAACGGGCAGCATCTCTGGAGAGAAGAAATGGTTGACGTTTTGGATCGAGACCCTTCTTCAGACTGAGAGTCAGGGGAGAGGGAAACGAGAGATATGGAAGGGTACAAAGAGCATGTGAGGTAGTGTTGCCAACTGTCCCGTATTAGCCGGGACATCCCATATTTTGGGCTAAATTGGTTTGTCCCGTACGGGACCGTCCTTGTCCCTTGACTGCTACTACTCGGGTCGAGGGGACTGTCGGGTCGGAGCGCCGTGTGCGGCTCCCGCCTCACCCATCCCGACGTAGTGCAGCCCGTGGAGTGCAGCAGCAGCCGCGCCTCGCCCGTGGCCCCGGCCAGCTGTCCGACCTTCGGACCTTCGCTTACCGCTGACACCACCACCCCTCCTTCACATGGCCGATCATCGGTTCATGAGTTGGACGGGGCGCCGGACTTTGCGCGCGACATCGCGCAGCCCGGGCCAAAACTCCTCAGCTGGCCCGCCGGCTGGGCTTTGCGTGCAGTCCAGCACCCGGGCCAACTCATCATTCACCCAGCCACGGCCGAGTCGGTCAACGAATTGCCATCGGGAATTTGTCCCTTATTTTGACCTTTTGTCCCTTATTTGGGAGCGAGAAAGTTGGCGACTCTAATGTGGGAGGTGTGAAAAGGACGGATCAAAGCAGAGGTTGAGTCAGTTTTAAAACGTGGTCGCAGAACCAGACGGCAGGAGGAATCACGGAGGCTGGAGCAGCGTGAGCGGATGCTGCAGAACTCTCGCCGGAGAGAGGAGGGGAAACTTCTTCAAAGTAGGCCTACCTTGAGGAGATTTCGCAATCTATCTTGAGGAGATTTCCGTCAGCGGGACAGGCGGCTTGTCCACAAAGTGGATGGGGTGCAGCAGCATCTATGGAGCGAAGGAAAACGTTTCAGGCCAAAACCCTTCTTCAGCCCGAAACGTTGCCTATTTCCTTCGCTCCATAGATGCTGCTGCACCCGCTGAGTTTCTCCAGCATTTTTGTCTACCTTCGATTTTCCAGCATCTGCAGTTCCTTCTTAAACACAAAGTGGATGGGGTCAGCTTTCCAGCGTTGGGGGTGGGAGGGAGCGAGGAGTGAGAGGGGGAGCAGCTTATGGCACTTCTTGTCATCGCTGAGCTTTAAAATTAGTACGTTTTGGTTTCATCCGCCCACTCCCGCCCAGCACCGTCATCTACACATTAAATCACCCATTGTTCATCACCCACCAAATATCTAAAGTCACAAACAATCAATCATGTGGCAATTTAATGCATTCATCACAGCCAGGAAAGCACACTTTAATCTTATTCACACAGATTGGGCTCAGCAATTTTCAGCCTCTCATCGGCGCTACAAGAAATAAAAAGCAGGGATCGTTAAACATAACGCAGGAACGATATGCTTTTTTGGGGGAAGCTGCTAATGGCATTCACTTAATGTCCACTTAAAGCCTTTTTAAAGAAGCATAAAATATATTGCCATGTCAGTAAATTAGCATTGATTAAGATTTGGCTCATAGGATTCAGATTTGGAATCCCCTCTCACAATATCAATAGACAATAGACAATAGGTGCAGGAGTAGGCCATTCGGCCCTTTGAGCCAGCACCGCCATTCAATGTGATCATGGCTGATCATCCCCAATCAGTACCCCGTTCCTGCCTTCTCCCCATATCCCCTGACTCCGCTATTTTTAAGAGCCTTATCTAGCTCTCTCTTGAAAGCATCCAGAGAACCGGCCTCCACCGCCCTCTGAGGCAGAGAATTCCACAGACTCACAGATTCCTCCAACATCGGGAACATGTTTCCTACCTCTAGCGTGTCCAAGCCCTTAACAATCTTATATGTTTCAATGAGATATCCTCTCATCCTTCTAAACTCCAGGGTATACAAGCCCAGCCGCTCTATTCTCTCACCATATGACAGTCCCGCCATCCCGGGAATTAACCTGGTGAACCTACGCTGCACTCCCTCAATAGCAAGAATGCCCTTCCTCAAATTAGGGGACCAAAACTGCACACAATACCCCAATACTCACTAGGGCTCTGTACAACTGCAGAAGGACCTCTTTACTCCTATACTTGACTCCTCTTGTTATAAAGGCCAACATGCCATTCGCTTTCTTCACTGCCTGCAGTACCTGCATGCTTACTTTCATAGACTGTTGTACAAGGACCCCCAGATCCCGCTATACTTCTCCTTTACCCAACTTGACGCCATTTAGCTGGTAATCTGCCTTCCTGTTTTTGCTACCAAAGTGGATAACCTCACATTTCTCCACATTAAACTGCAGCTGCCATGCATCCGCCCACTCCCCAACCTGTCCAAGTCACCCTGACGTTCCTGAACACATACTGGGTGGCACGGTGGCGCAGCGGTAGAGTTGCCGCCGTACAGCGACAGAGACCCGGGTTCCATCCCGACCACGGGTGCTGTCTGTACGGAGTTTGCACGTTCTCCCCGTGACCCGCGTGGGTTTTCTCCGAGATCTTCGGTCTCCTCCCACATTCCAAAGACGTACAGGCTTGTAGGCTAATTAGCTTGGTATCAATGTAAAATTGTCCCTAGCGTGTGTAGGGTAGTGTTAATGTTTTGGGACGACAGATGGCACAATGGGCTAAGTGTTCGGTTGGCAACCGGAAGGTAGTCGGTTCGAATCCCGCTTGGAGTGCATACTGTCGTTGTGTCCTTGGGCAAGACACTTCACCCACCTTTGCCGGTGTGTGAATGTGTGTGAGTGATTGGTGGTGGTCGGAGGGGCCGTAGGCGCAGATTGGCAGCCACGCTTCCGTCAGTCTGCCCCAGGGCAGCTGTGGCTACAGAAGTAGCTTACCACCACCGAGTGTGACTGAGGAGTGAATGAATAATGCGATGTAAAGCGCCTTGAGTATTAGAAAGGCGCTATATAAATCCCATCCATTATTATTATTATTATTAATGTGCGGGGATCGCTGGTCGGTGTAGAGTCGCTGGGCAGAAGGGCTTGTTTCCATGCTGTATCTCTAAACTAAACTAAACTAAACGTCCATTGAAAAATAACGGAGAAGAACAAGTATTTTGACATTCGTAACACAGGGAGTTAGTTCAACCATTTCCAATCCAAGGATGTAAACGTAATCTCTCCGAAATGGACAACAAAATTAGAAATGTTCTATTCTCCTCTCTCTTTAATAATAATAATGGATGGGATTTATATAGCGCCTTTCTAATACTCAAGGCGCTTTACATGTTACATCTCAATGACATTTTATTTGTTGCCTTCCTCCCTTCCATTGCTACACAGAGTCTGATATCCAGCACATTCTATTTCTATTTCTTTCTATTTCTATTCTCAGTGAGAGTGCTGGAGTAAACTCAGCGGGTCAGGCAGCATCTCTGGAGAACATGGACTGGTGACGATTTGGATCAGGGCTCTTCTTCAGAAGAAGGCTTTGCCTTCCATCACAGTGAGGAGGAGATTCACTGTGATGGATGTTTGTGTAAATTGTGTTGTCTCTTGGTTCTTTTTCTTGTGTGTACGACTGCAGAAACCAAATTTCGTTTGAACCTCAAGAGGTTCAAATGATAACAAATAAATTGTATTGTATTGTATTGTAGGCTCCCGACCCGAAACGTCGCCTATCCATGCTCTCCAGAGACCCCTCTTGACCTGCTGAGTTACTCCAGCACTCTGTCTCTTTTTTATTTGTTGCAAACCAGCATCTGCAGTTTCTTTGTCTACATTCTCACCGAGCTTAGGGCAGGCTACAAACACAGGATTCACCATGCGCATCTTAACTTCACAGCAAGGCACACAATAGTTCCCATGCCTTTTCTGCTTAATTACACAAGAAAGCACAAACAACTCCATTTGCAAGCTGGATCTAACAGAGGCAACACATTTCATGATACGCTGAATATTCTCACATTTTAAATCTGCTGCTTTCATTCATAAGTGATGGAAGGACTCGTCACATATATTGAACGGCTAACACAGAAGGAACGATATTCGTGCCTTTACATTATTTTTTCATGTTTAACAGACCTACCTTGATATGTAGTCGCTGATGCCAGAATGCTCGATGTATACCATGGTAACAGAGTTATTTTCAAATGGTTCTCGGAAATAATGTGGTTAAAATGAATCATAGCATCATGGAAATAGGTATAGCTTGAACACCCAATAGATACAAATCTGCATCATTATCTTTTATGTAATTTGTTCAAATGCTTTGTTATGTAATATAATTTCATGCTCCTCCAGCATGCCATTTTCCTTTTTAATTTTTTTCTGACCTACTGTGGATACAAATTTAGTTATTTGATGGAAAGGACTGTAATTATTGGTACTCGAATGGAAAGATGATGAAGTTTATGCTAAAATCTGTCCTAGATAAAATAATTTAAAGTGGTACAATGTTGAACCCAAAGAACAAAGGTCTGGTATAGGATAGAAGTGATGAAGGTCATCATAAGGTCATCAGTGATAAGAGTAGAATTAGGCCATTCGGCCCATCACCGGGATCTCTGGTTTCCTCCCACACTCCAAAGGTGCACAGGTTTGTAGGTTAAATGTGTAGGAAGGAACTGCAGATGCTGGTTTAAACTGAAAATAGACACAAAATGCTGGAGTAACTCAACAGGACAGGCAGCATCTCGGGGGAGAAGGAACGGGTGACGTTTCGGGTCGAGACCCTTCTTCAGACTGGAGTTAATTGGCATTAGTAAAAATTATAAATTGTCCCCAGTTTATAGGATAGTGCTAGTGTACAGGGATCGCTGGTCAGTTAGGGTGGGCCGAAGGGCCTGTTTCCATGCTGTATTTCTAAACAAAACTATATTCTGCACTCTGTATCTGCCCCTTTGCTCTACCTATAGTCCTTGAGTTTGAACTGATTGTATCTATGTATGTTACATCTGATCTAGCCGGCATGTGTAGTTCCTTGTTTCTCCATGCCAAAATAATATTTTCTCAGAATCAGAATCAGAATCAGAATCAGATTTTATTCGCCAAGTATGTTTTGCAACATACGAGGAATTTCATTGGCCAGGTCAGTCATACAATTAAAAGCAACAGATCACTAAAAAACGCATTTTAACATGAACATCTACCACAGTGACTCCTACACACTCCTCACTCTGATGGAAAGCGAAATAAAGTTCAAGTCCTTCCCTTAGTTCTTCCTCGGTCGTGGGCCTCGAGCCCCCGTTGACGGGATGATCTTGACTCTCGCAGCCGGCGGCGTTCAGGCACTCCGCGTCGAGGCGATCAGTTCCTGCATCGGGGGGGATGTCAGCTCCCCCGCGCCGGGCGATCGAACCTCGCGTCGGGGCTGGTCGAACCTTCCGCGACGTTTCAGCCTCACCCGAGACTGCGAGCCCTTGATGTTGATTCCATGGTGGCTGCGGTGGGAGCGATCCCAGGCAAGGGATCCCAGGCAGAGAGCCCGGAGAATGTGATCTGAAAATTAATCACATCTCCGGGAAGGTAAGAACTTGAAAAAAAAGTTTCCCCCAATCCCCCCCCCTCCTCCCACATAAAACAAACCGAAGAACATTAAAACAAACTTTTAACGCGCCAAAAAATAACAAAATGGATGACAAAACGAACAGACTGCCAGCGGAGCAGACATCGCCCCAGCGCCCCTGGTGGTTTCTGTAGATAATTAACAACTTTACATTCAATTCAAAGGCATCCTGTTTATATGCTTCAATAAGTTTCATTATGGTTGGATTGTTTAATGGTAATTGTTGGGGAATAACTTTTTTTTTGTAAAGATTCATTTCACCACCCAGCTTTCTTCTGACTTCATTAGATACCCTATTTTGTTCTCCAAAACATCTATCTATCGTTAGTTTCTGATGGCGGACATGATATTTAGTTTAAGAAAGAACTGCAGATGCTGGAACAATCGAAGGTAGACAAAAATGCTGGAGGAACTCAGCGGGTGAGGCAGTATCTATGGAGGGAAGGAAATAGGTGATGTTTCGCGTCGAGACCCTTCTTCAGACTGAACTCTTCGAACCCTTCTTCGGACTTTAGTTTAGTTTAGAGATGCAGCAAGGAAACAGGTCCATTGGCCCACCAAGCTAACCAGCGATCCCCCATACACTAACACTATCCTACACACACTAGGGACTTCTTTAGACTTTGGAGATACCAGCGCGGAAACAGGCCACTTTGGACCACCGAGTCAACACCGACCAGCGATCCCCATAGACTTGGTCTATCCTATACACTAGGGACAATTTAGAGAATCCAATTAACCAACAAACATGTACGTCGTTGGAGTGGGGAAGGAAATCGGAGCATCCGGAGAAAACCCACGCAGGTCACGGGGAGTAGGTGCAAACTCAGGATCGCAGTCAGGATCGAACCCGGGTCTCTGATGCTGTGAGGAAACAGCTCTACTGCTGCACCACCGTTGCATTTCATGAGCTACAACACAAAGTGCTGGTGTAACTTAGCTGGGTCAGGCAGGCTTCTATCTAAGTCAATGGGACAAAGGCTGTGCTAAGTGTTGTTGCTTCAGGGAAAACCCTTTGCACCATTTGCCAATTTCAAAAAGAAGCATTTACTCTCTTTCTATCTTACAATTTCAAAAGGACAGCCTGTGAATAACCACTCTGGCAGTCTGAAGAAGGGTTCCAACACAAATCCTCGTCTATCCATGTTCCCCATAGATGATGCCTGACCCGCTGAAATACTCCAGCATTTTGTGTTCTACTTAAGATTCCAGCATCTACACGTCTCTCTTCAAATGAGGAACTCCTTGGGCTAAAAAGATAATAGCATAACTACAATAGACAATAGACAATAGGTGCAGGAGTAGGCCATTCGGCCCTTCCAGCCAGCACTGCCATTTAACGTGATCATGGCTGATCATCCCCAATCAGTACCCCGTTCCTGCCTTCTCCCCATATCACCTGACTCCGCTATCTTTAAGAGCCCTATCAAGCTCTCTCTTGAAAGTATCCAGAGAACCGGCCTCCACTGCCCCCTGAGGCAGAGAATTCCACAGACTCACCACACTGTGTGTGAAAAAGTACATCTAAAAACTGCAGTGTTTACTGATTTCTAAAGAAGCACTTACTTTTATAGCGGCATACAGCACGGAAGAAAGCCCTTTGGCCCAACTCGTCCATGCTGACCAAGGTGCCCCATTTTAATGATTGTCAGAGCTCAAATTGGTGGAACAACACCTCATATTTCACTTGGGCAACTTACACTCCAGCAGTATGAACAGTGACATCTTTAACTTCAAGTAACCCTTGCTCTCCCTCTCTCTCCATCGACTCCCCCTTCCTGGTTCTGGCTGCCTCTGATTGCATTTTATCTCTGTTTCCTTTTGTTGTTACCTACTCCCAGCTAACAATCATCTATTCTATAGTTTCCTTGATCTCCATTCCCTTTGTCCTGTTTTCACACCTTACACTTCCTTATCTACCGTCTTCCGTGTCCATCTTCCATGTTTCAAATGTTGACATCGCTGTCATCGTCCGTCCTGAAAGCTTCCGGCGACAATCACTTGTTGCAATAGATGATGGTGGTAGCAGAATTAGCTCAGGATACTTCCAGTCTCCAGCCCCGCCACATGGACACTTCTGCTATGGGGCCTTCCTTATCTATGTATCTCCCTCTCTCCTGACATCAGTCTGAAGAAGGATCTCGACCCGAAACGTCACCCGTTCCTTCTGTCCAGAGATGCTGCCTGTCCCGCTGAGTTACTCCAGCATTTTGTGTCTATCCCCATTTAAACTAGTCCCATCTGCCCGCATGTGACCCATATCCCTCTTAACCTTCACTACGTATGTTCCTATCTGTGTCTTTTAGATGCTGTTATAGTCCCTGCCTCAACTACCGATTAGAGGGAGTTAGATGTGGCCCTTGTGGCTAAGGGGATCAGGGGATATGGAGAGAAGGCAGGTACAGGATACTGAGTTGGATGATCAGCCATGATCATATTGGATGGCGGTGCAGGCTCGAAGGGCCGAATGGCCTACTCCTGCACCTATTTTCTATGTTTCTATGTTTCTACCTCCTCTGGCAGCTCGTTCCATACACCCACCAACCTCTGAATGAAAAGTTTGCCCCTCTGGTTCCTATTAAATCTTTCCCCTCTCACCTTTTGCTTACTATCGCAACGTATAAGAAACATTTGGACTGGTACATGGAGGGGATATGTTTAGAGGGAAACGGGCCAAACACAGGCAAGTGGGACGAGCGTAGATGGGACATGTTGGCCGACAAGGGCAAGTTGGGCCGAAGGGCCTGTTTCCATGCTCGATGACTCTGTGACTCATCATTTTGCACTTTTAAAACAACAGCCCAAACATAACTGAGCTCTGGCTATCTGAAGAAGGGTCCCGACCCAAAACGTCACCTATCCATGTTCTGCACAGATACTGCCTGACCTGCTGAGTAACTCTAGCACTTGACGTTCCATGCAAGACCCCAGCACCTGCAATTCCTGGTGTCTCTTTCATAATACTCCTCTGCTCAGTTTCTTGTCACGTGCACTGAGGTACAGTGAAAAGCTTTTGTTGTGTGTGCTAACCAGTCAGCGGAAAGACAATACATGATTACAATCGAGCCAATTACAGTGTACCGATACATGATAAGGGAATGACGTTTAGTGCAAAGTTAAGCCAGCAAAGTCGGATCAAGGATAGTCCGAGGGTCACCATTGAGGTAGATAGTGGTTCAGCTCTGCTCTCTGGTTGTGGTCAACCTCCTGATTGTGAACTCCTTGGGCTAAAATTAATTAGCTTTACAGCAGCATCACTAAATCTAAAACCTGCACTGTTTGCCAATTTAAAAATACGTACTTACTTTTGTGTTGAGACTCGTGACCCTTCTTCGGACTGAAAGTCTCTTTTCCCGTGACTCTCAGTCTGAAGAAGGGTCTCGACCCGAAGCGTCACCCATTCCTTCTCTCCAGAGATGTTGCCTGTCCCTGTTGAGTTACTCCAGCTTTTTGTGCCTATATCTTTTGGGACGACAGATGGCACAATGGGCTAAGTGTTCGGCTGGCAACCGGAAGGTAGCCGGTTCGAATCCCGCTTGGAGTGCATACTGTCGTTGTGTCCTTGGGCAAGACACTTCACCCACCTTTGTCTGTGTGTGAATGTGTGTGAGTGATTGGTGGTGGTCGGAGGGGCCGTAGGCGCAGATTGGCAGCCACGCTTCCGTCAGTCTGCCCCAGGGCAGCTGTGGCTACAGAAGTAGCTTACCACCACCGAGTGTGACTGAGGAGTGAATGAATAATGCGATGTAAAGCGCCTTGAGTATTAGAAAGGCGCTATATAAATCCCATCCATTATTATTATTATTATCTTCGGTTCAAACCAGCATCTGCAGTTCTTTTCTACAAACCTTTCATTTAGGACTTAGATGAGGACAAACTTTTTCACCCAGAGAGTTGTGAATCTGTGGATTTTCACCCAGAGAGTTGTGAATCCAGAACCAGGGGCCACGGTTTCCAGAACCAGGGGTCACAGTTTAAGAATAAGGAGTAAGCCATTTAGAACGGAGACAAGGAAACACTGTTTCTCACAGAGAGTGGTGAGTCTGTGGAATTCTCTGCCTCAGAGGGCGGTGGAGGCGGGTTCTCTGAATGCTTTCAAGGGAGAGCTAGATAGGGCTCTTAAAAATAGCAGAGTCAGGAGTTATGGGGAGAAGGCAGGAACGGGGTACCGATTGGGGATGATCAGCCATGATCACCTTGAATGGCGGTGCTGGCTCGAAGGACCGAATGGCCTACTCCTGCACCTATTGTCTATTGTCTATTGAATTCTCTGCCACAGAAGGCAGTGCAGGCCAATTCACTGGATGTTTTCAAGAGAGAGTTAGATTTAACTCTTGGGGCTAAGGGAATCATTTCTCTTAGGGCTAATAGAATAATTTAGTTAGATTCAGCTCTTAGGGCTAACGGAATCAAGGGATATGGGGAGAAAGCAGGAACGGGGTACTGATCTTGGATGATCAGCCATGATCACATTGAATGGCGGCGCAGGCTCGAAGGGACAAACGGCCTACTCCTGCACCTATTGTCTATGTTTCGATGTCTCTACTCACTTTTTTTCTATCTTGTCATTTGACAAACGGCAGCCTAAGAATAACTGTGCTCTCGCCCGCAGGCAAAAGAGATGCGGCAGATGGTGAAGCTGGAGGCCGAAATGGCTCGTCGACCAGCGACAGTGGTCTGAATTCCCCAGAAGCCGACTGAGGCGACACACACATCCGTCACGCACGCACGCAACGAATGACGACGTCCAAACACCACCGACCCCCAGTCACAACTTCGCCATCTCTTCTTACCTCACCAACCTTTTTTGTAGCCATCTATTTTCAGTATCAAAGATTCGACATACACTGATACAAGTGGCTTCGATGTCAAGAGCACTTTAAAGATTGTTAATTCCATTTAATACGTGTCCCCAAGTAATGTTACTTTCATCGCCAATTCCTGGTTAAGGTAGTCCGTAAAGCCAGTGTCGGGATTTCATTTCAAATTCAAGTTCAGATTCACACTTATTGTCACATGCCACGACCGATTAAGGTGCAGTGATATTTGAGTTACCATACAAGTAAAAATCAAAACACAATACACAATACATTTAACATAAACATCCACCACAGTGGAATCCACATTCCTCACCGTGATGGAAGGTTATAAAGTCCAGTCATCTTCCTCCTTTGTTCACCTGTGGGTGGTCGAGGCTTTTCAACCATCAGCGCTGCCTCTGACTACAGTCCGCTGTTCAAGTGGTTTAACTAACAGCTGTTAGATGGTAAAATGGTAACTTCAGCGGGAAAGGAACTGCAGATGCTGGTTTATACCCAAGATAGACGCAAAGTGCTGGGGGAAACTCAGCGGGTCAGGCAGCATCTCTGGAGAAAAAAGGATGGGTGACGTTTTTCGTGTCGGGACCCTTCCAGCATAGCAGGTACGGGGATGGGATGGCGGAAAGTCAAAGAACTATAAATGAAATGCACAGGAATGGAAAGGTTACACAACAGGACCTACCTTGTGATCTGCAAAGAAGTCTTTTATCCAATGTGATCAGTGTCTAAATGTACAATCATTGTCAATATATATATATATTGAGTCTGAAAAAGAGTCCCAACCCGAAACGTCGCCTGTCTGTTCCCTACAAAGATGCTGCCTGGCCCGCTGAGTTACTCCAGCACTTTTACTCATATAGATATGGGCCAGATACTTTAGGGTAGCACAGCGGGTAGAGCTGCTGCCTCACAGCGCCAGAGGCCCTGGTTTGATCCCGACCTTGGGAGCTGTCTGTGTGGAGTTTGCATGTTCTCCGTGACCGCGTGGGTTTCCTCTGACTGCCTCACTTCACCCAAAGACGTGCAAGTTTGCAGGTGAATCGGCCCCCTGTAGTGTGTAGGGGGTGGATGAGAAAGTGAGATACCATAGAACTAGTGCGATGGTCAGCATCACCATGGTGGGCCGAAGGGCCTGTTTCCATGCTGTATCTCTAGATTAAAGATATGCACACCATTGCTGGTCTGGCTGTAGAACACTTTATCAATTATATTTAAATTATAAGATATATTACTCACGATTTGGGGTGCCTAGGCCATAATTACAGTTTCAACGAGAAAGATCTTGCCCGTGTAATATATTGCCAAAACCTTTTGACTCTCCAAGTACACGGGATGGCACGGTGGCGCAGCGGTAGTGTTGCTGCCTTACAGCGCCAGGGACCCGGGTTTGATCCGTACGGCTGCTTGTCTGTACGGAGTTTGTACCTTCTCCCCGTGACCTGCGTGGGTTTTCTCCGGGTGCTCCGGTTTTTCCTCCCACACTCCTAAGAAGTGCAGGTTTGTAGGTTAATTGGCTTCGGTAAAGATTGTGATTTGTCCCCAGTGTGTGGAGGATAGTGCTGGTGTACGGGGACCCGTGGTCGGCGCAGACGCGGTGGGCTGAAGGGCCTGTTTCCGCGCTGTGTCTCTAAAAAAATTAACCAAACTACAAGACAAAACATTGATTATCATAATTGGTTATAAAAGTAAAAACGGTTTCAAGGAGGTGGTTCACTATTCCCCACATCAACAACAACAAACACCACATCCAGAAAAATTCAACTCAGCATCAGTTTTACGCACTATAACAATAACAGTATCGAACCCTACTTCGCCACTAATGTAACCATTCCTTGTGCTACATGTCTCATTACACAGTCCTGCATAATAAATTAATATATTGTACCAAAAAAACAAAAATAATTGAGAAACAGTGAATCAGGGAGTCCCAATTGATATTCTAGGCACATAATGTGAACAAATTCTATATTATTACACTTGTGCAGGAATGTGGAGGGTCTATTTCTGATCAATAACAAATAATAAAACATCGAACATTATTTTCTGAGGTTTGGACAAAGATTTGGAGTAAGATTCTTGTAATCCAGCCAGCAAGTCAGAAAGAAAAATACGCATCACTCTGCACCAGAGATTCAAGAATCACTTTCCTTGTAAGTGAATGAGTGGTGTTCTTCGGGCAAAAGTTGAAATTCAAAGCATTTCCCATTTGGCTAGTGAAACACTGAACAGAGGCAAATAATTTATGATAATGTGTCTTTAAATGTAACATTAAATGATCATCGTTAAGAATGCTGCTTGTAGCAAAGGGCAAGGGTCGCTAAAATGCACCATTTTATCTCTTGTAAAACGCTTTGAAGAGAGGGGTCAAATCTGTGTCGAAAAACTATTTTTAAATGTTGTTGCCAAATGATGTTATCTGATGTACATTAATGATCGAAACACTTTTTTTTTCCATTTTGACAGAAGCGCCGTACAACAGAAAGCAAACTTAGTAATGTTGAAAATATTGTCATGAAATATTGTCTGTAAATATGTATTAATACCATACCCATCATTTAAGACCAAAATGTGTTTTAAGGCATATCAATTATACTAAGGGCTGTGTAATTGTGTAAAACTTGCAGACTTGCTAAGAATATATTTGTCTATGGGAATGCAAAATTTGTGTTATCAGCCATTTTGAGGAATCCTTCTCCAGCGAGCCATTTACCCCAGTAAAACAGGTAGCTTTGACAGCACGTCCATTATGGTATTGTATATGTAGGTATTACCGAAATGTATTGCATAACTACTGTAACAATCCTTTCAACGTACCTCTGATGAAACTAACTGGTACTAGAATTGCTGCTTTCACAAGGAAACAAAGTGCGATGTCAAAACATTGGAATCATCTAAATTCTGCAACTCGGGTATATAGATTTTAAAAGAAAACTTCTATTTGCTGGTAGATACTGCCTTTAAATGGCTGTTTTACATTGAATGATTGTCCTGCTGCTTATAGAATTAGCGATAGTAGGTTTGCTGAGAAATCATGTATTGGTTTTGTTTAAATATATATATTATATATAGAAAGAGAGATTTGGTGAAAGGTGTTTTATATTTATAATGTGTCTCAAATTACAAGGTAGAAGATCATGAACCTTAATCAATGTTCTCTTGATTCTTTAATACGATTTTATAGTTTCTGTACCCCCATTATAATTAAACAAACAAAACTGAGAAGTCAGTGGCTGGCTGGAGTACTGTTTTATAGAAAAGCCAATAGTGAAAGGCCTGGATAGAGTGGGTGTGGAGAGGACATTTTCACCAGTGGAAGAGTCTAGGACCAGAGGGCACAGCCTCAGAATAAAAGGACGTTCCTTTAGAAAGGAGATGAGGAGGAATTTCTTTAGGCACAGGGTGGTGAATCTGTGGGATTCATTGCCACAGACGGCTGTGGAGGCCAAGTCGATGGATAATTTTAAGGCAGAGATCGATAGATTCTTGATTAGTACGGGTGTCAGGGGTTATGCAGAGATGGCAGGAGAATGGGGTTAGGAGGGAAAGATAATCAGCCATGATTGAATGGTGGTGTGGACTTGATGGGCCGAATGGCATAATCATCAATGAAATAATCATCTTGCTATATCACAGTTTTTTTGCAATTAGAAACAAACTTCTTGGAACTATTTACAAATTTTGCTTCACCATAATGCAGTCACTTTAAGAATAATACGAGTTTTAATTTCCTAAAACATATTCAGATTGGTGTTGAAAAGAAAAGGCAAGAATAGAAAATATACTGTTAGTGCTACATTTGAATCATTTTTCACTCCTAAGTTTTAAAAGAGGTAAATAAACCCAGTTTAGGTTCAAAATGATTTGAATGCCAGTTATGGTTAGTTTAGAGATACAGCACGGAAACAGGCCCTTCGGCCCACGCAGTCCTCGCCAACCAGTGATCCATGCACACTCATGCTATCCTACACGCATTCGTGACAATTTTACAATTATACCAAGCCAATTAACCTCCAAACCTGCACCTCTTTGGAGTGTGGGAGGAAACCGGTGCACCCGGAGAAAACCCACGCAGGTCACGGGGAGAACGTACAAACTCCGTGCAGGTAAGCACCTGTAGTCAGGATCGAACCCATGTCTTTGGCGCTGTATAGCAGCAACTCTACCCCTGCGCCACCGTGCCGCCCATATACCTCACACAATAACTGCATATCATCTGCCCCAAGAGTAAAAAAAATATCAAGTGCCCCCCCAATGTCCCATAGATAAGAGGTGAGTAGTCCTGAGCTACTATCTACCTCATTGGAGATCTTCCAACTATCTTTAACCATCTTTCGCTGGATTTTATCTTGCCCTAGCTCTTGTGTATGCCCCAGCTGAGTACTGCGCACCTGTATGGGGTAGTAGTAGACATACTAGCCTGGTAGGCACGAGCCTGAACAGCACCTCGCGAACCATCACTGGGTGCCTTCAACCTACTCCAGTCGAGCAGCTCCCTATACTTGCAGGCATTCTGCCTACAGGGATCCGAAGGCAAGCCGCAACTCTGGCACTATCTCATCGTGCCATGGACCCAGATCACCTCCTCCATCAGGCTATCAGCAGAGAGCAGAGGCCACCCCGACTGAAGTCCCGTCACCCCTTTGCTCCACATGGAAAATAACTCAGAGCATCCATCCAACCAACTGAGACAAAACTCACTGGATAGCCACCAACTGGTCACAGGAGTGGAAGGCAACCTCATCTCCATTACACAGCTACATCTCTTCACCAGATAAAAGCTGTCCAGGGTCTGACCTCCCCAGAGGAGCATGGATGGGTGAAGCTCAACAGACTTGGTACTGGAGTTGGGCGTTTCAACGCCAGCGTGTGGAGATGGGGGCTCCCTCTGCCAGAGCCCAGCCTGTGAATGTGGAGCAGAACAACAGACAGCCAACCATGTCATCTCTGGGTGCCCCCTCTACCACCCACCAAATGGAGCTGTGTCAGGGCCTGGCAGACATTGACGGCGACACAGACAACAACCTGGCAGCTCAACACCTGGCTTGAGATCTAACTATTCCTTTGGTTTATTTATGTTTCATTCGCAAGAAGAAGAAGCTCTTGCACTTAACGTTACACCCTTCATCCTGTATCTGTACCCTGTGGACGGCCCGATTGTAATCATGCATAGTCTTCCCGCTGACTGGCAAGCACGCAACAAAAAGCTTTTCACAGCACCTCGGTACAAGTGACAATATTAAACCAAACTAAACTCATATCAAAGTTCCTAATTATGCAAATATATATTTGTGTCAATGCTTAACAAAATGTTGAAAAACCCTTTGTCATTTTTAAGCACTGAAACATAGAAAATATGAGCAGGAGGAGACCATTCAGCCCTTCGAGCCAGCACCGCCATTCATTGTGATCATGGCTGATTGTCCCCAATCAATAACCCGTGCCTGCCTTCTCCCCATATCCCTTGACTCCACTAGCCCCTAGAGCTCTATCTAACTCTCCCTTAAATCCATCCAGTCATTTGGCCTCCACTGCCCTCTGTGGCAGGGAATTCCATAAATTCACAACTCTCTGGGTGAAAAAGTTTTTTCTCACCTCAGTCTTAAATGGCCTCCCCTTTATTCTAAGACTGTGGCCCCTGATTCTGGACTCGCCCAACATTGGGAACATTTTTCCTGCATCTAGCTTGTCCAGTCCTTTTATAATTTTATATGTTTCTATAAGATAACCCCTCATCCTTCTAAACTCCAGTGAATACAAGCCTAGTCTTTTCAATCTTTCCTCATATGACAGTCCCGCCATCCCAGGGATCAATCTCGTGAACCTACGCTGCACTGCCTCAATCACAAGGATGTCCTTCCTCAAATTAGGAGACCAAAACTGTACACGATACTCCAGATGTGGTCTTACCAGAGCCCTATACAACTGCAGAAGAACCTCTTTACTCCTATACTGAAATCCTCTTGTTATGAAGGCCAATATTCCATTAGCTTTCTTCACTGCCTGCTGTACCTGCACGCCAACTTTCAGTGACCGGTGTACAAGGACACCCAGGTCTCGCTGCACCTCCCCCTTACCTAACCTAACCCCATTGAGATAATAATCTGCCCATTGAGATAATAATCTGGACAGGACAAAGTGATATTTTATCATTGCCCTTGGTGTGACCCAACACCATTTTGTTCCCTTGTCCAGCATGCTTTCTCAGCTAATCTTCCAATCAATTCAGTTCCTGCCTCTTAACCCCATTTCTATCAAACAGTTGACAACAAAATAGAAACATAGAAAAATAGATGCAGGAGTAGGCCAAACTAAACTAAAGTAAAAGATGAATATATATCACTGATCATAATGTTCTAGATTTAGGGAGCACTTTGATATTTTAATTCTACTCAATGCAATCTCTTGACATTGATGAAATAGTCCTAAAATGTAGAGTCTTTTTAATTTTCATCAACTTGGTTTTAACTTGTGCAGCATACAATACAATACAATACCGTTTATTGTCATTTGAACCTCAAATGAAGTTCAAACGAAATTTGGTTTCTGCAGTCATACAACAAGAAAAGAACCAAGGCACACACCACCACAATTTACACAAACATCCATCACAGTGAATCTCCTCCTCACTGTGATGGAAGGCAAAGTCTTCTCTCTCCCCTGCTCTCCATTCTTCTCACGATGTTAAAGCCGCGCCGGACGATGTAAGGCCCCGCTCCGGGTCGTTTTCAACCCCGCAATTCGGGCAGGAGAAGTTGCCGTTGCGGGAGCTCTGAAAAGTGGTCTCCCACCAGGGACCCGCGAGCTCCCGATGTCACCGGGCCTGTGGCTGGAGCCTCCAAGCTCCGGAGTCGGGTCGCAGCCGCGCGCTACCACACCTCTCCACGCTCCGAAGCCGGCCAGCTCCACGATGGTCAGTCCGCAGGCTCCGCGACTGGAGTCCCCAGGTCGAATCCGGTTGGAGGCCGCTCCACGGTGCTAGGCCCCAACGACAACGGAGACCCGACAGGGAAAAGGTCAGGTCCCCCGTACAGGGAAGAGATTTAAAAGTTTCCCCCACCCACACATATACACAGTTAAAATCAATATATAAACCACTACAAACTATACACTCAACGGGACAAAAATTAAAAAAAGACAGAGGGACTGCAGAGGCCGCTGCAAATGTCGGTTGCGCCACATTTAAGGGCCCGTCCCACGTAGACGATTTTTTAGGCGACTGCCGGTGACTAGAACAATTGTCGCCACTGTCGGCGAAAATTTTTCAACATGTTGAAGATTTTTCGTCAGTCACCTTTAGTCACCCAAAAAATCGCCTAAGTGGGGCAGGCCCTTTAAATTCCCAGTGAGTTCCACTGTAATTGGGGACATTTTTAAAACTAGAAAGCTTCAGTAGTAATGATAGACACAAAGTGCGGGAGTAACTCAGCGGGTCAGGCAGCATCTCTGGAGAAACGGAATAGGTCACGTTTCGGGTCGGGACCCTTCTTCAGACTGAGAGTAGAGTGGATGGGGGGGAGGGGCAGTGGAGATTAGAGGTGGGAAAAGACCAGAACAAATCGGGGCCGGCAACAGATGACCAAGGAAAGGTGGAGCCCACAATGGCCCATTGTTGGCTGGGGAAGAGATGATAACAAAGGGATACAAGAATGTGAACAGTGGAACTAGCAGAACATAGAAACATAGAAAATAGGTGCAGGAGTAGGCCATTCAGCCCTTCAAGCCAGCACCGCCAATCAATATGATCATGGCTGACCATCCGAAATCAGTACCCCGTTCCTGCTTCCTCCCCATATCCCTTGATTCTGTTAGCCCAAAGAGTAAATCTAACTCTCTCTTGAAAACATCCAGTGAATTGGCCTCCACTGCCTTCTGTGGCAGAGAATTGCAGATTCACAACTCACTGGGTGAAAAAGTTTTTCCTCATCTCAGTCCTAAATGGCCTACCCCTTATTTTTAAACTGTGTGACCTCTGGTTCTGGACTCCCCCAACATCGGGAACATTTTTTCCTGCATCTAGCCTGTCCAATCCTTTAAGAATTTAATACGTTTCTATAAGATCCCCTTTCATTCTTCTCAATTCCAGTGAATACAAGCCCAGTCAATCAATTCGTTCATCATATGTCAGTCCCGCCATCCCGGGAATTACTCTCGTAGACCATAAGACATAGGGGCATAATTGGGCCATTCGGGCCATCGAGTCTACTCCGCCATTTGATCATGACTGATCTATTTTTCCCTCTCAACCCCATTCTCCTGACTTCTCTCAATAACCTTTGGTGCCCTTATTAATCAGGAATCTATCAATCTCCACTTTAAAAATACCCAATGATTAGGCCTCCACACCTGTCTGTGGCAATGAATTCCACAGATTCACCACCCTCTGGTGAAACAAATTCCTCCTCATCTCCTATCTAAAGGTACGTCCTTTTATTCTGAGGCTGTGGCCTCTGAGCCTGGACAGGGATGTTCTGCCCAAAGATCCTATAGCGAGCAAGATAGATCACTCGACGAAAAAGACGTAGTACGGTCATGGGCAGATTCATGGGGAATTTTCGGCCCCATTTACGTAACCGGCTTCCGTCTCAGCACCAAAGATCCCGTAGCGGAGCAAAGATACTAGTGCGGAGACGGAAGCCGGTTACGGAAAACATCCTCGTAAAAATAAAAGTTATTTGGTAAAAATCTTCTCCTCATTTTCAGAGTTATCATTTATTAACACAAACTGTTCCCCCGCAACGTTGATTACACTGCGAGTCGGGTCGGGTCGGGTTACTGAAATGGATGAAAAAAAGGCCCACGTTCCACTCCGTTGCGTACTACACATCAGCCCATTTCATTTAGAAGGAGTGGTCTATCTTGCTCCGCTATAGGATCTTTGGTTCCGCCCTTTAAAATGACTAATAGTTCTCAGATGATGTCTCTCCCAGATCTGCCACCTCCCTTTTCTCTCTAACTTCAAGTAACCAAGGAAATCAAGGAATAAAGGCCTAGACTATTTTCTAAATGGGGAGAGAATCCAGAAGTCGGAGGCGCAAAGGGACCTGGGAGTGCTGGTGCAGGATTCCCAAAAGAGTTAATCTGCAAGTCGAATCAGTAGTAAAGAAAGCAAACTCAATGCTAGCATTTATTTCAAGAGGGCTTGTGTGCAAAACCAGGTGAAGTGATGCCGAGGCTCTATAAGGCGCTGGTCAGGCCGCATTTGGAATATTGTGAGCAGTTTTGGGCACCATATCTGAGGAAGGATGTGCTGGCTCTGGAGAGGGTCCAGAGGAGGTTTACAAGAACAAACTCAGGAATGAGTGGGTTAACATATGGTGAGCGTTTCACGGCACAGGGCCTGCACTCGCTGGAGTTCAGAAGAATGAGGGGGGGACCTCATTGAAACGTACAGAATAGTGAAAGGCCTGGGTAGAGTGGATGAGGAGATAATGTTTCTACTGGTGGGAGAGTCTAGGACTAGAGGTCACAGCCTCAGAATTAAAGGACGTTTTTTTAGGAAGGAGGTGAGGAGGAATTTCTTTAGTCACGAATTTTTTTAGTCCATGTCAGTGAATATATTTAAGGCAGAGATAGATATTCTTGATTAGTACGGGTGTCAGAGGTTATGGGGAGAAGGCAGGAAAATGGGGTTAGGATGGAGAGATAGACAAATCATGGCTTGATGGGTCGAATGGCTTAATTCTGTTCCTATCATATGATTTTATGAACATTCCCTCTTTCTCCATCCCACCCCCACCCAAGTCGCACCAGCTTCTCGTTCACACCTAGCAAACAGCTATCAATGGCCAGCTTACTTTATCATCGTTTCTTCTTTGCATTATCTTTCATTCATTTGTTCTATAACCCTCCACATCACCGTCTATATCTCTCTTTTCCCTTTCCCCTGACTCTGAGACTCGACCCGAAACGTCACCCATTCCTTCTCTCCAAAGATGCTGCCTGACCTGCTGAGTTACTCAAAAAGGCAGACAAAAATGCTGGAGAAACTCAGCGGGTGAGGCAGATTCTATGGAGCGAAGGAATAGGCGACGTTTCAGATTGAGACCCTTCTTCAGACCCATATGGGTCTTCTAAGGTCATAAGGAATAGGAGTAGAATTAGGCCATTCCGCCCATCAATTCAATTCCATCTACTCCACCATTCAATCATGGCTGATCTATTTCTCCATCCTAACCCCTTTCTCCTGGGGTGCTGCCTGGCCTGCTAAGTTACTCCAACTTTTTGTGTCTACCTTCCTTTTCCAGTCATTCTCTTGGGCGCAAACACAGAGCTTGCAACCCCAGCTAGGCCTTTGATACTATGTATATCCCACTCTATATACACTGAAGAAAGGTCTCAACCCGAAACGTCACCTGTTCCTTCTCTCCAGAGATGCTGTCCGACCCGTCGAGTTGGTTTGTGTCTACAATCAAAATACAACCTGCTTGAAAGAGAATCTTCACCCAATTTCCTCCGTTGACTCATTGACTATTGAAACTCTCCAGCGCATGTTTTTGGATGGTGGAGAGGAGATCGCAAGGGTTTTAATCCTTGAGTTTGATTTATTGTCACATGTACTAACGTACAGTGAAAGACTTCTGTTACGTGTTAACCAGTCACCTCCAGAGATGCTGCCCGACCCGCGGAGTTACCGCAGCTTTTTGTGTCTATCTTTAGCGAAAAGACTACATGATTACATTCGAGCCGTCCACTGTGTCCACGCATAGGATAAAGGGAATAACGTTTAGTGCAAGATGAAACCTAGTCAAGTCCAACCAAAGATAGTCCGAGCGTCTCCACTGTGGTTGATCAGTCAGGACTGCTCTCTAGAGACATAAGAGTCATTCAGTCATAGAATGATACATCGTGGTAACAGGCCCTTCGGCCCAACTTACCCGCACCGGCCAACGTGTCCCAGCTGCACTAGTCCCACCTGCCTGCGTTTGGCCCATATCCCTCCTATCCATGTACCTGTCTAACTGCTTCTTAAATGTTTGGATAGTCCCAGCCCCAACTACCTCCTCTGGCAGCTTGTTCCATACACCCACCACACTTTGTGTGAAAAAGTCACCCCTCGGATTCCTATTAAATCTTTTCCCCTTCACCTTAAACCTATGTCCTCGATTCCCCTACACTGGGCAAGAGACTCTGGGCGTCTACCCGATCTATTCCTCTCATGATTTTACAGTAGACACATCTATAAGATCACCGCTCATCCTCCTGCGCTCCAAGGAATAGAGTCCCAGCCTGCTCAACCTCTCCCTATAGCTCACACCCTCTAGTCCAGGCAACATCACGGTAAATCATCTCTGTACCCTTTCCAGCTTGACAACATCTTTCCAATAATATGGTGCCCAGAGCGCTAGTTGTTGGTCAGATGGTTCAGTTGCTTGATAAAATATATCATCAGTAGACAGGGGGGAGTAGTGCCGTGGGGGAATATTCAGTGAGAAGTTTGGCATTAGAAGGGCAGGGATTCAGCGATATCACAAAAAGCTGGAGTAATCTCAGCGGGTCAGACGGCATCTCTGGAGAAAAGAACGTGACATTTCGGTTCGAGACCCTTCATCAGACCATTTTCTCCAGAGATGCTGCCTGACCCACTGAGTTACTCCAGCTTTTTGTGTCTATCTTCAGTGTAAACCAGCATCTGCAGTTCCTTCCCGCACACTAGGAAATTCATGGGATCGATGGAATCCGGTTTCACTCTCAAAAATATTTTTAAAATTAATGGAGAGAAAGGGCACAGCCGTAGAGTTGCTGCCTCACAGCGCCAGAGACCCGGGTACGATCCTGACCACGGGTGCTGTCTGTACGGAGTTTGTACGTTCTCCCCGTGACCGTGTGTAGGATGTTGCTAGCGTGCGGGGATCGTTGGTCGGCTCAGCCTCGGTGGGCGGAATAGCCTGTTCCCACATTGTATCTCTAAACTAAACCAAACTAAGCCTAAAATTAGCTGGGGTGCACAGTGGCCGGTCTTTTCATGGAGTCATACAGCGTGGAAGCAGGCCCTTCGACCCAACCTGCCCATGCTGGGCACCAAGATGCCCCATCTACACTGGTCCCATTTTCCTACACATGGTTCACGTCCATTCACACCCAGCCTGTCCACGTTCCTCGCAGTCGTCCACACCCTCATGAAGAGAAACCCAGTAACGTTCATGACCACTGTAGACATGCCCAGAAGGCTGTGGAGGCCAAGTCAGCGGATATTTTTAGGCAGAGATAGATAGATTCTTGATTAGTGTGGGTGTCAAAGGTTATGGGGAGAAGGCAGGAGAATGGGGTTAGGAGGGAGAGATAGATCGGCCATGATTGAATGGCGAAGTAGACTTGGTGGGCCGAGTCCACACCAACCAGCGATCCCCGCACTCTAACACCATCCTACACAGAATAGGGACATTTTTTACAATTATACCAAGCCAATTAACTGACAAACCAGATTGTCTTTGGAGTGTGGGAGAGAGTTAGGTAGAGCTTAAAGATAGCGGGGTCAGAGGTGGGGTAGACTGACTCCCCTGCCCAATCTTTGCACATCCCCCAATCCTTTCCACTCCTCACTCTAGTTGCATGTTTCATGTTTCTTGTGTTGGCAGATCAATTTCCCTCCTGGAATAAATAAAGTTCTATCGTATCGTATCGGCCCCGACTGGAAACGTCGTCTACGACCCAAACTCCCTCCTCCACCGATGCTGCCCGACCCGCTGAGTTCCTCCAGCACTTCGTGTTTTGCCTGAGATTCCAGCACCTGCAGTTCCTTCCCGTACCTCCATTGTAAAAAAGATCTAATTATGTCAGTAAATGCGTTGTTTTAAGGAAGTCGTGGGATGGGTGGATGGGTTGGTGGGAAAAGTGCGTGTGTGTGGGACATACACACACACGATGTCCAATTAGTACTGCGGCGAGAATGGGTGGAGTTTGAGACCTAGAGTTTGATACTGTGTGGGAAATGGGGGAAACGTGTAAAAATATCCTGTGAGATGAGAGAGACGTTGGCCGCTGTCTAGAGATGAAACAGAACATGTTTAAAACAGCGGTGGAATGACATCTATATTTAACACCCACCGATGGACAAACGTGGAAAGATATTTAGGATTTTTTTAAGAAACCATTCTCATTTGCAAAATTAGAGTCCAAATTCAGGAATGGTGCATTTGGAACCACAGGGGGTAGGATAATGTCGTGCAGGTTTACAGATGATTCTTTCACGAGTTTTAAGACTCTTTTGCAGTCGTGACATTACAATGTGTGTGTGTGTGTGTGGGCTGCAGGCAGCCGCGACCCCCCGGCGATGCGTCGGCGTGGCTCATTGCTGGAGTTGCTACTGATGATAGATAGCACTCTGCCGCAGCGCTGCACACCGGAGAACTGACCCCCCTCTCTCCCCCCTCTCTCCCCCCCGTCCACACCGCTGGGAGCCTCCACAAATACCTCCGTTACAAAGTGCCAGCGCTGTGCAGCTCAGAGCCAAAGCTACAACCCTCTCTCTCTATCTATCTCTCTCTCCCCCTCTATCCAGCACAGAGTTGGTGCGCTGCTCTGTGATATAGTCACTCACAGCCACACTGCACCAAATAATCCACTCTGGGATTCCTCAGCGCTGCCCTGCGTATTTCAAGAGAGAGAGGGAGAAGGGAGAGAAGAAGGATTTAAAAAAAAAAACCTCTCTCTACACACGCTCGACATTCAGCCACATCTCGACTCACGGCGCTGGGAATTAGAGCGACTGGCCTGAGCGGCGAGCTCTGAACCGTTCCGCGTTTTCCTGCCTGCCTGCCTTTGACCAGAGCTTCCAGCTCATCCAGCGCTGCGGACAACACACACAGGCACGCCGGCCGGCCACGACTCGGGCGATGGAAGCACTGAGGAAGCTTCACTTCACGCCGGCACTGCATGTAATCGCCTTCATACTCAGTAAGTACACGCGGCGGCGCGGCGGGCAAGCGTGGATTAGACCTCTCCACTTATGCCAAGGACAATTGTATTGCATATACATGCAACAACCAAATATCAACGAGTAAACTCAATAATTAAAACTAGAGAGGGAACTGCAGATGCTGGTTTAAACCGAATTATCATTAACTAGTTAATGCTTGTGCCATAGAAATGAGGTTTGTGCTGTTATACATCATGTTTCTCGGGGTACCTAAATGTTATCTAAATGTTATTAATTGTTCAAGTTATGATATCGGATGGAAGCTGCATACCAAATCTCGTTGCACCTATGTGCAATGACAATCAAATATATTATTATTATTATTTTTATTATGTTATACATCTTAACCCCTTGAGCACTCCAATACATATTACTGTTGCACCATAAAGGTTGTCATTGACGAGGTCCACCTTACATAGGGCGACTGGCCTTATTTGTATGATGTGCAGGAAGGAACTGCAGATGCTGGTTTAAACCGAAGATAGACACAAAATGCTGGGGTAGCTCAGCGGGTCAGGCAGCATCTCTGGAGAGAAGGAATGGGTGACGTTTCGGGTCGGGACTCGGGACCCTTCTTCAAACTGAGAGTCAGGGGAGAGAAACACCTTACACCTCCATATCTCTGTGTCTCCCCCCCCCCCCCCCCCCTCCCCTGAATCTCAGTCTGAAGAAGGGTCTCGACCCGAAGCGTCACCCATTCCTTCTCTCAGAGATGCTGCTGCCTGTCCCGCTGAGTTACTCCAGCATTTTGTGTCGATCTCACTTGTAACATGTTCGGTTTAAACCGGGTTACACTGATCGTTTGATGGGCGAGAGGGGGGGGGGGGGGAGAGAGAGATAGATAGAGAGAGAGAGAGAGAGAGAAGAGAGAGAGAGAGAGAGAGAGGATGAGGGGTGGGGGATAGGAGGGAGAGGGAGAGATAGAGAGAGAGAGAGAGAGGGGAGAGAGGAGCTTGGAGAGTAGAGTTCGTGATAGGAGAGAGCGAGGGCTTGGGTGTTGAGTGGAGGTGGTGGGTCTTTGATCTTTGTGGAGAGTATAGAGAGAGAGGGGGGGGGACAAACTACTGCAGTCTTCACACAGACAAATCCCGCGGACTTGGCGAACGTTTGTGAAATATTATTCAGATGGAGAGATAACACGCAAGAAAAATGCTGCAAAAAAAAAGAGGAGTCTGTTTGGGATGGGATTTCTTGACTTGAAAAGTGAGGGTTTTTAATACGTGCGGGGAATCCGTTTCCCAGTAAATTACAACAGACTTCACCGCAATACTGCCTGGGATGTCAAAATGCAATTCGACCATCCACACTGTGCAGTGTTTACACAGACACTGTTGCCATCACCCCCTCCATTGTACACACATGCAGATACTCCAAGTTATTAGGCATTCTTTGCTAATGTGTCCCCTTGCAAATACATCCAAGCCTTTCAATGAACTGTGCGTCGGGGGGGAACTGCAGATGTTGGTTTACACCGAAGATAGACACGAAATGCTGGAGTAACTCAGCGGGACAGGCATTCCACGCCAGTGGGCCACATGAATGGCAAGGGTGTGGGGTCAAATTGTGATTTGGGGAAACTGTACTCAATGTATGTATGTATGTAAGTATGTATGTATGTATGTATGTATGTATGTATGTATGTATGTATGTATGTATGTATGTATGTATGTATGTATAGCCTCCGAGAACGTCGGGTGGAATTTTGTATGTATTGTATATATATTTATTTCTCGAATAAAGTCTATATTTTGATTTTTTTAAATCATCTCTGGAGAGAAGGAGTCACTCGACCCGCAACGTCACCCGTTCCTTCTCTCCAGCGATGCTGCCTGTCCCGCTGAGTTACTCCAGCATTTTGTGTCCACCTTCGACTTAAACCAGCATCTGCAGTTCTTCCTTACACATACATGTAAATTATCCCTAGTGTGTGTAGGATAGTGTTATACTCCAGCTTTTTGTGTCTGTCTCGGGAAGAGTCAGCAAGTCGTGATGCAACTACATCATGTTATGTTAGACTGCATTTGCAGTATTGTGGGCAGTTCTGGTCGCCCCGTTGCAGGAAGGGATGTAGATGCGATGCTTTGGACAGGGTGTAGAGTAGTTTTACCCAAATTGAGTTTTGGTAGATTTACCAAAAGGAATGGGTGACGCTTCGGGTCGAGACCCTTCTTCAAGGGTCTTCTTGTGGAATTCTCTGCCTCAGAGGGCGGTGGAGGCAGGTTCTCTGGATGCTTTCAAGAGAGAGCTGGATAGGGCTCTTAAAGATAGTGGAGTCAGGGGATATGGGGAGGTTTGCAGGAACGGGGTACTGATTGGGGATGATCAGCCATGATCACATTGAATGGCGGTGCTGGCTCGAAGAGCCGAATGGCCTACTCCTGCACCTGTTGTCTATTGTCTATTCAGACATGAACCCGTGTTAAGGAACGTCACCCGTTCCTTCTGTCTATATACCCTCTTTCAGTGACCTATTGGTTTTGCAGAATGGCACAAATCCGTGTAAGACTTTGGTGATTGTGTTAATGGTGCATATCATATGACTAACATATTCAGGTTTTTTTTCAACCAATTTCTATTTTTTAAATACAATTACCTCGCATGTTCTGTGCAAGTGGCCGGGGTGCTTTATCGAGCCTTTTGGAGAATTGGGAGTCATTGTGTCCATTTTTTTGTGGTTGCAGATCTCTTTCCGGGGGTCGGCGGGGAACAGGAGACTGAGAATCTCTCGGGTCTTTCCAATGACCCCAATAAAGATATTTTCGTGGTCCGGGAAAACGGCACGACGTGCCTGATGGCTGAGTTTGCAGCGAAATTCATTGTGTCCTACGATGCCCGGGCCAGTAACTACGTGGATGTAAGAACGGACCCACACACACCATCAATCATGTCCTGATTGAAATAAGCACGAGTTAACCAGTTTAGATTTAGCGACACAGCGCGGAAACAGGCCCTTCGGCCCACCGAGTCCGCGCTGACCAGCGACCCCCGCACACTAACACTACCCCCACGCACAATCTACATGTATACCAAGCCAGTTAACCTACAAACCTGGACGTTTTTGGAGTGTGGGAGGAAACCGGAGATCTCAGAACAACCCCACTCAGGGAGAACGTGCAAACTCCGTACAGACAGCACCTGTAGTCAGGATCGAACCCGGGCCTCTGGAGCTGTGAGGCAGCAACTCTACCGCTGCGCCACCATTTTTACTTAATTACTTAAATTTAAATTTAAAAATCTGCATTGAAACTATGATCTTGAGATAATCGCTTTGTATATTTTAATTGGACTAGTTGGTCAGGACATTTCGCCCCTCATTTATTTATTTATTTGACCCACAATGTCTATCGTTTCCGCCCACCCCGATGTAATTCGCTTGCACTTTTCTTTGCTCTTAGCTCATTACTGAACAAGCTGACATTTCCATCCCTCGAAGCGCCGCTGTTAAAGGAAGATGCGGGCGAAACGAATCAGAATTGCATATTTCATGGGCTGACAACGCGTACAGTTTTAGACTCAACTTTGTACAGGTAAAATAAATCAAAGTTACCGCACTCATTTGTTCCCTCCCCTCCCCTTCCCCTTCCATTGACTCCATCTACACCTCACGCTGCCTCGGCAAGACCAGCAGCATCAACAAGGACCAGTCTCACCCACGGCCACTCCCTCTTCCTCCCCTCTCCCAGCGGGCAAAAGGTACAGAAGTGTGAAAACGCACACCTCCAGATTCAGGGACTGTTTCTTCCCAGCTGTTATCAGGCAACTGAATCATCCTACCACAACCAGAGAGCAGTGCTGAACTACTAACTACCTCATTGGAGACGCTCGGACTATACTGGACTTTACCTTGCACCAAACGTTATTCCCTTTATCCTGTATCTATCTGTACACTGGATGGCTCGATTGTCATCATGAATAGTCTTTCCGCTAACTGGATAGCACGCAGCTAAAGAGCTTCTCACTGTACGTGGTCGACTAAGCAAAACTACAATAAAATGGTTATATTAATATAATAATAAACAAAAATAATACGGCTTCATGAGTTCTAGGAGCAGAATTTGGCCATTCGGCCCATCAAGTCTACTCCGCCATTCAATCATGGCTGATCGATCTCCCCCTCCTAATCCCATTCTCCTGCCTTCTCCACACAACCCCTGACACCCGTACTAATCAAGAAGATTCATAGAGGTTTATAAAGAGAGAATCTATTCTCTGGGTGGCTACGGAATCCAAGACAAGTCACACTTGCTGCCCGACACACTGCTTTGCTGAAGATCCCAGCATCTGGAGTTCCTTGTTGACTGTAAGTTTCACGTAACTCCTCTGACAGTTAAATATTTGTACAACGTTACAAGCGAGTCAAAGGAAATGCGTGGACATAATTCTGCGTCAAAATCGCCATCTCGTTTTCATAAGTTCATAAGTGATAGGAGTAGAATGAGGCCGTTCGGCCCATCAGGTCTACTCCACCATTCAATCGTGGCTGATCTATCTTTCCCTCTCAACCCTCTCAGCGATCAGCCATGATCACAATGAATGGCGGTGCTGGCTCGAAGGGCCGAATGGCCTCCTCCTGCACCTATTTTCTATGTTTCTATGTAACCCCATTCTCCTGCCTTCTCCCCATAACCCCTGACATCCGTACTGATCAAGAATCTGCCTATCTCCGCCTTGTTCCCAGTGTTGGGCGAGTCCAGAACCAGGGGCCACAGTCTTAGAATAAAGGGGAGGTCATTTAAGACTGAGGTGAGAAAAAACGTTTTCACCCAGAGAGTTGTGAATTTATGGAATTCCCTGCCACAGAGGGCAGTGGAGGCCAAGTCACTGGATGGATTTAAGAGAGAGTTAGATAGACCTCTAGGGGCTAGTGGAGTCAAGGGATATGGGGAGAAGGCAGGCACGGGTTATTGATAGGGGATGATCAGCCATGATCACAATGAATGGCGGTGCTGGCTCGAAGAGCCGATTGGCCTCCTCTTGCACCTATTTTCTATGTTTCTATGTTATAAATATCCACTGACCTGACATCTACAGCCAACCTTCTGTGTTTTTATTTGCTATTTTTCTTGTTTAAAACCCCGTTATGTTGATTTTATTGCTAAGATTGTCATATATGTTATCATTAAGTGATTGCAATCTATAAACTGGCCTTGCAGGAAACGCGCAATAGAAACGCACGGCAAGACCACTTCTGGAAAGTCAATGAGGTTCAGTTCGATTATGATATCTCGGAATCCGGCCCCTTCAAAGACTCGGTGAACCGTGAGTTAACCCCTTATAACTCATGTACGCGACTTACAATGGCTCGTCTGAACACGGAGTATACTTACAGATAGACACGAGATGCCGGAGTAACTCAACGGGGCCGGCGCGGCGTCTCTGGAGAGAAGGAGTGGGTGACGTTTCGGGTCGAGACCCTTCATCAGACTGAGAGTCAGGGGAGAGGGGGAGACACAGAGATATGGCAGGATGGGGTGTTAAAACGAGAGATCAAAGGAAAATGTAGAATACATATTTGTTAGCTGAGGGGAAGCTGACAACCCGGGATACAAAATAAAATGTAATCAGGAGGACAGTGAAACTGGTCGGGGAACTAGGGTGGGGGAGGGATGGAGAGAGAGGGAAAGCAAGGGTCACTTGAAGTTAGAGAATGCTACACTTTTGTTAGATGCGGTTTATGCTAAACTCTGAAGAAGGGTCTCGATCCCAAATGTCACCTATTCCTTTCCTCCAGCGATGCTCTCTGACCCATTGAGTCCATCTTTTCATGTCTTCGGTTTAAGCCAACATCGGCAGTTCCTTCCCACACACATCATGTGTGTGTGTCTGGATTCATTCCTACCAACTAGAGATAGTCTTCGCGTATCACTGAGAGGAAGTCCCTAGGATTATGTGTAGGAAGGAGCTGCAGGTGCTGGTTTACACCGAAGAGAGACACAAAGTGCTGGAGTAACTCAGCGGGTCAGGCAGCATCTCTGGACATCTCAGACTGAAGAAGGGTCTCGACTGGGAACGCCACCCATTAGTCCTCTCCAGAGATGCTGCTTGTCCCGTATTTTCCTATTCCAGCATTTTGTGTCTTATTTCCCGAGTAATATACTTGATATACCTTAGTATACCTGTCAAATGTCCGCCGTCATTTGGTGCAAAATGTTATGGACCCCAATTTCTGAGCAAGGATGTGATATTGGCTGTAAAGGCCAAACAAGCCCGGTATAAACGTAGATCAGAACGATTATTCGGGGCATAATATTATATCGAATTAAAAATAAATAAAAGATGGACTTAAAAACGATCATAATTGGAATTCTCTGCCTCAGAGGGCAGAGAATTCCACAGACTCACCACTCTCTGTGAGAAAAAGTGTTTCCTCGTCTCCGTTCTAAACGGCTTAGTCCTTATTCTTAAACTGTGGCCCCTGCTTCTGGACTCCCCCAACATCGGGAACATGTTTCCTGCCTCTAGCATGTCCAAACCCTTAACAATCTTATATGTTTCAATGAGATGCCCTCTCATCCTTCTAAACGCCAGAGTGTACAAGCCCAGCTGCTCCATTCTCTCAGCATATGACAGTCCCGCCATCCCGGGAATTAACCTTGTAAACCTACGCTGCACTCCCTCAATAGCAAGAATGTCCTTCCTCAAATTAGGGGACCAAAACTGCACACAATACTCCAGGTGTGGTCTCACTAGGGCTCTGTACAACTGCAGAAGGACCTCTTTGCTCCTATATTCGATTCCTCTTGTTATAAAGACCCACATGCCATTCGCTGTCCGATTCACCTCTACCCCATTGTGGACATTGGACTTTGTCCCTGGAACTGGTGCGCTACAATGCTGAGAACTACATTCCGCGCTCTGTATCTTCCCCTTCGCTCTACCGGTCACGGTGGCGCAGCGGTAGAGTTGCCGCCTTGTAGCGAATGCAGCGCCAGAGACCCGGGTTTGATCTCGACCACGGGTGCTGTCTGTACGGAGTTTGTACGTTCTCCCCGTGACCTGCGTGGGTTTTCTCCAGGAGCTCTGGTTTCCTTCCACACTCCAAAGCCGTACAGGTTAATTGGCTTGGTAAATGTAAAAATTGTCCCTAGTGTGCAGGATAGTGTTAGTGTGTGTGTGGATCGCTGGTCGGCTCGGACTCAGTGGGTCGAAGGGCCCGTTTCTGTATCTCTAAGCGAAACCACTGTACTTGATTGTATCTGTGTATGGTATTATCTGATTTGATTGGATAGCATGCAAAACATACTTGTTTCACCGTCCATTTGACAATATTGTATTGTATTGTATTGTATTGTATTCAAATTTATTGTCATTGTCTCAATTAGAGACAACGAAATGAATTTCCCTTTACAGTCAGTATCATAAAAATAAATAAATAATAAACAATAAAACATATTAAAAATAAAATAGAATTTAAAAAAAAAATTAAAAAAAATGTAAGGATCCTTCTGCTAATGATGGACACAAAAAGCCAGAGTAACTCAGTGGGAAAGGCAGCATCTCTCAGGCAGCATCTCTGGAAAAAAGAATGGGTGACGTTTCTTGTCGAGACCCTTCTTCAGACAGAGTCAGGGGAATGGGAACTGAGAAAGCCGATCAGTACCTAGAACCAACAAATGGAATAGATGCAAAAAGGCAATAATAATCAAGGAAACGTGGAGCCACAGTGGGCTTGTCGCGGCCTGAAACGTTTCCCATTCCTTCTGTCCAGCGACGCCGACTGTCCCGCTGATTTACTCCAGCATTTTTGAGTCTGCCTTCGGTTTAAACCAGCATCTGCGGTTCCTCCTTACATATCGTTCAGCCAACGTTGGATAATTTAATATTTTGTCATTGCATTCTCTCTATTACACAATACAACATCAGTAATAATTTAGAAGCAAAACGCTGGAGTAACTCAGTGGGATGGACGGCATCTCTGGAGACGAGGAATGGGTGACGTTTCGGGTCGAGACCCTTTTTCAGACAAGCCTGCCGTCTTTAGGATGTGGGAGGAAATCAGAGCACCCGGAGAAAACTTCTCAGTCTGAAGAAGGGTCTCGACCCGAAACGTCACCCATTCCTTCTCTCCAGAGATACTGCCTGTCCCGTTGAGTTACTCCAGCATATTGTGTCTATCTTCCACGTATAACCGGCATGTGCAGTTCCTCCCAAACCCTTGTAGAAGGGTCCATACCTGAAACGTCACCCATTCCTTCTCTCCAGAGATGCTTCCTGTCCCGCTGAGTAACTCCAGCTTTTTGTGCGTTTGTTCACCTCAGTATAAGGCAGCTACTGAAATGGAAAGAACCCTTTAAATTACCGCTGACATTAAGGTTAAAAACTCTTAAGATCAAATTCTATACTTATCATTTTGTGTCTGTTTTCCGTAAGAATTTGTTCCCTTCTTGTTGCAGCTGGGAGACACACGGCCACCTCTCGTCACCTCCATCTCTTCCACACCCCGCTTGGGAAATCGTACAAGTGCGATGCTCAGGAAACCATCTCTGTCATCTCCAGCGACCACCAGAAAGTGGTGGCCATCCTTCTATCTCAAATACACATGCAACCCTTCGGCTTCAAGCGTGACTTCATATTCAGTGAAGGTGAAGTATATCCTGCATACCAGTGAGACCACACTGCCCGATAATCCTTTCCAAATAGCCCATGCCGACTGCGACCTATAATATGGCCTCAGGTGAGAGGGACACAGTTCAAAGTAAGATTATTCCCTTTTGGGATTCTCTTTGAAATGCCATTCAGCTCGAAGATTGAGGGGGGATATTTAGAAGATTGTGGGGGGAATCTTATAGAAACTTACAAAATTCTTAAGGGGTTGGACAGGCTAGATGCAGGAAGATTGTTCCCGATGTTGGGGAAGTCCAGAACAAGGGGTCACTGTTTAAGGATAAGGGGGAAATCTTTTAGGACCGAGATGAGAAAAACATTTTTCACACAGAGAGTGGTGAATCTCTGGAATTCTCTGCCACAGAAGGTAGTTGAGGCCACAGTTCATTGGCTATATTTAAGAGGGAGTTTGATGTGGCCCTTGTGGCTAATGGGATCAGGGGATATGGAGAGAAGACAGGTACGGGATACTGAGTTGGATGATCAGCCATGATCATATTGAATGGCGGTGCAGGCTCGAAGGGCCGAATGGCCTACTCCTGCACCTATTTTCTATGTTCTATGTTTCTATGAGCTGGTAACAACTTCTCTTTTGAGAAGCAAGGAGAGGGAAGAATTACATTTCATGTTTTTCTACACTCCTAATGGGCCTGTCCCACTTTGGCGATTTTTTTGGGCGACTACATGTGACTGCCGCAAACTTTTCAATATGTTGAAAATATTTCGGCGACAGTGGCGACAATTTTTGCTGTCGTAGGTTGTCGCCAGGTGCCGTAGGTGAATTCCATTAAAACTAGTCCCTGGCAGTCGCCTAAAGAGTCGCCTAAAGTGGGACAGGCCCATTACAATGCTTTGTACGACAGTGATTGCAACTTCTACTGAAGTGTGGATGGCCGTTGGCTCGCTGGAAGCTTGTCCCCCCTTTGAGCATGGAGAGCTAAGTTTGTGATCGGTGTTTAAAGCATGGGCTGAATGACTTTTCACAATACAATGTAAAGACGAGAGCATAGCGCAAAAAATTAAGAGGGTAAAATTAAAAATTAAATGTGATTAAAATGAAGAATATATATATTTATACATATACACGTGCATACATATATATTCATACACATACATATATATATACATACACACACATATTTTTCTATACACACACATATATATATACACTCACACACTGTATTATGGTATTTACAGAGTACTACAATTACGTGCCTGTTCCTTGTGGGGAAAGTATGTAACACAGAGGGTGGTGGGTGCCTGGAACGCGCTGCCACGGGTGGTGGTGGAGGCAGATTCGATAGTGGCGTTTAAGAGAGTCGCATGTATATGGAAGGAATGTGTAGGAATGAACTGCAGACGCTGGTTTACACCGAAGATAGACAGAAACTGCTGGAGTAACCCAGCGGGACAGGCAGCACCTCTGGAGAGAAGGAATGGGTGATGTTTCGGGTCGAGACCCTTCTTCAGACTGAGAGCCAGGGGAGAGGGAGACTAGCGATTTGGAAGGGTATAGGTGTGAATACACACACACACACACACACACACACACACACACACACACACACACACACACACACACATATATATATACAAACACACACACACACATATATATATATACACACACATATATATATACACACACACACATACACATATATACATACACAAACACATCCACATATATATACACACACACACACACATATATATACACACATACATACACTCGAACACAAACACATGCACGTATATAAACACACACATACACATATATATACCCAGACATACATATATACATACTGTATATGCACATACACATATCTATACACAGACACACATACACATATATACACATACACACAAATATATACACTCATACACACACATACACAAATACTGTATATATACACATACACTCACACACACATGTACAGTGCATTAAGAAAGTATTCAGACCCCATTTACTTTTTGCACATTTTGTTCCAGCCTTATTCTAAAATTCATTGTTTTGATCATCAATCTATACACAATGCCCCATAGTAAAAAAGCGAAAATAGGTGTTTAGAATATTTTGCAAAGTAATTAAAAATAAATAACTGAAATATCACATATACATAAGTATTCAGACCCTTTACTCAGTACTTTGTTGAGGCACCTTTGGCAGTGATTACAGCCTCAAGTCTTCTTGGGTATGATGCTACAAGCTTGGCACATCTGTATTTGGGTAATTTCACCCATTCTTCTCTGCAGATCCTCTCAAGCTGTGTCAGGTTGGATGGGGAGTGTCGATGCACAGCTATTTTCAGGTCCCTCCAGAGATGTTCGATCGGGTTCAAGTCCGGGCTCTGGCTGGGCCACTCAAGGACATGCACAGACTTGTCACAAAGCCACTCCTACGTTGTCTTGGCTGTGTGCTTAGGGTCGTTGTCCTGTTGGAAGGTGAACCTCCGCCTCAGTCTGAGGTCCAGAACACACTGGAACAGGTTTTCATCAAGGATCTCTCTGTACTTTGCTCCGTTCATCTTTCCCTTGACCCTGACTAGTCTTCCAGTTCCTGCCGCTGAAATACATCCCCCACAGCATGATGCTGCCACCACCATGCTTCACCGTAGGTATGGTATTGGCCAGGTGATGAGCGGTGCCTGGTTTCCTCCAGACGTGACACTTGGCATTCAGGCCAAAGAGTTCAATCTTGGTTTCATCAGACCAGAGAATCTTGTTTAGGTGCCTTTTGGGAAACTCCAAGTGGGCTGTCATGTGCCTTTTACCAGGGCTGCCAATATTGGGTGAGAGTTGGGAGAGAGAGATTGTGAGAGACCAAGCCCGAGGGAGCATAGCGACCGGGGGGGGGGGGGGGGGGAGAGGAGGGTGTCCCCCTCCCATTGGAATTGTTCAATATGGTGCATACTGCAGCGAGTCTTTTAACTTACACTTGAATGCAATATATATGCTTTAAATTGGATTGGAGCGTTTTTGAAAGGGGGAGGCTGTGCGATCACTGACCACTGGCCTTGGGGGTACCCGGTGAGGGAGTGGAGCAACCGAGTGGGGAGAGGGTGTGGAAGAAGGATGTCCCCCCTCCAAGGGTAGGAACATTTTGAAATTTGATGCATTAAAATCATGTTTTAGTGCACTGTAGAAGTATGACATGACTTCAGAATTAAGGGACAGAAGTTTAGGGGTAACATGAGGGGGAACTTCTTTACTCAGAGAGTGGTAGCGGTGTGGAATGAGCTTCCAGTGGAAGTGGTGGAGGCAGGTTCGTTGGTATCATTTAAAAATAAATTGGATAGGCATATGGATGAGAAGGGAATGGAGGGTTATGGTATGAGTGCAGGCAGGTGGGACTAAGGGAAAATAATTGTTCGGCACGGACTTGTAGGGCCGAGATGGCCTGTTTCCGTGCTGTAATTGTTATATAGTTATATGATTTCAATGTTTTTTGTATGAAGTATTTTTAAGAGGTAACTTTTTAAGGGGTAACTTTATCCACACAAAGGGTGATGGGTGTATGGAACAAGCTGCCAGAGGAGGTAGTTGAGGCAGGGACCATCCCAACATTTAAGAAAAAGTTAGATTGATACATGGATAGGACAGGTTTGGAGGTATGGACCAAAAGCAGGTGGCGTAGCTGGGACATGTTGGCGGGTGTGGGCAAGTTGCACCGAAGGGCCTGTTTTTACACTGTATCACTCTATGACTACATTATACCTCCACCATGCATGAATGCTTCAAAATCAAGTAATCGAGTTTTATTGCCATATGCTCAAGCATAGAAACATAGAAAATAGGTGCAGGAATAGGCCATCGGCCCTTCGAGCCAGCACTGCCATTCAATATGATCATGGCTATTCATCTAAAATCAGTACCTCTTTCCTGTTTTTTCCCCATATCCCTTGATGTCGTTAGCCCCAAGAATTAAATGTAACTCTCTCTTGAAAACATCCAGTGAATTGGCCTGCACTGCCTTCTGTGGCAGAGAATTCCACAGATTCACAACTCTCTGCGTGAAGAAAGTTTGTTCTCATCTCAGTCCTAACTGGCCCCCCCCTTTATTCTTAAACTGTGACCCATGGTTCTGAACGCCCCCAACATCGGGAACATTTTTCCTGCAGTTACAGTAAGTGAAAATCTAGCAGGCAAGCAGGGTGCTTTCACCAACCACCCCCATTTGAAGTCCACTTGCTTCCACCGTATCTACCCAGTGCTTGGTACTTACTTCCAGCAGCCACTGGTTGTCCTCCAGGATGCACTCTCTCTCCTCTCAACCCCCCTCTCTCTCTCTCCCCTCCATCTCTGTTTCCCCTCTCTCTCTCTCCTCTCTCCCCCCTCTCTCTCTTCCCCCTCTCTCCATCCCACCTCACTCTCCCCCGTCCCACCTCGCTCTCCCCCCTCTCTCCCCCCTCTCCCTCTCTCTCCCCTCTCTTTCCCCTAACTCTCTCTCCCCTCTCTTTCCCCCCTCTCTTTCTTCTCTCTCTCCCCCTCTTCTCTCCATCCCCCCCTCTCTCTCTCCTCTCTCCCCCCCTCGCGTCCCCCTCTCTCTGCCCCCTCTCTCTCTTTCTTCCTCCCTTTCTATCTCCCCCTCTCTCCCTCTCCCTCTCCACACACTCTCCCCTCTCCCCTCTCCTCTCACTCTCTCTCTCCCCCCCTCGCTCTCTCTCTCTCTCATCTCTCTTTCCTCCTCTCTCTCTCTCCCCCATATCTCCATCCCACCTCACTCTCCCCCTGGCTCTCTCTCCCATCTCTCTTTCTCCTCTGTCTCTATCTCCTCTTTCTCTTTGCCCCCCCATCTCTCTCTTTCCCCGTTTCTCTCCTCCCCCCTCTCTCCCTCTTCCCCCTCTCTCTTTTACCACCCCTCTCTCTTCCCCCTCTCACCCCTCTCTCTCTTCCCCCCCTCTCCCACCTCACTCTCCCCCCCCTTTCTCCCCTACCTCTTTCCCCTCTCCCTCTTCTCTCTCTCCATTCATTCCCTGCCCCCCCCTGTCTCTCCCCACTGTCTCCTCTCACCCCCCCCCCTCTCTCTCCCCACTGTCTCCCTGTCTCCTTCCCCCCTCTCTCTCTCTCCACCTCCCTTTGAGAGTCTGTCCCTTCGGCACAGAGACTCTCGCGGCAGCGGCGCTTCCAACGCCTCCGACGGCCCGGGACACTCGCACTGTCCGGAGCGCTCCATGGCCGAAGCTGCAGCGAGCGACTCGCTAGCCGCGCAAATACTCGTCAGCCCCGCAAACTCACCAGCCCCGGCTCCCCGCATCTGTATCCGCCCGCTGCTTCCATCCCTCCCTCAGCCCCGGCTCTCCAACACCCGCGGACCATGCAGTTTATCTGAGTTTTGACATTTTTGTTGATCACAGAATTTCTCACCACAGAGCGTGATAAATTTCTGATCAGCGTGAGGGCGTGAGAGTTTGCCTGAGGGCGTGATTCTCACGCTCAAAGCGTGAGAGTTGGCAGCCCTGTTCACTGTTCATACACACTAATAATAATACAAACATTTTATACAAGTTCAAACTGTTTGGACAAAAATCACTTATTACTGCTCTATAACAGTTAAGTTACTTTAAGACCATTTCAGAAATTATGGCAGTCAACTAACAATCAACTAACAAATTAAAGCAAACTAACAAAAAACATGTTCCCTTTCCTGACTACCTCATAAGTACTTTAACGCTGTTAAATAACACAGGGATATTGATCTCAAGATTCAAAATGTGGAAAGTGGGAGCAATTTGGCTTAAATGGTAATTTTAAGCCCATTCAGATCTGTATAGAGTCAGTTATGCAACATGTACATGGCTGGCCCAATTTGTCCATGATGATTAAGTTGGCATTCTGCGTGCCCAGGGACTGGCTGCCGTTCCCAGATCAGCTCGCGTCCCAGGGACTGGCCGCAGTTCTCAGGTCGGCTCGCCTGCCCCGACCCCGCAAAAAACGAATTGGAAAAAAAACCCCGCGGTTTTTCGGGTTACGGGCCCAAAACCCGTATATTGCATATTGGGAACAGTTTGCAAAAGATCTAAACACACTACTGAGGACTCCTCGTATTTATACTTAATTAATAATCCATGGCCATTCCGAAACACCCCCCCCCCCCCACCCCCCCAGGTTTTACAACTGATTCTCCTGGTTAGTTCCATCTCCGGCTGCTTCATGTTGTCGGCGGCTGCACATCCAACCAAGAAAGAGAAGAGGCGCGACGTCACTCACAGCCGCCAACTGACGCGCTTCCCCGGACCGCACAGATCCCTGGCACGTGGCGCTAAGGGACAAATTGCGCAGGGACTGAACTCAGCGTGAGAACTCGGCCGTGAGCGTGAGGGCGTGAGAAATTGCTCCAGGGCGTGAGTCTCACGCCGAAAGCGTGAGAGTTGGCAGCCCTGCTTTTACTGAGGAGTGGCTTCTGTCTGGCCACTCTACCATGAAGGCCTGGTTGGTGGAGTGCTGCAGATATAGCTGTCCTTCTAGAAGGTTCTCCCATCTCCACAGAGGAACTCTGGAGCTCTGTCAGAGTGACCATCGGGTTCTTGGTCACCCCCCTGACCAAGGCCCTTCTCCCCCGATTGCTCAGTTTGGGCGGGCGGCCAGCTCTATGACGAATCCTGGTGGTTCCAAAGTTCGTCCATTTAAGAATGACGGACGCCACTGTGCTCTACGGGACCTGCAATGTTGCAGAAATTGTTTTATACCCTTCCCCAGATCTGTGTCTCGACATAATCCTGCCTCGGAGGTCTACGGACAATTCCTTCGTCTTCATGGCTTGGTTTTTGCTCTGACATGCACTGTCAACTGTGGGACCTTATATAGACAGGTGTGTGCCTTTCCAAATCATGTCCAATCAATTTAATTTACCACTGGTGGACTCCAGTCAAGTTGTAGAAACATCTCAAGGATAATCAATGGAAACAGGATGAACCTAAGCTCAATTTCATTTCACTGCACAACTCGTATGTGTATGTGACGAACAAACTTGACTTGATAAACTTGACTTGAATTTTGAGTGTCATAGCAAAGGGTCTGAATACTTATGTAAATGTGATATTTCAGTTATTTAATTTTAATTACTTTGCAAAAATTTCTAAACACCTGTTTTCGCTTCATCATTCTGGGGTATTGTGTGTAGATTGATGATAAAAAAAAAAGAATTTTTAAAATAAGGCTGTAACATAACAAAATGTGGAAAAGGTGAAGGGGTCTGAATACTTTTTGAATGCACTGTATACACACACATACACACATGCACAGACACACACATATATATACACACATACACACACACATATATATATATACTCATGAACATAGACACACACACACACATATATATATATACATGCAGATATATACATATATACACACATACACATACACACATATATATATATACATATATATATATCTAAACACACATACACATATACACACACATACACATATATAGACAATACGTGCAGGATTAGGCCATTCGGCCCTTTGAGCCAGCACCGCCATTCAATGTGATCATGGCTGATCATCCCCAATCAGTACCCCGTTCATCCCCAATCATACACACATGCACGTATATATACACATACACATATATATATACACACACACGTATACATACATACACATATACACACACATATATATATGTATGCACACACATATATATGTATATACAAACATACACATATATATATACATATATACACATACATACGCACACACATATATATACACACACACACACACATATATATATACATACACACACACACACACACATATATATATATACACCCACATATACAAACACCCACATACCCATTTATATACACTACACATATATACACACACACAAATATAAATACACATACACACACACATACACCTACACACATATACCCACACGCATATATATACATACGCACATATACAGCCACACATGTATAAACACGCACATACACACATATATACACACACACACACACATATATATATAGACATATATATATATGCACACATACATATATACACACACGGACATATATACACATGCACACATGTATCTGTGTAAATACATACACATATGTATAAATGCACATGCACAAACACACACATGTGTATTCTAATATTTATAGGGCAATATGTTCACCTATCGGTTATGCAGCTGTCAGTAAATATAAATAGTGTTGCATGTGGTGACATCTGGCAATAAACCACTCATGAACCGTGCCTGCGTTCTGGGTTTAACACCATGCCGTTGATTTTCCCTGCAGCCTCCACTTGCGTGGTTGACCAACAGGAGGAGCTGGAGGAGATCCTGCCGCTGATACTGGGGCTGACTCTGGGACTGCTCATCGTGGTGATCCTCGCCGTCTATCACATCCACCATAAACTCACGGCGGCCACCCAGGCCCAGATACCCAGGGACAGATCCGAGTACAAGCACATGTAGCGGGGTCATTCCCAGCGCAGTGAGTCGCTGCAATGTAACGGAAACCAACAAAGAAGCACGTCAGGGGATAATATATATATTTTTTGTTTTGTTTTGTTGAAATTTGGCGAAACACATAATTAAACGCCCCGGGGGCTGTTGCTGTACATATTTAGGCGCTTGTTTAGTGATTAGCACCGCACCATAACTGGTGCCAAACCAAAAAATAAAACTCAGCAATCTCTTCACAGCTCGCAACAATAACAGAATGTGAACAAAACCATTAAACTGCGACATTAGTAACCTAATCCTAGTAGCGTTTGGTGATTAGCGTGGGGTATGGGAGCTTCTTACCTTTGCTCCAGTTATATAGAGACTGGCGCATTTTGCAAGATGGGATCTGACTTACCCCTGTCCCACGTTACGAGTTCATTTCAAGAGCTCTCCCGAGTTTGTCCTGATTCGAACTCGGAGATTTACGGTAATGGCCGTTCGTCGGTACTCGGGGCTCTCGTGGACATTTTTCAACATGTTGAAAAATCTTCACGAGTCTTCCCGTGCTTACCTGCCGTTAGCGAGTCTTCCCGAGTACCTGCCGTTAGCGTTACGAGCCGCTAAGAGACGTCCCCGAGCTCCGGCGTACCCGCTACGTTCATTCTCCGTGCTTACCACGAGTTTGATTTTTTTTAAACTCGGGAGAGCTCTTGGAATGAACTCGTACCGTGGGACAGGAAAGATCATTTACACGCCACCTGCTAAATCACGACCCCAAACGCCACCTATTCCTTTTCTCCAGAGATGCTGCCTGACCCGCCGAGTTACTCCAGCATTTTGCGTCCATCTGCTGAATGGAAGATAGACACAAAATGCTGGAGTAACTCAGCGGGACAGGCAGCATCTCTGGAGAGAAGGAATAGGTGACGTTTCGGGTCGAGACCCTTGTTCAGACTGAGGGTCAGGGGAGAGGGAAACTAGAGCACCCTGATAGTAAACAATATAGAGTTGCTCTAATTAATGATTTTGAAAGGAAGTCTACCATAGAATGAAACTGAAACCATTTTCTTTGGATAGTCACGATATCTTAGATACACAGATATACGTTTTAATTTGGAAAGCAGTTTGCTCTTGTTTTAAGTTTCGGGCTTTGCGTGTACATCGATTCCAAGCAAACGTTGTGGACTTTCTGCAAAACCTTACACAAAGTACGGACGCACTCACGTAAGAACAAATGACCGAGCGAGACATCACGAGAGTAGCAGAGATCCGATTATAGCATGAAATCTTTCCTTTCCAAATTTTGGGGAAGTTTGGTTATTTTTAGACACTTGCTTCGCTGGAATGGCCATGTTTCGTGTAGTTTAGTTTACTTCATAGATACAGCGCGGAAACAGGCTCTTCGAGAAACTCTTACAAGCACAACCTTAATAGAAAAATATATATATATCGTTGCTTAATCAATGATTTTGAATGGAAGTCTACTATGGAAATAAACTGAAGCCTTTTTCTTTGATTAGTTTTTGTTTTGTGTAGAAAAACAGCGCGGGAACAGGTCCTTCGGCCCATCGACTCCGCGCCGACCAGCGATCCCCGCACATTAACACTATCCTACACACACTAGGGGCAATTTACATTTATACCAAGCCAATAAACAGACAAACCTGCACGTCTCTGGAGTGTGGGAGGAAACCGAAGATCTCGGAGAAAACCCACGCAGGTCGCGGGGAGAACGTACAAACTCCGTACAGACAGCGCCCGTAGTCGGGATCGAACCCAGGTCTCTGGCGCTGCAAGGCAACAACTCTACCGCTGCGCCCCCGTGTCGCCATTAAAGACTGCGCGCGTTACTTTATTGTCGATCAGAACGTCTTAGCCAATTAACTAAATGAAATTCCCTCATATAGGGGGGTTGCACGCAAGGTCATCAGGTCAAAGGGCGTGAGCAGCTCAATCCATGTGGAGTACATGGCAGCTTCCGGCATACACTGTTAATACATGAAACGCGTAATTTCTGCCCCGTTAAAAACGCTGAAATGGTCATTTTTTGCGCTGTAAATAATGATTGATTATTCCTTTAATAATCCTTTTCAGGAAATTACAGTGCCACGACAGCTTCAAGACAAACATAACACCACACATTTCCTCAAAAGGCTTTCATACATAACAAGTTAAAATACGTTAAAATACAAGTTAAAATACAATTAATTTAAAAAAAGTGCAGTTATTTATGCTCATTATAAAGTCTTATAGCAGCTGGTAAACAGGACTTCCTGTATCTCTCCGTTTTGCACATTGGTGCAATCAGCCTCTGACTGAAGATGCTGCTCTTGATCACCTTCAGGGCATGGAGTGGGTGAGTGGGGTTTGTCATTATAGAACCTAGTTTATTTAGAGTTCTGGCCTCTGCCACCTGCTGGACCGTTCGTTGCTCAGCCCCGACCACTGAGCCGGCCTTCCTGATTAGTTTGTCCAGTCTGTTTTTATCCGCTATACGGGCGCCATCTCCCCAACAGGCCACAGCAAAAAACAGAGCACTGGCCACCACTGAATGGTAGACACTGCACAGTAGGGGTTGGCAGATATTAAATGACCTCAGCCTCCTTAAAAAATACAGTCGGCTTTGTCCCTTCCTGTACACCGCCTCCATATGACACTTCCAGTTCAGCTCACTGTCAAGCTGCACCCCAAGGTACCTGTGATTAGCGACCACCTCCACCTCAGTGCCCTTAATGGTGATCGGCGTTGCTTGAGTCCTCCTCCTCCCCCTCCTGAAGTCCACCACTATCTCCTTTGTTTTTTTGGTGTTAAGATGGAGGTTATTGTGTGCGCTCCACTCCACAAAGTTACTTATTATGTCTCTGTATTCCTCCTCATTGCCCCCTTTAATGAGGCCGACAACAGCTGTATCATCCGAAAACTTCTGCAAAAAGCAGCTGTTGGTGTTACATTGGAGATCCGCTGTGTAGATGGTAAACAGGAACGGAGCCAGCACAGTTCCTTGTGGAGCCCCTGTGTTGCTCAAGATGGTGCCCGAGACACTGTTCTGTAGGCGCACGTACTGTGGTCTGAGGGAAAGGTAATCCAAACACCACAGTACCAGTGATGGATCCACTTTCATCTTCTCCATCTTCTCCCCTAGCAGTCGGGGCTGAATAGTGTTGAAGGCGCTTGAAAAGTCAAAAAAAGTAATCCTTACAGATGCATCAGTAGTGTCCAAATGTGTGTACACCCTCTGCAGCATGTAAATGAGGGCATCATCGACACTGATGTTAGGCTGATATGCAAACTGTAAAGGATCCATGTGATTTGACACACTAGTCCTGATGTAGGAAAGGACAAGTCTCTCAAATGTCTTCATTATATGTGAAGTGAGCGCTACTGGTCTGTAGTCATTGTAGAGAGTGGGATGGGTCTTCTTTGGAACAGGTACCAGGCAAGATGTTTTCCACAGCCTTGGAACCCTCTGTAGACGCAAGCTCAGGTTGAACAGGTGTGTTAGAATACCACACAGCTCTGAAGAGCAAGTCTTCAGTAGCCTTGGGCTGGTGTCATCAGGCCCCACTGCCTTCCCTGGCTTCAGTCTGTCCAGCATCACCTTGACCTGAGCAGTATGAAGAGTCATGGGTGGGGCTGCCGGTGGAGTGGGAGGTGGAAAGAGGGGACTCCGTACAGGTGACATCTCAGGAGTGATGGAGAGAGGGATGGGAGGTGGAGAGGAAGCAGCAATGGTCAGCAGACCAGGTGGGGGAGGCTGGGGTGGTGTGGAGCCGTCGAATCTGTTGAAGAATCTGTTCAGATCATCAGCCAGACTCTGTTCACCATCAGGCAGTGTACCACCATTCTGCTTCATGCCCGTGATCTTTCGCATTCCAGCCCATACCTGCTTCACACCATCTTGCTGCAGCTGTCGTTCCAATTTGAACCTATAGGCTTCTTTCCCCTCCTTAATCCTCACCTTCATGGAAATCGGGGCAAGCGTGAGAGACATCTATCCGACTTCAGAATTCCAAAAGTGAGGAGAAATGAAGGTAGAGAGAAGTGGCAGCTGAAGGGACAACGACAGGTAAAGTGCTTGGCGAACATTGGCCGTGCAGATATCAAGATTGAAAATATTGGGAATTATCGCGTTTGCTCACTGCATTCATCAACAGTGAGGCATTATGTGTGTTTTTTCTTGTTTCCTTTGGTATCTAAAAAGTTTCAGACGTGATAAATCCGGCTGTAAAATTTTTAAATCACCCATGGTTCTGAAGTGGGTTTTTACATGCAAAAAGAAAAAAGCTTCTGAAGCTAAATTTATCATTAAAAAATCTCCAGAGGTACGATTGGTGTGTGGAAAAGTAAGTCTTCTATCATTATGCTATTGAGATGTATATTTTGGCAAATAATAAAATGTCTTGACAACTTAAACACCCACTCCCTTTCAATAGGATATTGTCAATTTGCTGAGGTTGATTATGTCCAATTAACAGCTAACAATTATGCCATTCCTTGGCTTGCATCTGAGTAAAATGTAATTCAAAACCCACGTACGGTTAGCGATATTTTTAATTATGAAGGAAGGCAGGAACGGGGTAATGATTGGGGATGATTTATTCAATTTATTGTCATTGTCTCGTTGTCTCTAATTGAGACAATGACAATAAATTGAATACAATACAATACAATACAATACAATACAATACAATACAATACAATGATCACATTGAATGGCGGTGCCGGCTCGAAAGGCCAATGGCCTACTCCTGCACCTATTGTCTATTGTCTAATCCAGTTGGTAGACTGCGAGGAGGGGGGCGAGGGAGCGACTCGGATAATAGTCACGCCCTCGCCAGGAAGTGACTGAAGGACGGTTTCCCCATTACCCTACTCTCTCCCCCACATAAAATACTAAACAAAAACCCAAAAACATACTTTAAACATACTAAAAATTACAATAAATAAAAAGACAAACAGACTGCAGGTGGAGGCAGCCATCAACAGCGCCACCAGATGTCCCCCATCAGGGAGAGGGAATGCAGGAGTTACTTGAAATGAGAGAAATCAATGTTCATACCGCTGGGTAGTAAGTTTATCTCCACCCAGTTTAATCAGGTGCTAAATCTGCGAGGAACTAATCTACTTGTCAACATAATTCAGTGTATTTCAGTCACGATCCAAATCCCAGGTGATAAGGAATAGGAGTAGAATTAATCCATTCGGCCCATCAAGTCTACTCTGCCATTCAATCATGGTCTGAAGAAGGGGTTCGGCCCGAAACGTTGCCTATCTCCTTCGCTCCATAGATGCTGCTGCACCCGCTGAGTTTCTCCAGCATTTTTGTGTACCTTCGATTTTCCATCATCTGCAGTTCCTTCTTTAACAATCATGGCTGATACATCTCTCGCTCCTAACCCCATTCTCCTGCCTTCTCCCCATAACCTCTGACACCTGTACTAATCAAGAATCTATCTATCTCTGTCTTAAAAATATCCACTTGACTTGCCCTCCACAGCCTCTGTGGTAAAGAATTCCACAAATTCACCACCCTCTGACTAAAGACATTTCTCCTCATCTCCTTCTTAAAGAACATCCTCTAATTTTGAGGCTTGTCCCAGTCACCTCCACTAGTGGAAACATCCTCTCCGAGTCCACTTCATCCAAGCCTTGCACTACCGTACTCTCCTCCTGTTGCATTGAAACTGGGATTGAAAGGCAGAGGAGTGGTCCTTCCATCAGGGCTAATCAGAACTTGGTATCAGCTTCACATTCCTAATCAATGCTGTAATCAACAACCCCTCTATAGACAAAAATGCCCCAGTCTCACTATTGTGTCAGAAGAATGGTCCCGCCCCAAAACGTTACCTATCCTTTTCCTCCAGAGATGCTGCCTGACCCGCTGAGTTTGCCCAGCACAATGTGCCTGTCTATCTTTGGAAAAACCAGCATCTGCAGTTCATTGTTTCTACATTTAGTCTTGAATGTATTCAGTGACTCGACCGCTCAAGGTGAAGAATCTCATAGACTCACCTTCCTCAAGGGGGAGAACTTTCTCCTCCTCTCGCTCTTAAATGGGCACCCCCTTCTTCTGAAACCATGGCCCCGAGGTAGGAGGGGGGAAGATATCTTCTCAAGCCATCCCTCTGTGAAGCCCCCTCAGAATCTTACCTTTGGAGAAGACCACCTCTCGTGCTAAACTTTAGTGAGAATGGCCCAAAATTCCTCACCATTTCCTCAGGCTACCAGCCTTTAAATCACCAAACTCAACCAGTCAACTATCTCTGAAATGCTTCCCATTGCAACTACAACCCCCTTCTTAAGTCAGGACCTTTGAAGATATCTATAATTAAATATAATGTTTTGATCCCATTCCTCGCCATGGTAGCTTCGCCAACGGTCTGTCTGTTTTTTCGTCTTTTTTGTTATTTTTAGTGTGATTTCAAAAGTATGTGTTCATGTTCTCTGGTTTGTTTTATGTGGGGGGTGACGGAGGAGGTCGAGGGGAAATGTTTTCAGTCTCGTACCTTGCCAGAGATGCGATTGTTTTCCGGATCGTATCGCTGGTCGTTCTGTGGCCTAACATCATGGAGCTGGCGGCCTTGCTCGGGACTGACTTTGAACCCCTCTGCGGGGACATGGAGTTACCATTGGAGCCTGTGATCCCTTGCCTGGGATCGACGCTACAACCACAGCCTGCGGATTCCAACATCGAGGAGCTCGCAGTCTCGGGTAGAGACTGATGTCAGGAAGCTCCAAAGTTGCTGGAGGTTCGACCATCCACGACCCGGGGTCTGATCGCCCGGCGCGGGGAAGCTGAGATCCCCCCCCCTCCCGATGCGGGAACTTGATCGCCCCGACGCTGAGGGTCTGACTGCCGGCTACGGGAGCCAAGATCGTCCTGTCAACGGAAGGCTCGAGGCCCCTGACCGCCATAGAACAAAGAAGGGAAGAAGTTTTAACTTTTTTTTCGCTTTCCTTCACAGGGAGGAATGTGGAGGAGTCACTGTGGTGGATGTTTATGTTAAAATGTATTTTGTGTGTTCTGTTGCCTTTTATTGATATGACTGTATGACAAATGAAAATCCCCCGTATGTTGCAAAACATACTGGGCTAATAAAGTATTATTATGATGATATTAGTATAGGGGAATATTGGAAAGACAAAAGACAACCCACACTTGCTGAAGAGAGAAATATAGTTAGCACCAAGTTGGGGATCTTGATGGAGGTCATAGTGTGGAGGTGATACAGTGTGGATACAGGCCCTTCAGCCCAACTTGCCCACATCCACCAACATGTCCCATCTACACTCGTCCCACCTGCCGGGCGAGGAGGGCAAGTGTAGTACAACTAGAAAAACAATGTACCTATAGTTTTATGTAATATTTTTCCAGCAGGATTCTTGGCACAATCCTATTTAATAATGCAAATGCATTACCTCTATGTAAATTACACTAAAACCTTGAGGTGAGTCCAATATATCCACCCCGTGTACCTGCATGGACTCAATATTGTGATATTGCCCTTTCATTTGCTTCGACTAGATTACATTTTCAAATAGCTTTAAGATGGTGAAGGGTTTCGGCCCGAAACGTTGCCTATCTCCTTCGCTCCATAGATGCTGCTGCACCCGCAGTTTTTTTTTGTGTACCTTCGATTTTCCAGCATCTGCAGTTCCTTCTTAAAAGCTTTAAATGGCATTTGACACCAAAAGTTCTTGTTTATTTCACTTGTGTTCTGCCACCAGTCCGGTGCTCTCGAGGAGTTTGTGCAGTTCCTCCTTTGGCAATGGCCAACATTTCTGCTAATATATTATTAGTGAGGAACACAACATGTCTGCAACAGGGGTGTGTTTTGGAAAAAACATGACTTGTCTTTGCAGCACAGCTGATCATTAGCTCCTAACTATACGTCTGTTGATTCCTTTAGGTCTGTTTTAATTAATGCTCAACCAGAGAAGAAAGTTGAAACACATTTCACAACACAACCATTGGCTTGTTTAAAATGGCACCGTGGTAGAGTTGCTGCCTTATAGTGCCAGCGATCCTGGTTCAATCCTGACCTCCGGTGCTGTTTAATAATAATAATAATAAATTTTATTTATGGGCGCCTTTCAAGAGTCTCAAGGACACCTTACAAAAATTTAGCAGGTAGAGGAAATACATGTAAGGGGAATGAAATAAATAGTAGAGACATGACTAGTACACAAAGTAAAGACAGAATTCAATACAAAACACAGTATGAGGTAATTAATTCACAGATGAAAAGGGAGGGGGACGTGGGGCTAAGGATAGGCAGAGGTGAAGAGATGGGTCTTGAGGCGGGACTGGAAGATGGTGAGGGACACGGAATTGCGGATCAGTTGGGGGAGGTAGTTCCAGAGCCTGGGAGCTGCCCTGGAGAAGGCTCTGTCCCCAAAACTGCGGAGGTTGGACTTGTGGATGGAGAGGAGACCGGCTGATGTGGATCTGAGGGACCATGAGGGTTGGTAGGGGGAGAGGAGGTCAGTGACATATGGGGGGGCCAGATGGTGGAGGGCTTTGTAGGTGAGGATCAGGATTTTGTAGGTGATCCGGTGGGAGATGGGAAGCCAGTGAATTTGTATGAGGACTGGAGTGATGTGATGTGTTTGTATGGAGTATGTCATCCATGTGACCATTTGGATTTTCTCCGGGTGCTCTGATTTCCTCCCACATCCCAAAGACGGCAGGCTTGTCTGAAGAAGGGTCTCGACCCTCAATGTCACCCATTCCTTCTCCAGAGATACTGCCTGTCCCGCTGAGTTACTCCAGCATTTTGTGTCTGTCGTCAGTTTAAACCAGCATCTGATTGATAAAAATACTTCCTACGTAGGTTTGTAGGTTAATTAGCTTCTGTAAATTGTCCCCAGTGCAGGGGCCACGGAACGTTTTTGAAAGTGGGGGGGGCTGAGCGATCATTTATCACCGGCCTCGGGGGTACCCTGTGAGGGAGCGGAGCGGGGGGATGGTGTGGGATGGTGTCACAATTACTATTTTTTGTTGTTGCTCGACCTCCAAAAACTGGGTGGAATTTTTTAAATGTGTTATCATTTCTATAATGTGCTATTTTTTTTCTCTCCCTCTCATTTTCACTTTCTCTTTCTCTCGGGAGCAACTCTCTCTCTCTCTCTTCCCCTCCCTCCCTTCCGCTGGGCAGCTAATCACAGCACTTCATTCACTGCCCCATATCTCGACTGTGAACCGCACTGTGATTGAGTGGCTGTTAAGCGGGGGGGGGGGGGGAGGGGGAGTTTTGGAGGGGGGGGGGGGGGGGGCAGTCCGTTTCCACCACTGTGCGGCTTGTTCTGAGATTCTGGATAGCGGAGGTCCTCAGAAGAAGAGAAAAATACGCCTGCGGGCCGGATAATTTCGGGTTATGAAGCATGTCTCGCCAAAAAAAAATGGAGTGGCTACAGCCCCCCTAGCCCCCCTCCCGGTTCCGCTGCCCATGCAGTGTGCAGGATCGCTGGTCGGCACAGGCTCGGTGGGCCGAAGGGCCTGTTTCCACGCTGTATCTCTCAAAACAATCAGTACGAAAAGTTGCTTAAATTTGCATCCATTTTGAAACACTACAAATTATCAAGATATATGGGAATATCGGAATCAAAGTTAAAAATATATCAGTTGTCTTTATAGTTTTGGTACATGACAAAATTTACAAGTTGAGCCGGTAGTAGCTAACTGACTAAAAAAATGAAAGAAATCGAGCTCCGTTAGGATTGTTTTAGATTGTATTTTAAAAGTTACTGCTTAAATTGGATGGAGCTCCATGCACGTTTTTAAACATAAAATTGTAATTAACACAATTAGCACAGGAAAGCAATTGATAGTGATTTTCAACTTTGCTTAAAAAGCATATTAGTAATAACCTCGTTCAAGTGTCATGTGTCCCTGATAGAGCAATGAAATTCTTGCTTTGCTTGAGCACAACAGAACATAGTAGGCATTGACTACAAAACAGATCAGTGTGTCCATATACCATTATATAAATATATACACACATGAATAAATAAACAGATAAAGTGCAAATAACAGATAATGGGCTATTAATGTTCTGAGTTTTGTCCGAGCCTAGTTTAATAGCCTGATGGCTGTGGGGAAGTAGGTATTCCTGAACCTGGTCGTTGCAGTCTTCAGGCTCCTGTACCTTCTACCTGAAGGTAGCAGGGAGATGAGTGTGTGGCCAGGATGGTGTGGGTCCTTGATGATGCTGCCAGCCTTTTTGAGGCAGCGACTGCGATAGATCCCCTCGATGGAAGGGAAGTCAGAGCCGATGATGGACTGGGCAGTGTTTACTACTTTTTGTAGTCTTTTCCACTCAAGTTGTGAATTAATTCACAACCTCAAGTTGTGAATTAAAATTCTACGAAAGTTGAGGACAGAAATCCAACTGACACTCCAAAGCAGTGAGGCAATGTTGAACACTGCATCAGTTTTCACAGTGTTCGTTTTTGATTAGACTATATTGATATCTTCAGACGTTCTGTGTACAAAGGAGCTGCAGATGCTGATTTAAACCGAAGATAGACACAAAATACTGGAGTAACTCAGCAGGACATGTATGAAGTAGTGAAACAACGAGTCGTTTAACTTCATATAAAGTTTAATATCCATGTACAAGTCAGAGACTACACAAAAACCTCTGCGTAGTTTTACATCTTTATCAAAACTGTCTGCCTTGCCCAGCTAACCGCATACCACAAGGTGGCATTGTGAAAACCCAGCATGGATCATGGATTGGGTCAGCAATATAGTAAAACCGGGCATGGGTCAGATCAGTATTATAGTGATTGATCTATAGCACAGGCAGGTCGAGACCATTCTTCAGACTGAAGAAATGGCTCGACCTGAAATGTCACCCATTCCTTCTCTCCAGAGATACGGCCTGAGTTACTCCAGCATTTTTTGTCTATCCTCAGATGCTCTCTCAGACAGATAGAATAATATTCTGAAGAGGATGAGGAGTCAATCCTGTAGTAATTGCCAAAGAATATCCTTCAATCAACATCGCTATTACAAATGTTCTCCTCAATATCATAATCATAAGCTCATAAGTTCTAGGAACAGAATTAAGCCATTTGGCCCATCACTCCACCATTCAAACACGGCTGATCTATCTTTCCCTCTCAACCCCATTCTCCTGCCTTCTCCCCATAACCCGTCATCCTTCCTAATCAAGAATCTTTCCATCTCGTGTTAGAAATATCCATTGACTTGGCCTCCACAGCCATCTGTGGCAATGAATTCCACAGTTTCACCATCCTCTGACTAAAACAAATCCTCCTCACCTCCTTTCTAAACTTAGTCCTTTTAGTCTATGGCCTCTGGACCTAGACTCTCCCACTAGTGGAAACATCCTCTGTTTTAGTGGTACGTTTCGTCCCGAAACGTCACCTATTCCTTCGCTCCATAGATGCTGCCTCACCCGCTGAGTTTCTCCAGCATTTTTGTCTACCACTGTAGTTACATCCTCTACAATCCCTCAATGTAACCCATCATCAGATCCAGGGAATTAGCTGGCTTTTATTCTAATTTAGTTTTCATCACATATTCACCTTGCTGATCTTAATTATCGTCCCTTTGCTCTCTTAATCTGACAACAGATATAAAAATATTGGATTCATATCTTTCTATTCACTGTCACATATGCTGGTGACACTCTCAAAGACACCTGCGATTATCCTCATTACTCTCTTGTCATGTAAGTGCAGCATCTCTATTTATCCATCATACCGGCCTGACACATGCATAATCTAAGCTGACATATCACACACCCACCCAGGACACTGAGATTGACTTGCGAATGGAAATTGAGGTGCTAGTAATTAATTGTAGAACCAACCTGGACGTATCGCTTAAAATCTAACTAAAGTTATGGAATTATTAACATATACTAGAACAAATGAGCAACATTCCACCTGATTTTTGTTCAGAATGGAGGGAGTTAGAAACATAGAAAATAGGTGCAGGAGTAGGCCATTCGGCCCTTCGAGCCAGCACCGCCATTCAATATGATCATGGCTGATCATCCAACTCAGTATCCCGTACCTGCCTTCTCTCCATACCCTCTGATCCCCTTAGCCACAAGGGCCACATCTAACTCCCTCTTAAATATAGCCAATGAACTGGCCTCAACTACCCTCTTTGGCAGAGAGTTCCAGAGATTCACCACTCTCTGTGTGAAAAAAGTTTTTCTAATCTTGGTTTTAAAGGATTTCCTCCTTATCCTTAAGCTGTGACCCCTTGTCCTGGACTTCCCCAACATTGGGAACAATCTTCCTGCATCTAGCCTGTCCAACCCCTTAAGAATTTTGTAAGTTTCTATAAGATCCCCTCTCAATCTCCTAAATTCTAGAGAGTATAAACCAAGTCTATCCAGTCTTTCTTCATAAGACAGTCCTGACATCCCAGGAATCAGTCTGGTGAACCTTCTCTGCACTCTCTCTATGGCAATAATGTCCTTCCTCAGATTTGGAGACCAAAACTGTACGCAATACTCTCAGAGTTGGATAGTCAATTCAATTCAATTTATTGTCATTTGGACCCCTTGAGGTCCAAACGAAATGCCGTTTCTGCAGCCATACATTACAAACAAATAGACCCAAGACACAACATATTTTACATAAACATCCATCACATTGCTGTGATGGAAGGCCAAAAAAACTTTTCTCTCCACTGCACTCCCCCCTCCGATGTCAGAGTCAAAGTCAAAGTCAAAGCCCCCGGCGGGCGATGGCGAATTGTCCCGTGGTCATTTAAGCCACGCCGGGTGATGCAAGGTCGCACACCGGGTCTTGGTGTTAGAGCCCCCGGCGCGCGCTCGCAGAGACCCGCCGCCATTCCAAGCCGTGCGGGGCGGTGATGTAAGGCCCCGCTCCAGGAGCTCTTCAACCCCGCAACTCGGGCGGGAGAAGTCGCCGTTGCGGGAGCCCGGAAAAGCGGTCTCCCTCCAGGGACCCGCGGGCTCCCGGTGCCGTCCGCCAAACCCGCAGTTGCAGCCACCGGAGCTCCGGGGGTCGGGCCGCAGCAGCGTCCACCACAGCTCCACCCGCTCTGGACTCGGCCAGCTCCGCGACGGTGAGGTGAGTTCGGCACCAGAGTCCCCGGTCTTCCTGTTGGAGGCCGCTCCTCGTTGCAGCCCCAACGACAACGGAGACCCGACAAAGAAAAGGTCGGGTCTCCCGTGCAGGGAGAGATTTAAAAGTTACCCCCAACCCCCCCCACCCCCCCACACACATACCCCAACAAAAATAACAAAAACTACATAAAAACATAGACATAAAATAATAAAAACGCAGACGGACTGCAGAGGCCGCTGCAGACGAGAGTCGCGCCGCCTACATGTAGTATTCCATAGTATTCATAGAGTCATACAGCGTGGAAACAGGCCCATCCACACTAGTCCCACCTGCCTGCGTTTGGCCCATATCCCTCTGAACCAACTTTCTCTGACATTTCAATAATGTAACACTTCTGAAATGATTTCAAGCCTCAGTTTAACTTCCAGTGAATATAAGCCCAGTCGACTCATTCTTTAAGGCATCGGAGGACCTCAACATCATCATCTGCAACTACAAAACAGTGCCGTCACCCGGACCAAGGGCCTTTATGGTCATGTTAACGCTCTGACATCTTTAAAAACGTTGAACGTGAAGGGTAAAAGACAGTGCCAGAAACGTAGCTACGCTTGTGTACTGCCTCAGTGGAATTACTATTTTTACACTCTTGCGAGTATGATTGTGCCTTTGTCGAGACCCTTCTTCAGACGCTGAAAAGTCTCGACCCGAAACAGTAGGAAGGAACTGCAGATGCTGGTTTAAACTGAAGATAGACACAAAAAGCTGGAGTAATTCAGCGGGACAGGCAGCATCTCGACCCGCAACGTCACCCATTCCTTCTCTCCAGAGATGCTGCCTGTCCCGCTGAGTTACTCCAGCGTTGTGTGTATAAGCCAGCTACTGAAGTGGAGAGAGCACTTTAAAATATCACTGACATAAAGGTTAAAACCTCTAAAGATTAAATTATTTACTTTTCATTTTGGCTTGTAGAAAATAAAATTAAAGCACCAAATTAATTAAAAACATTAACTAGAGATTGTTGTGGCAGGGATTATTGCAAAGTTTAAGAAACAGTTAAACAGGTACATGGATAGGACAGGTTTAGAGGGACATGGGCCAAATGTAGGCAGGTGGGACTAGTGTAGATGGGACATGTTGGTTGGTGTGTGCGAGGTGGGCCTGTTTCCACGCTGTGTGAGTCTATGACTCTCAAGGGAAGCAATTAAAAATAACTTACCTTTCCTTTGCCTCTTAATCCACTGCTCTGTAAGTCTTTACTGAAATCCTTATCATGGTCCCATGGTCGACTTCGGTCTAGATATGGATGCAATGGATAGATACGGATAGATATAAAATCTCTACAAGGCGACTCCATTTCATGGGGAGCACAGAGGTGCAACAAATCTACAGACTTGGAATGTCTGGGACTCTGCAGGCAAGTCTCTAATTCATTGGCATTATCCGGATGTGTGTCAGGTCCAGACACACATTTACGAGGATGATGCCAGGACTAGACGGCATAAGCTGTAGGGAGAGGTTGGTCAGGCTAGGACTTTATTCCTTGGAGCGCAGGAGGATGAGGGATGATCTTATAGAGGTGTATAAGATAGTGATAAGAACAGACTGGGTAAATGCAGTCTTTTACCCAGAGTAGGAGAATCAAGAACCAGAGGACTTAGGTTCAAGATGAGGGGGAAAGATTTAATAGGAACCTGAGGGGCAACTTTTTTATATGGAATAGGCTGCCAACGGAGGTGGTTGAGGCAGGTGCTATCACGTTTACGAAGCATTTGGACAGGACGTAGATAATAAAGGTTTGGAGAAATATGGGCCAAACGCAGGCAGGTGGGAATTGTGTAGATCGGGCATGTTGGTTGGCATGGGAAAGTTTGGGATGAAGGCAGCATCTCTGAAGAAATGGAATAGGTGGCGTTTCGGGTCGGAACCCTTCATCAGGCAGTCTCAAATCGAAACGTCACCTATTCCTTTTCACCGGATATGCTGCCTGACCCAGCTGAGTTTCTCCAGAATTTTGCGTCTATCTTGGGTGTGAACCAGGATCCTCAGTTCCTTCTTACACAAGTTTCAGAACTTCTTTGTTAAAGTACAAGTGTGCTGAAATGCTGCAGTTATGCCCCTGTCCCACTTAGGCTATTTATTTGGCGACTATAGGCGTCTGGGGTGTCGCCTGTAGGGTCATGAGTCGGCTACTCAGCCGCCCAAAGAATCGTAGCGTTTTTCTGGTCGCCGCTGGATTTTGAAATGTTCAAAACTTTTCGGCGACAGTTGGCTTGATGCCAATGAGCGTAGCTTGACTTCTCCTGACGTAGGTTGTTGCCAGGTGACGTAGGTTGTCGCCAGGTGCTGACTTTAGTGAATTCCATTGGCGACTACCTACGTCAACCTACGACAGGTACCGGCGACTGAATTGTCTTAAGTTGTCGCCGACAGGGTCGTACCTTGTCATAGGTGTGGTCGCAGGTGGACGTCCTGATGGGTCGCCAGTTGTCGGTAGCTTGCCGTAGCTTGCCGTCGACTAGGTGGTAGGTTGTTTTAACATAGTCGTGGACATTGTCATAGGGGGAGTCCAGTCGTCGTTTTTTCGGCGACCTGCTACGACTATGACAGTCGCCGAATAAAATGGCCTAAATGGGACAGGCCCATTATTGTTAGCTTCATTGCAAATGCTGACCTGAATGAGTGGTGGCGCTATTGAGTGTGGCAGCCCCGCCAGCAGCTGTCTGTCCTTTCATCCTTTTTTGTTATTTTTAGTCTGTCTAAAAGTTTTGGAGGTCTTTTAGTCTTTTTTATGTGGGGGTGGAAGGGGGAAACCGTCTTCTCAGTCTCTACCTGGTCGAAGATGTACCTTCTCCGAACCACATCTTCGCCCCCCCCCACCCCCCCCGCGGCCTACCAACTGGATATGCACGGCAGAGTGGCCAGAGCTTCAGCAGCGGCGCAGCACTGAAGTACCATCGCAGAGTGGGCGATGCCTTACCGGGGATCGCCGTGTTGGAGCTCCGGAGTGTTGGGCCTGCCGACTTTAACACCGTGGAGCTGTGGTCTGCAGAGCAGCGAGCCACGGGCGGCGCTGACTTTAACATCGCGGAGACCTGGGATCTTTCGCCGAAGATCGCCAGTGTTGGAGCTCCGTCCAGCTCGGCCTGTGGACTTCGGAAGCCGCGGCCTCCGGTAGGAAGCGGCCGATTCGGAAACTCCAAGCCGCTGAGAGTGTTCTTCCGTTCTGACGCCGGAGTTTCATCATCCCGGCGAGAGGGCCTGAAACATCGGGCCGCCGTTACGGCGACTGCGGAGGCCTCAATAGGCCCCGACCGTGGGTGAACAAGAGGAAGAGGACTGAACTATGTTGCCTTCCCTCACAGTGGGAAACGTTGATTCCGCTGTGGGGGATGTTTTATGTTAAATTCTATAGTGTTGTGTTTATCTTATTTGTGTGCTGCATGATAACTCAAGTTTCACTGCACCAATTGGTGTAGATGACAATAAATGTAACTTGAACTTTATTTAGCATTGGGCCATATGAATGATGAGTTATACCTGACATTATTTTAACCATTAATGTTTCAGAGTCATTCTTTGCAAGCATTGGACTTCAAAATAAAGACATTTATTTTTAATAAATAACCAGCATCATTTATTTCATCTATAGGGACGCACATATTTCACTCCACGCCGCACTATAGCTTACTAATTTCCCATCAAACTCTGCATGACTGTTAAAACATGCAATCACGCATCACAAACATCACATTTAGATTAATGAAATAAACATTCACTTACGAGTAGAAAGCAGCAAAAATATTTTAAAAAGTCATTAAATAACACGTGATTAAACAAAACTGTTACTTTATCAAATTGAACAGGTTCATTAGTGCCTCAGGTCAGAAACAAACTGTTTCAGTAATATTTTGAACAAGTCTGTTATGTTCTGCAACTCATTGCTTATTTGTTTATAAAGTTCCTAACCCACCCCTCCCACATCAAGGGAAAAACAAAACCCCTCTCAATACTGTTTGCTATCACAACAGTCACTTCACCACAAAATACTGTTTTAGATCATCAGAAAAGAAATCCCAGTAAGGTACAAATCCAATCCAGAACACAGTGCACAGCCAGAATGGTAGAAAAGTGCTTACCAAAGAAGAGTCACAACTTTAGAGAAATACAAATCCCACACATTTCAATGAGCAAAATTCTCTCAATCAGTCCTAAGTGTGCCGTAATCTAATACAATGTCAGAGCCAGAGAACTTGATGTGAATGCCATCCCTGGCTCATGGAGAAAGGCAGACAAACTGACCTCCCAAGGAAAGTACGTTCAAGACTACAGCACTCAAAGCCAACAGAGCCACGTTATGGGAGATACTACTCACGACTGCCTGACTGTTTACGCATGGCACTGTAAATCCAAAAATAGGAAAATGGTAGCTCAGGCAGCTCCTAGAACAATAGATTTAGTAAATTACTTTATTTCGCTGTGTAAAATTTTTGTCCAGCCATCGATATTAATATTCTTCATTCTTCATTTTCTGATGCTATCCTGAATTGCTTAAATTTCGTACGAACATTGTGCTAAGATTCTTAAATCCACTTCATTCAACGGTATCTGTATTGTCTCATGAGAGGTACAATGCAGGAGGGTGGTCCGGCTAACTTGAGGAATGGATGTTTTAATAACTCCTGGGCAGATGCCCTTTGTAAAGGATCCCTCACTGACATCGAGTCCAAAAATCCCCGCAGCACCGATGAAGCCTAAAGAGAAAGAACATTAAATAAGGGCTCTCAAAAACCTGAAATTCAGTAACATTTAACACATAATAAAAGAATCAAAGACAATGCAAGATTTAGTTTTAAATTATTAAATAATTAATTTCAATTATTAAATAATAATGTAAAAATAAATCTTAATTATTCTATCATATAATTAGAATAAAAATGTAAAGATAAATCTTACATTGATGCCTTGATTCTTTTATTATATAATTGCAATTAATAATTTAAAATAATTCTTACATCACCCTTAATTATTTTATGATATATTTACAAAAAATACTTTAAAAATAAATCTTACATCATCCTTAATTATTTTATTATATAATTAGAATTAATAATTTAATAAATAGGGGCGGCATGGAGTCGCAACGGTAGAGTTGCTGCCTTACAGCGCTTGCAGCGCGAGAGACCTGGGTTCGATCATGATGACTACGGGTGCTGTCTGTACGGAGTTTGTACGTTCTCCCCGTGACCTGCGTGGGTTTTCTCCGAGATCTTCGGTCTTCTCCCACACTCCAAAGACATACAGGTTTGTAGGTCAATTGGTGATGTGTAAATGTAAATTGTCCATATGTGTGTAGGATAGTGTTAATGTGCGGGGATCGCTGGTCGGTGCGGACCCGGTGAGGGCCTGTTTCCGTGCTGTATCTCTAAACTAAACAAAGGTAAACTAAACTAAAATCTTGCATCACCATCTTTTTATTATATAATTGTATTAGTTCATGACAGTAGAGCTAATAGGACTTGATGTTTCTATCCCTGTAATAAGTCGGCACTCTTAATATTGGCAGTGGGGTTGGAGTGGTGAAAGGTAGGGTAGGTACGTCATCGGAGTCATCAGGTGGGCACCCTCCTTCTTTGACGTTTCATTGATAAGCCCACAACGCCTCCAGAGAGCTGAACGGTGATACCTGGCGTCCCAGGTACACTCCCCTCAGTTCCATACCCTCCTGTCTTCATCTTGCTGCCCAATTGTTGTCTTTTCTTTTAATCCAAAGCCAATTGCTGCTTTTTTTCTGCTGAATTTGACAATGACTTGATTGCTTGTTGGAGGGAGCGACCCCTCACCCCCATTATCTTCAATAGATTGGTCGTAGATGTAGCAACAAATCCCCTGCTTCCCACTTCTACAGGGAAAATCTTGGTCTTCCAGCCATTCTGGGCAGCTTCAGTTGCCAGTTCAGAGTGCTTGGTCTTTTTCCTCTCATAAGCTTCTTCAACACCATCTTCCCATGGTACCGTCAATTCCATAACGTATGCCAACTTGGCTGTTGTGGACCACAGGGCAATGTCTGGCCGGAGTGTTGTAGCCACAATGTCTGAGGGAAAGACGCTTTTTTCCCCCAAGTCCACGTCCATTTTCCAATCCCGAGCAGATTGCAGCATACTTGCCTCCGTTGATGTTCTGAGATTGGCCTGCCGGTACAAATGCTTTGAAGTAGACATTTCATGCCGATGTTTGTGGGGAAGCATTTTTGCTCGTTCGCCTCTGTTCCAGGAATGGTACCAGCTGTCTGAGAACTTGGTTGTGCCACCAAGTGTAGCACCCTTGGGTGAGGCATGATTATTCAGTCAAAAAAAAAATCTCTCGTCTATCCTCGCGCAGACAAGGCATAAAACTAAATGTATGAATCACATTTATGCATGGGAACAATATTACTTGCATGAAGGGTGTACAAATTCTGTGTTAGTGAAACAATGCAGAGCATGAAAGCATTACAGTTCAGCATTTGGAAACAGACAGAGACAGACGCACGTGCACACACCATGAAATTAAAGTACAAACAAGAACTTCAATGGAAAACAACCCATTTACAATCCGTTGAAAGATTAGATACTTTCCCCACAACCGCCTCAAAATGTTTGAGCAATTCACACTCCACCAAGTAATCAGTAATACAAAGGGAGACGGGTAAGGAATTACATGCATCTTCTCTCTGTTTCCAACTCATTTTAAACAATTTTCCCTCACTTGAGACTTTACTTTAGAGATACAGCGCAGTAAATGACCCTCTGGCCCACTGAGTCCGCACCGACCAGCGATCACCTCCATACATTAGCACTATCCTACACACTTGGGACAATTTACAATTTTTAACTGAAGCCAATTAACCTACAAACCTGCACGTCTTTGGAGTGTGCGGGGAAACCAGGGCACCCGGAGGAAACCCACGCGAAAACGTACAAACTCCGCACAGACAGTACCCATAGTCAGGATAGAACCCAGGTCTCTGGCGCTGTAAGGCAACAACTCTACCACTGTGCCACCATACTTGTGTATTAGATTCATTACATGACTGTTAAAACTATTATGGATGACTGATATACCAAAGCCAACCATCAAAACAGATTAAAACTCTACAGGATCATACAGACAAATTACATTCAAGGAATAATCATCTTTGGTTTTCTACGGTTTCGTTAAAGGTAACGAAACTCCAACAAGTTGCACTTTGAAAGTAAAAGCAGGTCAATCAGCAATAGTAACCAAATTGTTGTAGGGAGTGCTGAGGAACTTATTTCCTGATCATATAGATTAAGATATGATATGGCATTTAAGAAACTTTTTGATAGGTACATGGATATGCAGGGAATGGAGGAATGTGGATTATGTGCAAGCAGCTAAGAGTTGGTCTATTCATTGTTTTTATCAGAGTGTTTCTAATAGCCCTGTCCCACGGTACGAGTTCATTCCAAGAGGTCTCCCGAGTTTAAAAAAAAAATCAGACTCGTGATAAGCATGGAGAATGAAGGTAGTGGGTACGTCGGAGCTCGGGAACGTCTCTTAGCGCTAATGGCAGGTACTCGGGAAGACTCGCCAACGGCAGGTAAGCACGGGAAGACTCGTGAAGATTTTTCAACATGTTGAAAAATGTCCACGAGAGCCCCGAGTACCGACGAGTGGCCATTACCGTAAATCTCTGAGTTCGAATCAGGGCAAACTCAGGAGAGCTCTTGGAATGAACTCGTACCGTGGGACAGGGGTTTTACTCTGCCATCTCAACAGAAACTGACCAAACTGATAGTTCAAATGCGACTTACTCACTGAGGCTCTTTTCTTTTCTCAGGAGGTTTAGGAGAATGATCTCAATGGGTTATGGGGAGAAGGCAGGAGAATGGGAATGAGAGGGGAAAATAGATCATCCATGATTGAAAGGCACAATAACCTAATTCTGCTCCTATGACGTAAGAGTTGTGAAGTGCTATCTTTAATTTAGGGTGACCACTTATCAAAGGGGTCACAACCCGCATTACAGCTGTATAGGTTTTAATTAGATTCCACGTAGAAATTTGAGTTTTGATCAGAGGTGGAAGAGGGCGGACTAGCGGGAGGAATTGGTACATGAAAGAAAGAGGCAAAAGGATAGTAGTGTTCCTTAAAATTGGGAAATTCAATGTTTATTCCATTGGGTTCTGAGTTGGCGTGGACTCGGTGGGTCTGTTTCCGTGCTGTATCTCTAAAACTAAAACAGCCACGATTGAACGGCAGAGTAGACTTGATGGGCCGAGTAGCTTAATTCTGCTCCCTTCACATGACCAGACCTTGTTAATTCCCAAATCATTCTCGTCAAATAGCTGAGAGAAGTTGTCACCTCAAACTACAATTTTTCCATTATGACTTCTGAGAAGGCTTCACAAATCATGGGGATTGCTTGGACTCAAGTCAAGTCAAGTCAAGTCTATTTGTCACATACACATACGAGATGTGCAGTGAAATGAAAGTGGCAATGCTCGCGGACTTTTGTGCAAAACAACCAAACAACTATAAACACAATCATAACACACATATTCTTTTACATAATAAATAATGGAAGGAAAAACGTTCAGTAGAGTTAGTCCCTGGTGAGATAGGCGTTTACAGTCCGAATGGCCTCTGGGAAGAAACTCCTTCTCAACCTCTCCGTTCTCACCGTATGGCAACGGAGGTGTTTGCCTGACCGTAGCAGCTGGAACAGTCCGTTGCAGGGGTGGAAGGGGTCTCTCATGATATTGTTGGCTCTGGAGTTGCACCTCCTGATGTATAGTACCTGCAGGGGGGCAAGTGAAGTTCCCATAGTGCGTTCGGCCGAACGCACTACTCTCTGCAGAGCCTTCTTGTCCTTGGCAGAGCAATTCCCAAACCAGATGGTAATGTTCCCGGACAAGATGCTTTCCACCGCCGCTGCGTAGAAGCACTGGAGGATCCTCGGAGACACTCTGAACTTCCTCAATTGCCTGAGGTGGTAAAGGCGCTGCCTTGCCTTACTCATGAGTGCTGAGGCTTGTGATGCCCATGTCATATCCTCGGAGATGTGGACTCCCAGATATTTAAAACTCATGTCCTCATTTACGGTACTCCAACTCCATTTAAATCAATATGCCATCAAGTTAAATGACATGGATAAGTTGTAGTATCAGTGACTTCAGGGGCCACTGTTTAAGAATAAGGAGTAAGCCATTTAGAACGGAGACGAGGAAACACTTTTTCTCACAGAGAGTGGTGAGTCTGTGGAATTCTCTGCCTCAGAGGGCGGTGGAGGCAGGTTCTCTGGATGCTTTCAAGAGAGAGCTAGATAGGGCTCTTAAAGATAGCGGAGTCAGGGGATATGGGGAGAGGGCAGGAACGGGGTACTGATTGGGGATGATCAGCCATGATCACAGTGAATGGTGGTGCTGGCTCGAAGGCCTACTCCTGCACCTACTGTCTATTGACTTGAAACCAAGGCCATGAATGTGTTTTGCACTCATCTGTTCAAAGCCTTCTTAAGGTGACTCATCAAAAGGTGAATTTGATGGAATCTTTTGAAAGAACATACAAATTCTACCTTGTGCATATCCTTTAACCTTGGCGGAAGATTGTCTCGTATTCTCCTCATGGCCTGAAGTGGTGGCTCATTGAAGTACGGCGGCTCCCCATCCACCATTTCTATCACCATCACACCGAGAGACCATATGTCCACCTGAAAGACAGTAATGTCCTTTCATTCATGCAAATACTCCAACACAATGATTACTGCACTAATGCATAATGCAGTAAGATTATAGCCTGAAACATAGTCGCTGAAGTTAGGATGGAATGTAGGATTCAACAATTTCTTGTGCAAATGGGCTCAAAAGACTGAAGGACATTTCATTACAATTTTATAATTCAGAGAGTAGCAACATGCATTTTGGCTGGAAAGCTGCTGAACCTGAGTTGAGAAGAATGAAGGGGGGGGGGGGGATCTCCTTGAAACATACACATTAGTGAAAGGCTTGGATAGAATGTGTAAGAAGGAACTGAGATGCTGGTTTAAATTAAAGATAGACACAAAAAGCTGGAGTAACTCAGCGGGACAGGCAGCATCTCTGTAGAGAAGGAATGGGTGACGTTTCGGGTCGAGACCCTTCTTCAGACTGGTTAGGGAGAAGGGAAACGAGAGGTATAGACGGTGATGTGGAGAGATAAAGAACAACGAATGAAAGATATGCAACAACAAAAAAAATGATGATAAAGGAAACAGGCCATTGTAAGCTGTTTGTAGGGTGAAAATGAGAATGTGGAGAGGAAGTTTCCACTAGTGGGGGAGTCTAGGACTAGAGGTCATAGTCTCAAAATTAAAGGACATTCTTTTAGGAAGGAGATGAGAAATTTCTTTAGTCACAGGGTGGTGAATCTGTGGAATTCTTTGCCACAGAAGGCTGTGGAGGCCAAATCAGTGGATATTTTTAAGGCAGAGATAGATAGATTCTTAATTAGTACGGGTATCAGAGGATATGGAGAGAAGGCAGGAGAATGGGTTTAGGAGGGAGAGATAGATCAGCTATGATTGAATGGCGGAGTAGACGAATGGCTGAATGGCCTAATTCTACTCCTATTCCTTATGACCTTATGAACAACAACATATGGTCTTGTCCTTACTTCGGTTCCATACGGTAATCTAGAGATGACCTCTGGTGCCATCCAGTATGGTGTGCCAACTAGTGACTTCCGCCTGGGGACTTCTTTTGACACTTGGGCGCAAAACCCAAAATCCGACAATTTAATCTAAAAAAGATAAAAAGCAATCTAGTTGAATCACTTTGCTGCATTTAAAAAGAAGAAATGAACAAATTAAATTGACAGATGTGGTTCACTTGGGGCAGTTTATCTCGGCAACATGTTCGACACAACCGAAGATAGACACAAAAAGCTGGAGTAAATCAGTGGATTAGGCAGCATCTCCGAAGAAAAGGAGTGGGCGAAATTTCGGGTCGAGACCCTTCTTCAAAGGTCACCCATTCCGTTTCTCCAGAGATGCTGCCTGACCTGCTGAGTTACATAGAAAATAGGTGCAGGAGGCCATTTGGCCCTTCGATTACCCTCGCATTTTGCGTCTATCTTCGGTGTAAATCAGCACCCGCAGTTCTTTCCCACGTATTTTGTGAGCCGAAGGGCCTGTCCCTGTCCTGTGCCATACGGTTCTGTATTCTTTGGATGTTTATCCCTTTATCTCCATTAACTTAAAATTGGAGACAAGTTGAAACACAACTATTGGGGGAGCAAAAAAAATAACTTCTTGTTGATTATTAAAGATTCAAATTATATTAATATTAATCAGAATCCAATTAAGATATACAACCACAAATCTGGATTGTAGGAAGTAACTATAGTGCTTACCCTTCCATCACTAGTGAGAAGTATGGAGTCACTCTTGATATCCCTATGGATAACACCTTGAGAATGTAGATATGCTAGAGCTTTCAAAACAGATAAGCAAACAGTTGCTATTTGTTCTTCATTCATTCTGCAATTGGAAAAAAAAACATGATCACAACTACTTTATCCCATGTCAAAAGATTTTTCTGTCTCCAGGCTGATTGCTGATGTTTTCATTACCTGTTTCATAGACTTATTGTATGCTCTTCAAAGAAACTCTAACCTCTGTACTAACCCTCTGCACATAATGTTTTTTGCTTTCTGTTTTTTGTTAATGACAATCTAAACGTTTTGATAAGTGTTTCACCTCATCATGTGCTCCACTAAAAAAGTTGCATAGTGGCGACTCTTAAAAAGTTATAAACTAGATTTTCACATTTTAAATACAGAATGATACAGTGTGGAAACACACTCTTCGGCCCAACTTGCCCACGCCGGTCAACATGTCCCAGCTACGCTAGTCCCACTTGCCCGCGTTTGGTTCATAACCCTCCAAACCTGCCCTATCTGTCCAAACCTGGGGAGAAGGCAGGAATGGGGTACTGATTGGGGACGATCAGCCATGATCATAATGAATGGCGGTGCTGGCTCGAAGGGCCGAATGGCCTCCTCCTGCACCTACTTTCTATGTTTCTATCCATGTATCTGTCTAACTGTTTCTTAAACGTTGGGATAGTCTCTGCCTCTACCTCCTCTGGCAGCTTGGTCCATACACTCACCACCCATTGTGTGAAAAAGTTACCCCTCAGATTCCTATTAAATCTTTTCCCCTTCACCTTAAACCAATGTTTTATGGTCCTCCATTCAGCTACTCCGGGCAAGATACTCTGTGCATCTTCCCAATCAGGCCCTTTAACATTTTATGCAGCTTATAGGCTGGTGATCCACCAGACTCTAGTAACAAGGAATGATTTGCCAACCGGCATCTTTTTGTGAACTAAAGAAGCACTGAGGTTAAATATACTGGTTTTGATCTTTAGATCTAGAATATTTGTCAGAAGCTCATTTCTACTGCTGATAAGGATTCAGTGATGAGCACGTTAGGAAAGTATCAAGCCACCTGAAAATGCTTTCGAATTTTGCAGCCTTGCTCGGGAAGTTACAGGGTCGTAGAGTGATACAGCGTGGAAACAGGCCCTTCAGCCCAAGTTGCCCACACCAACCAACATGCTCCACCTACACTAGTCCCACTTGCCTGCATTTGGTCCATATCCCTCTAAACCTGCCCTATCCATGTACCTGTCTAATTGTTTCTTAAACATTGCGATAGTCCCTGCCTCAACTACCTCTTCCGGCAGCTTGTTCCATGCAGCCACCTAAAGTTAAAAATGGGTAGGGCAAAAGCATATGAATATACAGGTGTAGACTGGTGAATTTCAGCGTTGGGAGTTAGAAGATAGTGTCTTTCAGCTTAGGGATCTTCACTCACATATGATACGCAACTCAAATGTTCACTTACGTAAAATGCAAGTCTGAAAAATTCTCAAATGTGCAATGGGTGAAAACATTCCATTGAGTGTATAAACGCCACAAATTGCTACAACCACCAAATACAGCTGGAAGAATCTTCTGTAATCTTGCATATTACAGAATGGTTACACATAAGAATACTTTGACAATTCATCCAATGTAAATAAAAGCAGTAAATAGATTCCAAGTGATCAAAATTAATTAATCTGATTGATTGAAAGAGGCAGCATAGAAGCAGGCTCTTCGGACCATCAATTCATCCATTTCACCCTCAACAACTTTACGTTTGACTCCTCCCATTTCCTCCAAACACAAGGCGTAGCTATGGGCACACGCATGGGCCCCAGCTACGCCTGCCTCTTTGTCGGGTACGTTGAACAATCCTTGTTCAATACGTACCAGGGCCCCATCCCCGACCTCTACCTCCGTTACATTGACGACTGCTTTGGGGCCACCTCCTGCACCCACACACAACTGACTGACTTCATCCACTTCACCACCAACTTCCATCCGGCACTCCAATACACCTGGACCATTTCCGACACTTCCCTACCATTCCTTGACCTCACCATCTCCATCGCAGGGGACAGACTTCTGACCGACATACACTACAAACCCACTGACTCACATGGCTATCTGGACTACACGTCTTCCCACCCTGCCCCCTGTAAAGACTCCATCCCCTACTCCCAATTCCTCCGCCTACGCCGCATCTGTTCCCAGGATGAGACGTTCCACACCAGGGCATCGGAAATATCCTCGCTCTTCAGGGAACGGGGATTCCCCTCCTCCACCATAGATGAGGCTCGCACCAGGGTCTCTTCCATACCCCGCAACACTGCTCTCTCTCCCCATCCCCGCACTCGCAACAAGGGCAGAGTCCCCCTAGTCCTCACCTTTCACCCCACCAGCCGGCAAATACAACAATGAATCCTCCGCCATTTCCGCCACCTCCAACGTGACCCCACCACTCGCCACATCTTCCCATCTCCACCCATGTCTGCCTTCCGCAAAGACCGCTCCCTCCGCAACTCCCTTGTCAATTCTTCCCTTCTCTCCCGTACCACCCCCTCCCCGGGCACTTTCCGTTGCAACCGCAAGAAATGCAACACCTGTCCCTTCACCTCCCCCCTCGACTCCATTCAAGGACCCAAGCAGTCGTTCCAGGTGCGACAAAGGTTCACCTGTATCTCCTCCAACCTCATCTACTGCATCCGCTGCTCTAGATGTCAGCTGATTTACATCGGTGAGACTAAGCGGAGGTTGGGCGATCGTTTCGCCGAACACCTCCGCTCAGTCCGCAATAACCTACCTGAACTCCTGGTGGCTCAGCACTTCAACTCCCCCTCCCATTCCCAATCCGACCTCTCTGTCCTGGGTCTCCTCCATTGCCAGAGTGAGCAACACCGGAAATTGGAGGAACAGCACCTCATATTCCGCCTGGGTTGCTTGCGTCCGGATGGCATGAACATTGAATTCTCCCAATTTTGCTAGCCCTTGCTGTCTCCTCCCCTTCCTTAACCCTCGAGCTGTCTCCTCCCATCCCCCCGCCCTCGGGCTCCTCCTCCTCCCTTTTTCCTTCCTTCTCCCCCCCACCCCCCATCAGTCTGAAGAAGGGTTTCGGCCCGAAACGTCACCTATTTCCTTCGCTCCATAGATGCTGCTGCACCCGCTGAGTTTCTCCAGCATTTTTGTGTACCATCCATTCACACTTGCTCTGTGTTATCCCACTTTCTCATCCACTCCCTGCAAACCAAGGGCAATTTACAGCGGCCAGTTAACCTACAAACCTGCACGTCTTTGGGATGTGGGAGGAAACCGGAGCACCCGGAGGAAACACACAGTCACATGGAGAATGTGCAAACTCCACACAGACTGCCAAGACTACTTGCGGAGTTTAAAGCACATATCACTGGCAGCTTCTTTGAAAAGGGCACCTGATTGGCCTTTTGCAACACGTGACCCAAGTTGGTCAAGGAAAATTGGCTTGTGCATGAATCATCCTCCATAATTTCAAGCATGAGTTAGGAGCAATGTGATAGGCAAAGGTGATTCCTTCTTACTCCACATGACCCCAGTAGTAAATTTACTCTCCTCCCTTGAAATAAACCCGACCAAAACCGTAACCTAACTGATGGTAGTTATAGATTCAATTACAACTTTGCAAAGGGAATCAGATAAATACCTTGAGAAGGTCTTACAGAGATACGTGGAAAAGAGCAAGAGTATGGAACTAAATGTTCTTCGAAGGAGCCATTAAAGACTTGATGGACCAAATGCCTTCGCTGCTGCTCTGCTTATTGTTTTGAATTCCGTGTCAATTGTCTACCGAGGTTGCCTGCTGTTGGATCAGATTGCAATTCACTGCCAGTAACACTCAAACATTTCAGTAGGTGGCTCTATTCCTGTTTAATGCCAGGTTTAAAATTAAAAAACATTTTGTGTGAATATTGGGTGCGATTAATCATGGTGTTGGGTAAAATTGAAATAAATTGGGATCGAAAAATCTTTTTTCAGGGTAAAAAATAGATCATCTTGTCATCTTTTCCAATGCATAAAAAAAGCCAAGAAATACTAATTATTAGGATTGATAATTATAGCATAAATCATGATGACAATCTCTACCATTGCGCTTGGCATGCCATGCACAAAGATTTGTTAACCTACTGGGAAATGGTTCAGTGTGTATCCTTGATCGGCCATATGGACCATGAGACCATCTGTTCGAGAAACCCACTGCGGGTAAAATGCGAGAGGAATGGGTGAAATGGAGCAATGAAACATCACAATGACAATAAAAAGACAGATGCATTAAAAACATGGAGTTTAAAAAGCTAACATAAAATAATAACAAGTGCACAACAACTGTCATTTAAATATATTTCTCGTTTTCTTTCTTGAACTACTACAATCATATTTTACATTTCATAAGTTCATAAGTGATAGGAGCAGAATTAGGACATTCGGCCCATCAAGTCTACTCCGCCATTCAATCATTGCTGATCTATCTCTCCCTCCTAATCCCATTCTCCTGCCTTCTCTCTATAGCACCGACACCCGTACTAATCATTGATGCCCAGGACAAAGGCTTAATAGGAGCCCCAACCAAGGAGCCAGTTCCTAGCAAGGTTCTACCTTCATAAATAAATTGTGAAAGACATTACAAAGATTGCCTGACCCGCTGAGTTACTCCAGGTTTTTGTGTCTATCTTCGGTTTAAACCACCATCTGCAGTTCCTTCCTACACATTTACAAAAATTATATATCACATCTGAAAATACAGCTGACATAGTAAAAAAGGTAATTTACTCTTCACACTTCCTACTGTATTAACTGCTCATCACACACTTCTCTATACATTTAAATGGTTCCACTTTCACCAAATGCTTTGAGTGTTTTTAAATATTTTGCTTTAGGATGCAGAGCTCTGAGGGATTCCAGATAACACATATTACCTTATGTAGAAACAAAAAACAAAGAAGGGTCTCGACCCGAGACATCATCTGCTCCTTTGCCCCAGAAATGTCACCTATCCTTTTTCACCAGAGATGCTGTCTGACACGCTGAGTTACTCCAGTTTTTTGTGTCTTTGTTCAAAGCACTGCAATGATGGTTTATACCAAAGATAGACACAAAGTGTTGGAGTAACTCAAGGTGTCAGGCAGCATCTCTGGTGAAAAAGGATAGGTGACATTATGGGTCGGGATCCTTCTTCAGAGGGGTGTCTAGCAGCCTGAAGAAGGGGCCCCACCTGAAATGTCATCTAACCTTTTTTTCTCCAGAGTTGCTGCCAGATCCGCTGAGTTACTCCAGCACTTATGTGTCGATTACCTTTGGTATTTTGAACTAGCATCAGCAATTCTTTGTTTCTACACCTATTCGGATCCTGTCTGACATGGGTCAAATGGCCAGGGTTTAAATGCAGTAGCATTCTGCTTAGTAACTGTTCCCCCTCCAGTTTCACATCCTCATAAATCTATCCACCCATTTATCTGCACACTGACATTCAGACAACTCATACTCTTTCAACCTACATAGGCACTGCTGACAAGTCAAACACAGCTCTTTAACAAAGTAATTTATCACATATAATTATATATAATCACATTTCATTCCTTTTCCTGCACAAGCGTGGCAGCAGCAGGACTTGACGGGGGTGGTGCATGGAGGTAAAGCTTGTTCCATGAGATCACTTTCCATGACTGCTGGCGGTGAATGGAATTGGAAGGGACAGTGGTTGGAGACACAGTGAGGACATACTGCTCGAGGTATGTGGCCTCGCCAACCTCCTCACTTCAGGTCAATTATTCCAAGTATACCTGAACTCTCCAAATCCACTTGGTTTCATCATGCACATCCTTCAATGGTAGCCCAACATGCTCTGGCCCATTACTTTTGGCTTTAACGCTGCAAACCACCCTCCTCCCCTTTCCACTCACTCCATTCCCCAGTGCTTACACCCAGCCCCACCCCAGTGTGAAACGAGTTAGCCACTCTTGGAAGAAGAGTAAAGAGGACTCAGCGGGCTGTAGGGACTGTTTCTATACTGTAACTCTAAAGTCTCTCATCAACTTCTACAGTTGCACTTGCAACTTCTACAGCTACTTGGTTTGGCTACAGCTCTGTCCACGATGGCAGGAAGTTGCAGAGAACTGTGGAGGTAGCCCAGTTCATCACGCAGACTAGTCTCTCTGCCAACTCCAACTACACCACGCTGCCTCGGGAAAGCAGACAACATAATCAAGGATCATTTTCATCCAAGTCATTCCCTCTTATTTATTTATTTTTTAGTTTTAGAGATACAGCGTGGAAACAGGCCCTTCGGCCCACCGAGTCCGCTCCGAACAGCGATCCCCGCACATTAACACAATCCTACACGCACTCGGGACAAATTATACTTATACCAAGCCAATTTACCGACAAACCTGTACGTCTTTGGAGTGTGGGAGGAAACCGAAGATCTCGGATAAACCACACGCAGGTCATGGGGAGAATCCACAAACTCCGTACAGACAGCACCCGTAGTCGGGATCGAACACGGGTCTCCGGTGCTGCAAGCACAGTAAGCCAGCAACTCTACCGCTGCGCCACCGTACCGTCCTCTTTTCCCCTCTCCCGTCAGGAATAAGACACAGAAGCTTCAGATTTAGGAACAGCTTCTTCCTCGCTGTTATCAGACTTCCATGAAACTACGATATAGTTCTGATCTCCCAAGCAACCTCATTGCAGTCCTTACACTTTTTTTTAATCTGCACTTTTTCTACAGCAGTAAATTCATAAGTTCTCGGATCAGAATTAGGCCATTCGGCCCATCAAGTCTACTCCGCCATTCAATCATGGCTGATCTATCTTTCCCTCTCAACACCATTCTCCTGCCTTCTCCCCTTAACCTGACACCCGTACTAATCAAGAATCTGTCAATCTCCGCCGTAAAAATACCCAATGACTTTACCTCCACAGCCGTCTGTGGCAATGAATTCCATGCTATACTACTGTGTTATTGTCTGCACATTGGTATGTTGTGCTTTGCATTACCTGTCATACTTGTGGATGGCTTGATAGACCTCATGTACAGTATAATATGGTTTGACTGGAATGTAGGCAAACTAAGCTTCTCATGGTATGAAAATGTACAACTCCTCCCCCTTCTGTCGTGGGGTGGACTGACTCTCACTTTCGCCCCCCCCAAAATTTTTGCACATCCCCAATCTTTTCCACTCGTCACTTTTATTTAATGTTTCATGTATCTTGCGTTTTATGACTGTTGGCAGATCAATTTCCCTCCTGGGATAAATAAAGTTCTATCATATCACATCGTATATCTTGGTACACGACAATAATAAACCAAAGATAGACACAAAAAGCCAAAGTAATTCAGCAGGTCAGTCGGCATCTCTGATGGAGAAAAGAGGTGACCTTTTGCGTCATTAGTCCAGCTTTATATGTCCATCTTCGATTTAAATCAGCATCTGTAGTTCCTTCCTACACCTAATAATAAACCAAAACCACTCCAGGGGCCTGGCCTCCAAAATTCCTTGCCTGTGACCCAGTAATCACCTGGCCAGCAAGATAGGCCCCTTGCATCTGACCCAGTTAAGCTCAAGTGAGGGCAAATCATGAATGAATTCTGGAAATGAGCGGCATAGTGACACAGCTGGGAGAGATGCTTCCTCACTGCGCCGGACACCCGGGTTCGATCCTAACTGTGCTGTCTGTACGGAGTTTGTACGTTCTCCCTGTGACCACGTGGGTTTTCTCTGGGTGATCTGGTTTCCTCCCACACTCCAAAGATGTGCAGGTTTGTAGGTTTATTGTAAATTGTTCCTAGCGTGTAGGATAGTGCTAGTGCATGGGGTAATCGCTTCTCGGCACTGACTGGGTGGGCTGAAGGGCCTGTATCCACGCTACGTCTCTGAAGTCCACTACAGAGTTGTATGGGGTTACATACTGGAGACATGACATTCCAGTACTTTTTCTGCAAGCACATTCTTTTCATTTTAAGCTTCTGATAATCTTTTACAATCTTCATGACAATGACACATGCGATTATTGTACCAAGTATAACTGATCAATGGTGTTTTATCATTAATGTTTTATTATTATTAATGTTTAGTGTTTTCTGAGTCATTCGTAACTGTCACTGTATGTCATGTTGTTACTTGTGGGCGGAGCACCAAGGCAAATTCCTTGTATGTGAATACTTGGCCAATAAACTTACTTACTTACCATAGAGAAAGCATAATTTCAATGTACTTTACTCAAGTCTACCCAGTAAATAGATGAATGAAAGAAACATTATTGGAACTGCAGCATTATGTGCAGGTTCATCTGGCCTTTATGGAACAAATCAATAAAATTAATTTTGTAGGGCTCAAATTGTACATTTAATTAACTAGTTAATTAATTTTTCCATTAAATATAATCAAAGCAATATAGTTGGTAGATCGGAAAATTGATTGTTACAATAGTTTTGTTGAAAAACAATATTTAGAGAATTGAAAGCAAACCTTGTATGTGTAACAATATCTGTCAAAGCGCCACCTTCCAGGAACTCCATAACTACCCACAGTTCGTCTCCAACCAGGTAACTGTTGTACATGTCCACCACGTTTTCATGGTGGTAATCGCGCATTATGACAACCTTCAGATTTAAAACAAAAATATATACATTAGGAAGTCATAGATCTCTGAAGCAAAACATAAAAGACAGGACACAAATTGCTATGTTTTACATTTATATACTCTTTCTAAATTCATAGCGATAGTTCCCATAGGATTAAAAACATCATCCTGAATAAAGAACGTGGTGGTACATTAGTAGGACAGCCATTGACAACTCTGTAGGCATTCTCCAGCCTTGAAGCTCTGCTAAATCTAGAATTGAGGGACAAAAATATCAAGGCTGAAGAAGGCAATCCAGACCTGGGAAAAGGGACTGATAAATATTTTGTCTGAAGAAGGGTCTCGACCCGAAACGACACCCATTCCTTCTCTCCAGAGATGCTGCCTGTCCTGCTGAGTTACACCAGCATTTTTTGTCTATCTTCGATTTAAACCAGCATCTGCAGTTCTTTCTTACTGATAAATATTTTCTTGGACTTCAAACAAGTCTATGAAAACAGTGCATGGACAGAGTGCATTATCATTCAACGTTCAAGATTTGGAATAAGAACATCTACTGAAGTAGTCTCTGTTAAAATTGAGCACAGGAATCATGTTTGGAGGTAAACAAAAACAATAATGCAAGTGAGATCCCCAGAGATTTATTGGACCAGAATTTCCTGTCAGTAGTGCTCGTCACTCATGTACAGCACGGAAGCAGGCCCTTCAGCCCAGATTCCATGCCGGCCAAGTGGCTTACGGGGCCAGTCCTGTCTGCCTGCATTTGGCCCATTGCCCTCTAAATTCTTATTGATATATTTGCCCCAAAAGTCTTTTAAAAGCCGTGATTGTATCTTCCACAATTTCTTTGGCAGCTCATTCCAGATATTTTCTGATGGAAAATATTATTCCTGATGTCCCTCTTAAATCTCTCCCATCTCACATTAAGAGAAGCCTCTGCCCTCTAGTTTCAGAATCCTCTACCCTGGGGGTAAAAAAACGGAAGTTCACTTTAAGACACAAAGTGATGGAGTAACTCAGCGGGTCAGGCAGCATCTCTGGAGAACATGGATAGTGATGTTTGACGTCGGTATTCTCTTATTCCCCCCCCCCATGATCTTGTACTCCGTAATAAGGTCACCTCTAAGGTCCCAGCCTATCTAACCTTTCCCCACAATACAAGCCCACAAGCTCAGGTAACGTCCTGATGAATCAATTCATTCAAAACACATTCATTACCTGAAAAATAAATTTATTTTGCTTCTGAATGATAGTTTAGTTTAGTTTAGAGATACAGCGTAGAAACAGGCCCTTTGGCCCACCAACCCACAATCTCTACACTAGCACTATCCTACACACGAGGGACAATTTACAATTTTACCAAAGCCAAACCTGTGCGGCTTTGGAGTGTGGGAGGAAACCGGAGTACCCAGAGAAAACCCACACAGGTCACGGGGAAAACAAACAAACTCCATACAGACAGCACCCGTAGTCAGGATCGAACCCGGGTCTCTGGCGCTGTAAGGCAGCAACTCTACGGCTGTGCCTGTGTTACTGACCTAAGCTGGTGTAAGTTCAATATGTAGACTTCGCACTGTAATTGCATGGCATCGGTTCTGCACTGTTGGATTCCATAAAGGGTTTAATATCCAAGTGAAACTGCTGTCATTTCTCAAGAAAATCAGTGCCAATACTCTTCATAACTAATTTGTAATTAAGTCATTACTTTAAATGTATACACAAAATGCTAGAATAACTCAGCGGGACAGGCAGCATCTCTGGAGAGAAGGAATAGGTGACGTTTTGGATTGAGTCCCTTCTTCAGACTGTAATTAAATGTATAATTACTTTGAATATAACATTAAAAAAAAGATTGATTTCTGTTAATTTATCACTAGATTACCCTGATGATAGCACAACGGTGCAACTTGTAGAGTCACTGTCTCAATGTCAGAGGCATGGGATCAATCCTGAGCTCGGGTGCTACCTTTGTGCAGTCTGCACGTTCTCCCCGCGCGTACATATGTTTCCTCCCACATTGCAAAGATTGCGGGTTGCTGAGTTAATCGGCAAATGTCAATTGCCCCTAGTATGCGGTTGGGTGGTGCCATCTGGGAGTAGTTATTCAAAATATGGAGAGAATGAAAACTAAGGAATGGTACAAGATTGGTATAAATGGGTGGTCAGTGGTTAGAGTGAACTTGATGGGCTGAAGGGCCTGTTTCCATGCTCTTTATCTCTGTACTTAATATTTTTTCATTCTCATTATACAATAGGATTATATATTCAGTTGCTTCCCTTTTCCATCACTGATCAAATGTTACTCAAGGGGTAATCAAGGGGTGGCACAGTGGCACAGCTGTAGAATTGTTGCCTTAGAGAGCCAGGGACCCGGGATTGATCCTGACTATGGCTGGTGTCTATACAGAGTTTGTATGTTCTGCATGTGACCGTACAGGGTGCTCCGGTTTCCTCCCACACTCCAAAGACGTACAGGTTTGTAGGTCGATTGGCTTCGGTAAAATTAGTAAATTGATCCCAGTGTGTGTAAGATAGTGTTAGTGTACGGGGATCACTGGTCGGCACGGACATGGTGGGACAAAGGGCCTGTTTCCACACTGTATCTCTAAAGTCTAAAGTCTACTGCCAGCAATGTCATGCAAATCATAAATTAGAAATATTTTAATTTAAAAAATAATTCAACAGAACTAACTCTACAGTCACTTTGTTAAATAAATGCTCACTTATACCTCTTCTAGCTTACATTCTTCTCTAGCCTCGTCTCAGTGTTTCCAAATAACATTCTCATGTTATTATACCAATTACACCAAGCCAATTAACCTACAAATAACATTCTCATGTTATTACATGTCATTATAAGATTACATGAGAACAAGACCAGAATGGATTTATATGTAATCACTTGATTTAAAATGGACATTTGGATGATGGCCTTGTCAATTTTCTCTGGTAACCATCTCATTTTTGATAATCACCATAAATCTATGTAATGTTTTCTAAATTATTTTTATTGAGGCAGATATTCCACTGATGCACAGCTTATTGGCCACGCTCATATTCTTTCTTTCAGTGTGGTGTAGAGGTCAACCTTCCCCTGGGAATCTGGCTCTTAGATCAATGGACAGGCCCATTCTGTGCTGACAGAAAGCAGCACGGCGCGGTGGCACAGCAGTAGAGTTGCTGCCTTACAGCGCCCACCGAGTCTGCACTGAATAGCGATCCCCATACATTTACAGTATCCTACACACACGAGGGACAATTTACAGTTAGACCAAGCCAATTAACCTACAAACCTGGATGTATTTGGAGTGTGGGAGGAAACCGGAGCTCCTGGAGAAAACCCAGGCAGGTCACGGGGAGAACTTACAAACTCCCTACAGACAGCACCCATAATCAGGATCGAACCCGGTTCTCTGGTGCTCTAAGGCACTAAAGGGCCTGTCCCACGAGCATGCGACTCAATGCGGCAAGCGCGACCTAACGTGGTCGCTTGAGCCATACGGCCTCGTGGGGCCGGGCCCACTTCGATCGCCGGAGCCGTATGGAGTTGCCGGCCCGCAGCCGCCTCGACGCCGTACGCAGCGTCTTGATGCCGTACGTCACGTGCGGACGTCCCGCGGACTTCACGTCACTCACTTGACCTCCGCGTGGCCCCCGCTTCCGGTTTGGTCGCGCTTGCCGCATGCAGGCGCATGCTGGTGGGAACGGCCCTGTACGGGGATCACTCGACCTCCGCGCGACCCCGCTTCAGGTTTGGTCGCGCTTGCCGCATGCAGGTCCTTAACTCTACAGCTGCAGCCAGTGTTTTATAGCTGACTGCAATATTTAGGACATAATGTTTACTTTGTATGTTTACTTTTACATTCCACTGCTCTCATAATAAACCACAAATATCATGTAAAATGCTCTCAAAATCACCAACTTTTCCTGCTGGCCATAAAGGAAATTAGGAAGCTATCTTCCTAATTTACCAAGTTGTGTTTTCCCACTGGAGACTAAGGTGTTTAAAAACGGCAACGTAATGGATCCCAAAATGATCCTTGAGAAGCACTAATTTTAAGGCTTTTCAAAATTAAAAACCAATGCCTCAAAGAGATCAAAAAATTAGTTGATACCAAACTCAAGAGGGAGGGATTAGAACAGTTAAACCGCTGAGTTAGGTTTTGAGAAAGCTGGTTAAAGGTGCAGGATGAAGGGGAGGCACTTAGTTAGGGAGAGCATTTAATGGAATTGAAGACTACCATTGCTAGTCGTTCAGCTAAAGGAATGGTGGTGTATAACGGGCAGATGACCAAGGGACAGGGATACATGACTCATGGAGTTTGCATTAAGAAGGTCGGAGAAAATGACAGAATTGAAGCAAAACATCGCAGTAACAACAAACCTAATCCCCTTCCTAAAAATAAATGCTCTTTTCTAGATTAACAATCAGGGTGTCAGTTTAGAAGGCTACAGAATAGACAGGAAGGATGATGAGAATGCTGGAGGGTTTTTGCGGGGTGGGGAGGGAATGTCCAGATAAATTCATCATAAAATATCAATAAATTGATTTCTGCAGTGGAACATTGTTTAGTGTAGGAAGGAACCCATTCCTTCTCTCCAGGGATGCTGCCTGTCCTGCTGAGTTACTCGAGCATTTTGTGTATAGACAAAAATGCTGGAGAAACTCAGCGGGTGAAGCAGCATCTAAGGAGCGAAGGAATAGGTGACGTTTCAAAATCTCCAGCATTTTGTGTCTACCTGTGGAACATTGTTTGGCTAGTTTATGCTAAGACTGCCAAAAAGAACAGCTGCAGCATCAATTTGTCACTGCTATCTGTGCAGGAAAGAACTGCAGATGCTGGTTTACACTGAAGACAGACATAAAATGCTGGAGTAACTCTGGATAAAAGGAATGGGTGACGTTTTGGGTCGAAACCATCTGAAGAAGGGTCTCGACCCGAGACGTCACCCATTCCTTCTATCCAGAGATGCTGCCTGTCCCGCTGAGTTACTCCAGCATTTTGAGTCCGTGCTATCTGGTGTTCAGGTGAGGATTACAGAGTGTCCAACACCTGAGATTGCATTGTATTTAGGGGCCAATTTAGAAGATTATCAGTTTATCACTGAGAAGTTAGACTTTTGAAGGAGAAATAACCCCCTGCCTGAAATTGAAAATAATATTTTTCATTGATTGATCCTATCTGATCAGAAACAAACTTTCTTAATAAATACCTCCATTCCTCTCTAAAGTAGTATAATAATTCCTGCCTATAATATCAGAACTGTGGTTAAGAAACATGTTGGGATATTACTGTGTGTGAGAGTTGGAAAGAAAGCTCAGAGTTTTTTCCATTTTATGTCTGACTTCTTATGTCTGACTTCTCTTCTTTAGTGTATCCAAGCTGTACCCCAAAATATTCTACGCAAAAATCTGCGTTTGTTACCAAAATAAAGTGCGGCAAATACAAAGGAGTTCTGAACAACCAACAAATAGAGAAGTTAAAACTCCTGAGGAATTTAATTGAGAGTAGTTTTAATTTGCTTTGGAAGTTTAACAATCAAAGGAAAAGACCAGGACAACCTTCACCTATGAAGTGCTCTGCATGGTTAGCTTTTGATTGCAAATTTTAAAGAACTAATCAGAAACACACTACAACCCTTTCAATTTGCATTAACAGATCTTTGGAAATTAAGAATGGGATTAAGAATGGGAATACTCTATAGAGTAAACACCCAAATCATGTCCACAACACCTAACCTGTATTTCTGTATGCGAGAAACAGCTGGAACTAGCTTGTATACCTCAGCATGCATCTTTCTCCATAATATATAAAGAATATAATATATATTCATAATATATTAACATAATTTAATTATATAATAATGACGTATTACATTTTATAATATAATTTATAAAATATATTTCACAATAGATTAATATATAATATTTTATAAAATATTACTATAATATATTTATTATATGCATTGTATGCAATACAAGTATCCAGAGATGCTGCCTGTCCCGCTGAGTTACTCCAGTATTTTGTGTCTACCTTCGATTTAAACCAGCATCTGCAGTTCTTTCCTACGCAAGTATATATTATATTCTTTATATTTATTATATACATTATATATAGTGTACTATATTTCATATAATATATATTCTATTATATATTGTGATATAAAATAACATTATATTTTACAATACATAAATATATATATCTATATTTATGTATTATTCAATATAATATTCGATTATGTATATTATGTTATATATATAATAGATTATACAATATAATAGATATTATAATATATTTACTATATAAATACTTATATATAATACAGATCAGGCAAATAGTCAGATGCTATCACAGAGAGCTAACTAGATCTGCTCATTGGGTCAGTATCAATTTGGGTATTATTTTACATCAAGCCAAAGACATTTTCATATGTGAAATAGAGATGGTCTCTAACCTCGTTGAAGAGCAGTTCCCGCCTCTGCTGTTTCCTGAGGTCCATTTTCTTCACCGCCACTTGCTTGCCAGTGTGCTTCTCCGACACGATGCACACAATGCCGGTGGAGCCCTCTCCAATCTTGATGAAGTTTTCCAGGTACTCCCGCGGGTCGCCGGTGTTGACCACGAGTTGCAGGGCCGCTCTGAACTGTTCGTGGGACACGCGAGTTGGGGGCTGCTGTACCGAAGAGCTCCAACTCGGATACTGGTAAGCACCTTGGTTAACATATTGAAAATTCGACTGAGGAGGCGTGTTGTGGCACTGAGATGTTTTGGAATATGGTGATGAAAAATAATGGCTTGATGCTGCGTAGATGGGGTTCGCTGGATACTGAGGTAGTTTTGATGGGCCTCGAGGATAGGTGTCTGACCCAGTCATGTGAGGACTTACACCCCTTTGTGGTTTTTCATAATCCACCTATAACACAAAATAAAGGGATAATCCAATTATGCTCATGTATTGCTCACTGCACACCTAGTAACCCTTGCCAGCATGTAATAACCTCTTCATGACAAAATGTACAGAGTTTCAATCGAAGACCTTAGGCATAGCCTCATGATGTATCACAATTGCAAATAATTACAAACGCTGATTCATTTAATCAATCACTTTGACCAGCAGAGCTCGTGGACGGACAGGACATAAAACACAACAGCGCTATCAATTGCCAGCACCGCTGCTGGCTGGCTGCCTGCCAAGAGTCCCTTGATCCATGTTAGTTATTTGCGCATTAATCTGAATTTGGCAGAGTAATCAAGGACCCAACTGAACTGTGAAATTGAATTCTGCTGTAGAACATCGTTCGGCTAGTTTATGCTAAGGCTGCAGAAAAAGGACTGCCGCAGCATCAATTTGTCACTGCTATCTGGTGTTGAGATGGGGAGTACCTGAGTTCTAGATCCACTAACATGCACCTGAAATCTCGAGTAACACCTGAGTTTGCATTGTACTTGGGGGCCAATTTAAAAGATTATCACTGAGAAGTTAGACTTTTGAAGGAGAAATAATTCCCTGCCTGAAATTGAAAAAGAGAAGAATTTTTCATTGATCGATCCCTGGAGAGGAAAAGACTACAAAAAGTAGTAAACACTGCCCAGTCCATCATTGGCTCTGACCTTCCTTCCATCGAGGGGATTTATCGCAGTCGCTGCCTTAAAAAGGCTGGCAGTATCATCAAAGACCCACACCATCCTGGCCACACACTCATCTCCCTGCTACCTTCAGGTAGAAGGTACAGGAGCCTGAAGACTGCAACAACCAGGTTCAGGAATAGCTACTTCCCCCACAGCCATCAAGCTATTAAACCTGGCTCGGACAAAACTCTGATCATTAATAACCCATTTCAGTTATTTACACTTTATCAGTCTATTTATTCATGTGTGTATATTTATACAATGGTATATGGACACACTGATCTGTGATCAAATACAGTAAATGCCTACTATGTTCTGTGTGCTGAAGCAAAGCAAGAATTTCATTGTCCTATCAGGGACACATGACAATAAACTCATTTGAACTTGAAGAACAGTTTCAGTTTAGTTTATTGTCACGTGTGTAACAAAGTACAGTGAAAAGGTTTTGTTGCGTGCTAACCAGTCAGCGGAAAGACAAATCATGATGACAATCAAGCCATTTACAGTGTATAGATACATGATAAGGGAATAACATTTAGTGCAAGGTAAAGCCAGCACACAGGGAGAGGTTAATTGTGAAGTTGCTTCTCTACATGTTTGATCAGCTGTTTTCAATATGATATTGGTGTGGCAGTTGAAGGGGCTTGTCAGTCCCTTTGGCATAAAGAGCAAGTCGCTTGGAGACAGCAAGAATACGGAGTGCAAATATAAATTACAGACAATTGCTAGATAACTATTAGTGAACCTCATTACTGTATTAAGGGGCTGTCCAACTTGGGCGACCTAATTGGCGAGTTTAGAAGAGTTTGAAAAAATGACATGTTGAAGACCTCCTTCGACTATGTTGAAGACCAGCTTCGACTAGCTATGACTAGTTACGACTAACTTTGGGAAAATTGGACACCGAATAGTGGAGAGTGAAGACGACCTCCTTCGATTATGATGAAGACTATCTACGACTGCCTTCAACTACCCTTGATTACCTACGACTAACATGCCGACCTACTACGACTAAACCTACGAGTAAAAAAAGTATCAATTTTTTCCATGGCGACCTTTTTTTACTTGCGGGCATTTAAAAAAATATATTGAAAAAAACGCCGCGACCTAGCTGAGGCCTTGAATATGGTGAGCTAGCTGAGGCCTTGAGACCACTCTCGAGCATGAAGGAAAGTTACGAAGACCTCCTACGACCTCGTATCGACCATGCTGCGCGTATGAGTTTTGGGCGAACTTGCCAGAACTCGCAGATTAGGTCGCTCAAGTGGGACAGGCCCTTTAGGATCTCAATCCTAAACTAGGAAAAATAACTTAGATTGTTAATCACCATGGTTAACATTTAATTTGTGTCATTTATGGTCAAAGAAAATATTTGGGATTTCTTATTAACTGGCAGAGCTGTAAGGAAGTTTAAGCTTCAATGCATTTTACTCCAATGTGGCAGAATAATTGCCCGCATTCTTAAGGGGCCTGTCCCACGAGCATGCGACTGCATGCGGCAAGCGCGACCTAACGTGGTCGCTTGAGCCGTACGGCCTCGCGGGACCGGTCCCACTTCGATCGCCGGAGCCGTATGGAGTTGTGCGGAGCTGATCCCGACATCTCGCGGGGCTCCGAAAAACTGACACTGTTCAAAGATTCCGCGCGGCAACGGCCTGCCGGCCCGCAGCCGCATTGAGGCCATACGCACCGCCTCGACGGGCGTACGCACCGTCTCGACGCCGTACGCAGCGTCTTGACGGCGTACGCCTAGCGAGAACTTCACGCGGACTTCGCTCGAACTTCACGTCAACTTGTACGGGATCACTCGACCTCCGCGGGGCCCCTGCTTCCGGTTTGGTCGCGCTCGCCGCATGCAGTCGCATGCTGGTGGGACAGGCCCTTTAATTTTAAGATTCCTAAGAATGCAGTTAGGTGATGGGTAATACTTAGCAGTAAAGGAAAATTATTTGCAGATCTGCAGATGCTAGTTTAAACCGAAGACAAACACAAAAAACTGGCGTAACTCAGCGGATCAGGCAGCATCTCTGGAGAAAAGGAATAGGTGACGTTTTGGGTCGAGTCTTTTCCTCCTATTTATTATTTGATTGTTTTACTACTGCCTATGAAATGCTGCAAAATATGAACCCAAAAGAAAAAGATCCAAGATAAATGGATGCAGTGGAACAAATTAAACAATTGTATCTAATATGATATAAATGAGATTTAACACATATTCAACTTGTTTCTCTAAGTTATCTTGTATCATTTACAATTATATTATTTACACCAAGGTTTTACAACAAAGTGGTTATGTTCCTTTCTCCCCTTCCAACTACAACTTACGACTAAAGAAAATCAAGGCAATTTAACTTTTGCCGAATTTCTGACTTAACGGAAACAAAAAGCGATTAAAGTTATAACCTTTCCATTCTGCGTGACTGAGTCGAAGGCCAACACGATAGTAAGCACTGTGGATAACGTAATCAGTTTTATTATTTGAAAAAGAAATGTGAATTTAAAATAACATACATGTGTAATATGATCTGGATGATCTGCCATGATCATAGTGAATGGTTCAAAGGGCCAAATGGCCTATTTTCCTCCATCTATTTTCTATGTTTCTATCTTTTCTGTGCATTTACAAACAGAAAATATATAATGTATAAGGCTAATAAAGTATAATTTCTAATAATAAAGCATTGAACAAATATGAGTATGTGACAAGCCTTCAACAGCATTCATCAACATCACCAGCAAGAAGCATGGCTGTTCCAGTTCACTGCTGTAATAGCATAGCTTTGTGTCTGGATAGGGGAAATGCGTAATGTGTCCTCTGATACTACTTTGCCGCATTACTGTTTAAAAGCATCTGCACATTGCTAAGAATTAACGAGTTCCCGAGTAAAAACCTTTCGCAGTTTCCAAAAATAAAAAAATAAAAAAATAGTCGCCATTCAAGATCAGGTCAGCGTTGCAGATGATGTTACATCACAGGATCTTTCACAGAAGCCCAGGAAAATGTAACAGCTTGATGCTGCAGAGTGCGTTTATTAAGTCACAGCAGACCTTTTCTCTGGCCAAACATCCCCATCACGAGAACAGTATGCTTTTTGTAACAGGGCTAAAAATCTACGAGTAAATTGATGGGTGGGTTACGTTGCATTACTTAGCCAAGTGGAAAATCGTTGCCGTAAATTAACATTAGATACCAAAAAAAAATCTGTAAGCTGTGTGCTCAGCAATTCTTTGCCGAACATCACCATGGCAACACGGCGTGTGAATCGAGGAAAGGATAAGTGGAATAAATACTTCAGACTCCTTCTGTTACCAGAAAGCAGTGCCACCATGGGGTCCGGGAAGGAATATTGTTAAAGGAATTAAGAAACCAGCGTGCAGCAACACAGAAATAAATACCAGTCACAGAGTGCAAATGACTACAAAACTTAAATGGATGGATCTATCAGACAAATTCCGTTGTTATACTCCCCATGCCATCCTACCTAATTGCTTACTTAAGGTGTAGGTAGAAACTACAGATGCTGGTTTAAACTGAAGATAGACACAAAAAGCTGGAGTAACTCAGCGGGTCTGACAGCATCTCTGGAGAAAAGGAATCGGTGATGTTTCAGGTCGAGTCTGAAGAGGGGTCTCGACCAGAAACGTCACCCATTCCTTTTCTCCAGAGATGCTGTCTGACCCGCTGAGATACTCCAGCTTTTTGTGCTTACTTTGGGTAAACCTTTACATTTATTTGCACAGAAAAAATATAATTTATAACTTTAACACAAGACATATCAAAATATAGTTAGAGTGGTCGACACAAAATTCCGGAGTAACTCAGCGGGATAGGCAGCATCACTGGAGAGAAGGAATGGGGGACAGTCACAATCCTACATCTACAACTGTCTGTGCTCAGTATTGCCAATCACAGGTGGAGGTTGTTGTGTAAGAAACCACATCCATACAAGAATGAAGTCTGAAGACTTTAAGTCTGAAGAACAGTCTCGATCCGAAATGTTATCCATTCCTTCTCTCCAGAGACGCTGCCTGACCGCCTTTATCGAGTAGACAGTACTATTTTGGCTGTCCCTCCAGCATTTTGTGTCTATCTCCTTCCAAGACTGCTGTTCTTGTTTGTTTCCAACAAATATCTTCAACAATGTTCAAGAAGGAACTGCAGATGCTGGAAAATCGAAGGTAGACAAAAGTGCTGGAGAAACTCAGCGGGTGAGGCAGCATCTATGGAGCGATGGAAATAGGCAACGTTTCGGGCCGAAACCCTTTAGTTTGAAGTTTCTCCGCTGAGTTTCTCCAGCACTTTTGTCTACCTTCTAATATCTTCAAATATTCCTAACAGTGTCAGCCCCCAAAACTGGAGAACAAAAAATTACTTCTATCACCAGCTGCTTACTTTTTTACCTTTTAATCTCTGGTATTTTTACATACTCCTCAAATTTACAACCTATGAATAAAACTCTCCAGTTAGCATTGTTATATGCTTTTGCCCATTTCATCTTTTAAATTGATTTTTGATGGAATCACAATATGCCCACTAATCCCTTCTAGTTTTGCTATGCTGAACTTTGAATTGGGAGGTGTCACTCACAGATTAATTTGCCAAAGAGCATGCTACTATACTAGATAATAGGCATGGATTGCCTGAGGAATAACTGTGCGAAGAAAGTTGACCAGTTGTCTCTGGGTATTCCTGTTTCAGAATGCTTCTTTGAAAGTGAATAATCAAGGAAGAGGGAAAGTGGGGAGTTAGAAACTATCAAGTCATCCACACACATTTATAAAGCTTAGTTTAGATTAGTTTGGAGATATAGCGTGTAAATTGTCTTTCTAAAAGTACGGGATGCTGTCGAGTATGGCTGCCCTGCCAGTGGCTGTTAGCCCTTTCACCCTTTTTTTAATTTTTAGTGAGGTAAAAGTGTGTGTTTTGGAGGTCTTTTAGTCTTTTTATGTGGGGGGGTTGGGGGAAAGTATTTTTATCAGTCCCTACCTGGTCGGAGATGCGGCTTTTATCCGAGCCGTGTTTTCGCCCCTTCCCCGCGGCCTATCAACAGTCTGGAGCGGCGTTTCCTGCCGGGACCGGCCAGGACTTCAGCTTCGGCAGCGGCACAGCGCTGAAGCACCATCGTGGAGTGGGCGATGCCTTACCCGGGTTTCCGTGCGGTAAGCTCCGGAGTGCTGTGACCGCCGACTCCAACATCGCGAAGCTGCGGTCTATGGAACTATCAGCCGCGGGCGGCGCTGAGCTTTAAACACCGCGGAGCCTGGGATCTCACGCCGAGGTTGCCAGTGTCGGAGCTCCAACCAGCGCGGCCCGTGGACTTCAGGAGCCGCAGTCTCCGGGAAGGAAGCAGCCGCTCCAGACACTCCGAGCCGCTGAGAGTGTTCACCCGACGCCAGAGCTTCATCATTCGGCGAGAGGGCCTGAAGCATCGGGCTGCCAGAGGCCTCAATAGGCCCGACTATGGGTGAACAGGGGACAGGACTGGACTTTTGATGCCTTCCCCCACAGTGGGAACTATTGTGGGGGGATGTTTTTATGTTTATTGTTAAATTCTTTAATGTTGTGTCTTATCTTTATTTGTGTGCTGCAATGGCAAGTCAAATTTCACTACACCAATTGGTGTATGTGATAATAAATGTCCTTTGTGTTGTTGAATTGTAAACAGGACCTTTGGCCCACCGAGTCCGCACCGACCAGTGATCCCCGCACATCAACACTACCCTTCACGCACTACGGACAATCTTTACATCTACACCAAGCCATTTAACCTACTAACCTGTATGTCTTATAAGTGTGGGAGGAAACCGAAGATCTCGAAGAAAACCCACGCAGGTCAAGGGGGGAACGTACAAAACTCCGTACAGACAGGCACCTGTAGTCAGGGACAAACCCGGGTCTCTGGCGCTGTGAGGCAGTAGCTCTACTGCTGCTCCACCGTGCCACCCCCAAAAACGGTCACATTCAACTTTGAGATTAAGCATGTGAACGTTACGTTAATTTTCATCTTTGAGTATATGAACGTCCTTTGCCAGCAGAAAAAAATTTAACTGAATGCAAATGCATCGCCAGTTAATTTAATAATGATGAACATGAAGTTAGCGAAGCAGATAAATTATATTCCATCCTTCCAATATCACCATATCAATAACCACTGTTAGATCCACTACTGTTTGAAACAGCTGGCATGCTTAACATATGGTAACCAGCACATTTGTAAGTGAACCTTAATATAAAAGCAAATAGTACTCTTTCCTTGATAGAAGCGGTCACCAATAGACAAGCGGTAACTATGGATGGTGTGGTGGTGTAGACCATACATGCATCCAGCTGCCCGGAGTAAAGGAAGTGATGGACCACCAGCTGCTGGGAAATCGGTAGTGGACCTGTATTACACCTTCTCCCTTAGCATGCTGACTATTCTTTCTTGATGTTTTCCTTGATGTTTTCTCTTCAGGTCACATTATACAGATACAACTATCAGCAATATTGAAAATTAAAATGTGTGCAGCATTTGTCCAAAATTACAACCTAGGTGGGAGACGGGGGTTAAGTGTCACAATTATATTTCCACCTGTCATAAATTCATGAGTGACAGGATCAAAAATAGGCCATTCGGCCCATCAAGTCTACACCATTCCATCATGGCTGATCTTTCCCTCCCTCTGAACCCCATTCCACTGCCTTCTCCCCATAACCCCTGACACCTGTACTAATCAAGTATTTATCTATCTCTGCCTTAAAAATATCCATTGACTTGACCTCCACAGCCTTCTGCGACAATGAATTCCACAGATTCACCACCCTCTGACTAATAATGACTCTGTCCCATAAGCTCCTTCCAAAGTAACAGTGAAACAGTTCGTATCCCCTGATATTCATTTACAAATTGTGTCGGTGGGTCAGGAGCCAGTTCATCAGCAACAATGCTGTGGGGTGGGAGATTGCAGCCATCACGTGGTCCACCCTGTTTCGATTAATGCAATCAACCCAACGTGCACAAACAAATAGATGTAGTGTTTTGGCGTCTACAACTTTAGGCTTTGTACTCCATACGCAAGAATAATAAGTCAGCAACAATGACCAAAAATTATGTTTTACGTTCTCGTGGCATTTGCTACCAAGTTAAAAAACAAATGACTGAAACTTAACCTGTAAAACGGCCAAGTACCTTTCAGTTAATTTTTCCACACTGATATTTCCATTCAAGAGTTAAGTCAAGAGCATTGACCATATGTACTTGTCATCTCTGAACTGCTATTAATCAACTTTGTAAAATTTATACACAATCATTTTTGATACCATGCTTTAATTACTGTCCTTCATGCTCAATTACGATCTAACACATTTAACCCAAATACACAAATCATATTTTAATGTTATCATAAGTAAAAAATGTTATCATTTTCTCCGACATTTGTTACAAAGGCTGATTATTACATTTGTCATAATCAAAATCAGTTATACAACCGTGCAGCACGGAAACAGGCCCTTTGGCCCAACCCGTCCAAGATACCCCATCTAAATTTAGTTTAGGGATACAGTGAAGAAACAGGCCCATCAGCCCACCGTGTTCATGCCGACCTGAGATTCCCGCACATTAACACTATCATACAAACACTATCCTACATCCAGTAGGTCTATAGTACCTACCAACTGGGCAGGTGCTATAGACCTGCACGGGAAGGTAGACGCCCCCACCCCCACGAGTCTCGGGCAGATGGGGCTCGTCGGCCTGGGAAGGCAGTCCATCTAGGAGAGGGAAAACTCTGATTTAAAACCTCCACTGCCTTGTGGCCATGTCCAGTCATGGAAAAGGCTCCAGGAGTAAACCTCAAGAAAATCCAGAGTCGGAGTCCCTAAGGCAGTTCGTCATTGTCTACAACCTCGCTCTGGCAGCTCCTTGGACGGCGCTGGTGCCAAACTGTAACAGTCCTGCTGTTCCTTTGGATCGATCAGCGATGTGGAGAGGGGGGGACGTGCTGCATGGGCAACAGCCTGTCCTCCATATGACATTGCCCAGGCTTGCATCTGACCAGGTTGCATCCATCACCCATGGTCAGTCATGACCGAGGGGGGCCTATTACTAACATACACCAGGGACAATTTTTACATTTACCAGGCCAATTAACCTACAAACCTGTACGTTTTTGGAGTGTGGGAGGAAACCGAAGATCTCTGAGAAAACCCACGTAGGTCACGGGGAGAACGTACAAACTTCGTACAGACAGCACGCGTACTCGGGCTCGTACCCGGGTCTCCGGCGTTGCAAGGCAGCAACTCTACCGCTGCACCACCGTACCGCCCTAATTATTAAAGAAACAAATGGCTTGTCCATTACATCAGCCACAGAAGTCACTGATGGGAAACCAAAGGTGACTAAGATAAATAGACTTAGGAACCTTCTTCCCACTACACTTTTTGAGGGGAGGGGCATGAAAGCAAGTGGCATAGAGTCATAGAATGATACGGTGTGGAAACAGGCCCTTCGGCCCAACTTGCCCACACCCAGCTACTCATCCCACCTGCTTATGCTTGGTCCAGATCCCTCCAAACCTGTCCTATCCATGTACCTGTCTAACTGTTGTTTAAACGAAGGGATAGTCCCAGCCTCAACTACCTCGACAGTTTGTTCCATACACCCACCACCCTTTGTGTGAAAAAGCTACTCCTCAGATTCCTATTAAATCTTTTCTCCTTCACCTTGAACCTATGTCCGCTGGTCCTCGATTCCCCTACTCTCGGCAAGAAAATCCGTGCATCTACCCGATCTATTCCTCTTATGATTTTATACACTATAAAATCACCCATTCTCTTGCACTCCAAGAAATAGAGACCCAGCCTACTCAACCTCTCCCTGTAGCTCAGACCCTCTAGTCCTGGCACATCCTCGTAAATGTTCTCTGAACTCTTTTAAGCTTGACAGTATCTTTCCTATTACATGGTGCCTAGAACTGAACACAATATTCTAAATGTGGTCTTATACAACTGCAACATGACCTCCCAACTTCTATGCTCAATACTCTGACGGATGAGTCTATACTTCCATTCCAATGATGATTATCAGAGAAGTGGGATAGCTACTCCCCCAATCACCCATCTCTCGCAGTCATAGATCATCGCATTTCAGGCCCGCTGGTAGTAATGTGGTTTCCACTGAAAGCAGACACTCCAGGAGTTCCCCCCATGTGTGGGAGAAGGAACTGCAGATGCTGGTTTATACTGAAGACGGACACAAAGTGCTGGAGCAACTTAGCAGGTCAGGCAGCATCTCTGGAGAAAAGGGATGAGTGACATCTTGCGTCGGAACCCTTCTTCGGGCTGAAAGTAGAGGAGGGGGCGGGGGGGAGACCGGAGGTAGGAAACGGCCAGAACAAACCAACAATGGGCCATTATGGGTTCCACCTTTCCGGCCGGAAAGGTGGAGCCCATAATGGCCCATTGTTGGCTGGGGGACAGGTGAACGAAAGGACACAAGGATGTGAACAGTGAAACTAGTAGGATGACTAGGGTGGGGGAGATGCTGCCTGACCCGCTGAGTTACTCCAGCACTTTGTGTCCATCCATGGGAGATCATGCTTGCACCTTGGCTTACACATTACACACAGTTACCATTGGCTACATGGAAATCCAAGAGCAATAGTTTACTTGCAAACCTTTTCCACGTCACACATGCAGGTAACAAGCAGATGCAAGTCCCATGTGCAACACCATTTATTTTTAGAGATATAGCACTGAAACAGGCCCTTCAGCCCACCGAAGTCAGTGCTGACCAGCAATCACCGCACATTAACACTATCCTACACACACTAGGGACAATTTTTTACATTTATACCAAGCCAATTAACCGACAAATCTGTAGGTCTTTCGAATGTGGGAGGAAACTGAGTATCTCGGAGAGGTCTTTCGAATGTGGGAGGAAACTGAGTATCTCGGAGAAAACCCACGCAGGTCACGGGGAGAACGTACAAACTACGTACAGACAGCGCCCGCAGTTAGGATTGAATCCTGCTCTCTGGCGCTGTAAGGCAGTAGCTCTACCGCTACGCCACCATGTCACCCTTAACCATCTTAATATCTTGCATATGCTGCAACATTTAAGACTGTCACTTTTTAAATTCATTTTGGCATCCCTCTTCCATTGTTCATGGAGTAATTAAAAAAGTTAGCAGCAACCACAGCAGAATATTAATGCTTTATTGAATTGATTCAGTCTAGGCTCCATTCAATTAACACTTAATTGTTCAATATCAAAATGCAGCTCTACTTTCCCGGAATCCTCACTTTCACAGAGACATCAGGATCTAGATATATGATTGTGCAGAAGGAATCTCATGAAATGGCTGCTTCCAACTCAATTTAAGTGAATCAGATAAGCATTATATAGTAGCATCTGAATGTCTATCAGATGGACATGTATCACTACAGTTTCATGCCAATTCCTGAAATGAAAACGAAATTGTCTTCATACATTGTATATTTTCATTGAAAATCAATATTTCATTTTTTTGTTCGAGCTAACACGAAGTAAATGTAATTCTAGTCATCGTGATAGAAGTCATTAATTAATTGAAAGTACCTGTATTTTCAACAACTCTAAAAATCACTGCAAAGTAAGCTAGAATCCCATTTGCAACATTGATTACACATCCTGTCCTTGACAAAACTCCACAGAATCAAATCAGTATGCAACGAAAGAAAATGAAAAGGCTTAAACAAACCCCTTAGATAAATGATCATATACATAATATAACACTAGAAAATCAGCTAGATAATTACTTACAGTAGATGCAGTCTAATCTTAACATTGTTTTCATTTTAATGTCAATGGAATTAGAAGTTCCTGCATTGAAAATACATTAAAAAGGAAAGATTGTCTGCCGAATGATCAATTTTGAAGAAGAATTCATATTTTGCCTGATTTCCAAAAAGCTTTCTCATATTTCCAGCATCTGAAACTGTATTATGTACAGTATTAACATTCAACTTCAAGAAAAGGTATTTTTAGGACATTGCAAATCTAGTGGATTGAGACATTATTCCAATGTACTGCCATTGCATGCATAATGTAGATGTGGCTCTGATCTTCTGCCGCCAATTGAACTGTAGTTCAGAAACAATGGACACACACGACCGCCACTATAATGGAAGATCAATGCAAAGGTCTAATGTTTAGTCCAACAATGTTTTGCTGAGAAATAAATATGGACCAGGAGGCCCAAATTGGATGTCTAATCTAATGAACCCGGAGATCCTAACGATGGCAGTAGGAGGGTGAGGCAAATGGTCACAGCTCATGTCCTGCACAACTGAGGAGACAGTAAGGGATTACGTTGACTGGAAGTGGCTCTGACAGAAAGTGAGCATCCATATGTCAGCTAAACAGTGAATGAAATTCACATGTCACATTCACATCATAGCCATGTCTGCTCTGTTTAAGTTCATGGACGTATAAAAAATTATGAGAGGCATATAAAATTACGGGGCTGCACTGCAGTAGAGTTGCTGCCTTACAGCGCCAGAGACCCAGGTTCGATCCTGACTACGGGTGCTGTCTGTACGGTCTTTGTATGTACTTCGTGACCGCATGGGTTTTCTCTGGGTGCTCCGGTTTTCTCCCACACTCCAAAGACGTTCAGGTTTGTAAGTTAATTGGCTTTGGTAAATTGTCCCTAGTGTGTAGTATAGAGCCAATGTACGGGAATGATTGGCAGTCGGTGTGGACGGTGGGCCGAAGAGCCTGTTTCCATGCTGTATCTCTAAAGTCAGTCAGAATCTTTTTCACAGCGATAATGTCAAAGACTAGAGAGCATAACTTTAATGTGAGAGAGGCAAAATCTGAAGGAGATGTACGGGGCAAGTCTTTTTATAGAGAGGGTAGTGGGTGTCTGGGATGCGCTGCCAGAGTGGTGGTAGATGCAGTTTCAATAGTGGCGTTTAAGAGGTTTTTAGACAGTCACTTGGATATGCAGGGGATGTAGAGGTAAGGATTATGTGTCTTGACATCATGTTCGGCATATATTGTGGACCAAACAGCCTGTTCCTGTGCTGCACTGTTCTATATTCCATATTCTATGTTCACACATAATGGATGCACATTTGGATACAATGGTAAATATGTATGGAGAATGATAGTCATGGATCCATCACTTCAAAATTTTACGTCTTCAGGAGAGAATTAAAAAAAGATAGCGGCATGTAGCCATACAGAAGAATAAACAAAATGTCACACACAAAAACTGCAATACATGTAATAAATAAAAACTAATTAGCTGCGAGTCTTCTGCTATGAACTAAAAATGGCTTAGAATATTGCTGGATACAATATCTGCTTTAGTTTACCAATACCACCAGAAGCTAAGGGCGGTACGGTGGCACAGCGGTAGAGTTGCTGCCTTACAGCTCGAGACCCAGGTTCGATCCTGACTATGGGTGCTGTCCGTATGGAGTTTGTATGTTATCCATGTGACCTGCCTGGATTTTCCCCGGGAGATCTAGTTTCCTCCTTCACTCCAAAGACGTACAGACTTACAGACGTAAGTTGATTGGCCTGGTAAAATAGTAAACCGCCCCTAGTGTGTGTAGTGTGTGGGGATCACTGGTCGGTGCGAATTTGTTGGGCCACAGGGCCTGTTTCTGCGCTGTATCTCTAAACTAAAAAAAAACTAAATTAAAGCTTCTCATGTTAGAACAGAATTCAATCAAGCACACATCTCTGTCCTCCAGTTCCTGCGGACATCCGCCGCTGGAAGTATAGCATTTTGGTGTGCGTGTGCTTTATCATCGTTCCTTACAATGCTTTGTACGACAGTGATCGCAACTTCTACTGAAGTGTGGATGGCCGTTGGCTCGCTCGAAGCTTATCTGCCCTTTGACAGGTCTTGTTTTTGGTCCTGCTGGGGGTCCACAGCCCCCTCCTCACCTGGCAAGTTAAAGTACAAAAGAGATGCCAATATACCTGCCCGCCATAAATATTTTGCTGTTGCCCATTTCTAATGAGCTGCACATGGTGTTATCTTAATTTGACAGCACTGTTGCAAGAGACCCCAGCAGCTTCTTGATCCATTCTCCCAGCTGTAGTGCAAATTCATCTACGTGTTCCAATAGTGGCTGGGGGGAAATTAAGTGATCTTTGTTATCAACAAAAGATCCTGTGGTAACAGCATTCAAAACAATTTACTGAATAAATGTGATGTGTCGGAGAAGCAAAGTAGGGCTTTTACCCTTCAATTACAGCAGAATCAGCACACAATTCCATCCAGCATTATTTCAGAATAGACTTTTAAAAGGAAGTAGGAAAAAAATTGGTTGTCATGTAAACATGAACTGATGCAATACTGGGTGTGAAATATTGGACGAGTAATGTGCAAAATCAAAGGAAGCAGTGTGTAGAATGATTCTCTGATTTGCAAAATATCAGCAGGATACAGAGCACGTTATCCAAAAACGGATAAATTATCAAGGTATTCTACCAAAAGGACAACTCTTCAGATTCATTGATACTTTTAGCCACCCAACTGTCTCCTTCAAATTATGTTTTCCTTCACTTAATTACATGTAAATACAACGACTGACTTATTATCCTACTTACCCTTTTTTTTGTACTCTGTAAACCAATTAAGACTAAACATTGCATCTTTGAAAGCATGTAGGAAGGAACTGCAGATGCTGGTTTAAACCGAAGATAGACACAAAGTGCTGGAGTAACTCAGCGGGACAGGCATCTCAATCCATGCCGTCTCTCTATCCACTTTAATTACACTCAGCACCTCGGGATAGAAGGAATGGCCAGAGATGCTGCCTGTCCCACTGAGTTACTCCAGCATTTTGTGTCCATCTTTGAAAGGAATTGGCTTCAAAAGAAAAGCAGACCAATCGCATTAAAAAAAAAATCAGCCAAAATGGAGAATGAAAAAAAACTGAAGCTATGGAGGAAAGAAATCCAGTGAAATCACACACACCAGAGCCACACCGAGGTGGAATGCAGATGCAAACACAAGTGTTGAAGATTTGAATATGAATGCGGCATTTACCTTAGGAATGCATGATACAGCCGTCGTCTCAGACAGCCTGGGGTAAGTGTATGAACTATATGAATGTCCAGTGGGTCGTGTTGACTTAAATGCACTGGCAGCGTGTAGCATACTTGGCTCCTGTAGTCCAGATCCTGATTTTGATCTCTGTCTCATGGCTGGTTGAGGGCTGGTTGGTGTGACATAGGATGACTTTGGCCGCTTATCTACGTCTTCCCTTTGTGGCTCTGGACCCAAGTCCTTTTCTTTATATTCCAACTTTTCAGTAGGAGCTTCTCGTTGAGAAGCAGTTCGAGAAGGTGTAGATTGCGGGTGTCTCCTGTGACCTAATGGTGACTTTTGAGCTGCTGGGGAATCCCTGCTTGTCACAATGTGATCTGTCGGCCTAATCCTTGACACCATGTAGGCATGGTAGTCTGGCAGTAATCTACCAAAATCCATCTTTTGTACATTATCTTCTAAATAATACGTTTCTACAGACCGAGCTCTGTTCAAATCCTGGCCATTCTGTTGAGCTGCTTTGGTGTTACATGTGTAAAATCTATCCCAGTCTTCTGCGTGAGTTCTCTGTTCTTTGAATTTCCCTGTGGTGATATCTTTTGAAGGTTCAATATCATATGTGTGTCTGAAATAATAATGGCTGTAGCCATTCTCCTCAGGACTGCATGCGCTATGGTTTGAATTTATCTGTGGAACAGCTGGTGGACTCTCTCTACGCAGAGAGTTTGAGCGAGTTACAGAAATATCATTGAACTCTTCCAAAAGGCCATTTATAGAGGCGTCTTTCCATGCTCTGTTTCCTCTGACTATAGTCTGCAACAAAAAATAAATCAGTTAATGCAGACAGATGGGACGTTTTCAAAATATTTAACATCAGAATACAATCCTTTAAAGCTCAAACTCATTCCTTTACTTAGAATAAACACTTTCTCTGTGAAAACACAATGTTAAACAAATACAAATATTCATGCATCTGTAATTTTAAAATATCAATCTGTAGAAGCTGTCTTTGTCCATCCTTCTTCAACAATTCTTGATTCTTGATGGGTAAATTCTTGATTAGTACAGAGGTTATGGGGAGAAGGCAGGAGAATGGGGTTCGGAGGGAGAGATAGATCAGCCATGATTGAATGGCGAGTAGACTTGATGGGCCGAATGGCCTAATTCTACTCCTATTCTTTATGATTCAGAATATCATAGTTTTGGGATGCAATTTTAGAATCTGATACCAGCATGAAAAATATGTCAAAACTTGAAATGGATATAAAGAGTGAAAACAAACTTTAATGAGCAGTTTCTTAATTAGGTAAAAGGCAATGTTTGAAAGTAGTTTTTCAGTCAGTGAAATGTACAGGGTGTGAAAGAAAAGAAAATATATTTTTCTGAAAGATGAAGTGCACAAAAAATGGCAAATACCAAAGAAACAATATAGGAGAGAGATTTTGATCATTTAAATTGTAAAATGTACACATCTTAAAATGCATGAGCAAACATATTTATTTCACAAGGGCAATAAAACCCCATGAAGCTAATGTAAACATGATACCTCAATGTTAAAGTTAACAACGGTAAATTGAAATTTAACAAATTTAATTTAATTGTTAAATCTAAACAACTGCTCATGAATGGTAGGTATGTTGTCAAATGTACCTAGGTACGGTGACATTTTTTTTTGCATATAATTCAGCAAAATCTTACTGTAGACAAGCACAATCATATACAATCATACACAAGCACAATCCTATATCGCAAATACAAATAAACCAAACAATTAAATGGTTTTTCCCCTCCCAATAACCATTTTTCTCATCATGAGTATTTGTTTTACTCGTGGACATTTTTTGCAGTGTTGAAAAAATGTCACGAGTTTGCCGGATTTCCCGAGTACCTACCGTTAGCATTACGAGTCGCGACGCGACATCCACGAACTCCTACGGACATTCTCCGAGTTCGAATCGGGGGAAAACTCAGGAGAACTCTTGAATTACCTCGTACAGTGGGACAGGCCCTTTACTTGGTGTCAATGAGTAAACTCCCCAAATTACTGAAGTAAGCTTTGTTTTAGTAAAGTAAACTTTCCTGAAAAAGTAAGTAAACTTTGGCCTCAACAAAACTATGTTATAAACATAGAGCATAAAAAACAGAAGATAGACACAAAATACTGGAGTAACTCTGTGGGACAGGCAGCATCTCTGGAGAGAAGGAATGGGTGACGTTTCGGGTTGAGATGATAACATAAAACAGTACAGGATAGGAACAGGCCCTTCGGCACACAATATTTGTGCCGAATGAGATGCCAAATTAAACTAATACTTTTTGCCTCCACATGATCGATATCTCTCCACACCCTGCAGATCTAAAACCATTTTATAGAACATTTAGTTTTAGTTTTAGAGATACAACATGGAAACAGGCCCTTAGGCCCACCGAGCTCTTGCCGACCAACAATCACCTATACACTAGTTCTATCCTACACACCAGGGACAGTTACAGAAGTCAATTAACCTACAAGCCTGCATATCTTTGGGATGTGGGAGGAAACCAGAGCTTCCACAGAAAACCACTACGCTCACAGGAAGAAGGTACAAACTCCATACAGACAGCATCCTTGGTCAGGATCGAACCCGGGTCACTGCAAGGTAGCAACTCTTCCGCTGTGTCACTGTGCCTCCATACATCTTTCATATCATGCCACATATTTCCATAATCTGCCGACATATGTGTTCCTCCATCTCCTGCTGAGATTACAACGTTGGAGGTCCTGCATTTTAACCTACTGCGTTACCTCATCTCTTTGATTAATATGTCATTGGGACCAATATGGATCACAATTTCTGGCTGTTCACCCTCCCCTTTCAATGTCCTGTGCCCACTCAAACACAAATACAAATAAATCACTTCATAATTCATTCAAAACCCATTTGAACTGAGGTAAGACCCAAGGGTAAAGGGCAGTTTCTAATTGACAAATGTTATCTAACTTTAAATATCAGTGGTTCATAGGGTCATTCCACATATAGCAATTTTTAAAAAGTGATTACTTTAATTTAATGTTATTGCTTTTTGCAAGTCCTTGGTGGTTGTTCTTGTTTTCAGTGAGAAGGGCCCTTCTTCATAAGGCAATTTGAGAGTGTGTTTTTTAATGATAAGCGGTATTGGAAAAACATTTTAAACCACAGAACATTCATCAAACAAACCAAATTAGCAATGATGGGTAGCAGCATTGAATTAATAACTATCTTTTTCAAGGATTCTTATCAATTGTTCTTCATACATTAAAAAAAACACCCAATGCAGTCTTGCAAGGTTGCAGTTTGGTACAACTAGGTGTGGAATCACCTGCGTATGAAATTCATGAAAGAGATTTTAATTTTGCACAACAATCTAGTATTAAAACTGATTCCATCCATGTTTTTTTTTTTAACTTAACTTTTTCCCCAGCTAAGTGAATTTCAACACCCCAGCTCCCACAGAAGGTTATGAAACACAGCCTTCAAATGAGTAGCCCTGGCCTCAATATTATATGTCCCATGCCTCAGGCATTATGCTACCCAACTTCAAATTAATAAATTACCGAATAAATGAATCCTACAGAAAAGGTGAGAAATTCTTCCCCTTTTAGAAATACTCTATGTTCTAACAGTACTTGGAACTGCAAATGCCGGAGTAACTCAGTGGGACAGGCAGTATCTCTGGTGACGTTTCGGGTCGAGACCCTTCCTCAGACGGAAGTTCCAGAGATACCGTATGTCCCGCTGAGTTACTCCAGCATTTTGTGTCTATCTTCGGTTTAAACCAGCATCTGCAGTTCCTTCCTGCACATTATGAGCCTCATCATACTATCTTCAAATACAGAGAGCGCTTGGCAGAAAAGGATCTTAAATTGTGCCAATGGATATTTTTGTACCTTAAATTTGAATTTAAATTAAAAATAGCATGTGCAGCTATGCTTCATTGAAAATCAATTGATCACGTGTGTATGTATACATATTCCTCAAATTCATCAACTGAACTGAAGGTTATGTTTTTTCCAATTATTAGAAACTGAGGATTTTAAACTTCATATTATATCTCAGATTAATCAAGAACTTTTGGAATATGTGAACAGTAACCATATTAATTATACAGAAAATCATTTGCTTTAGGAAAAACCAGGCCCTTCGGCCTATCGAGCCAGCACCGACCAGCGATCACCCCATACATTAGAACTATCCTACACACTTTACAATTTAACTGAAGCCAATTAGCCTACAAACCTGACGTCTTTGAAATGTGGGAGGAAACCGGAGCACGCAGAGAAAACCCACGTGGTCACACGGAGAGCATACATACTCCGCACAGACAGCACCCGTAGTCAGGATCGAACCCGGGTGTCTGTAGCTGTAAAAAAAAAGGTCCAATCTGCTTGCAAAATAATTTGATTCAGAATACTCATACTTTTGGGATGCAACTTTAGAATCCGATACCAGCATGAAAAATATGCCAAAACTTGAAATGGATATTTAACGGGAAAAACACACTTTAATGAGCAGTTTCTTAATTAGGGAGAAGGCAATGTTTGAAAGTAGTTTTCCAGGCACAGAGTAAAATGTAACAGGGTGTGAATGAATATAAAATACATTTTTCTGAAAGTAAAGATGTACACAAAAAAAAATCAAATATCAATGAAACAATATAGGAGAGAGATTACGATCATTTAAATTGTAAAATTTCATGTCTTAAAATGCATGAGCAAATATACACTTCATTTCACAAGGGCAATAAAACCATAAAGCTAATTGATACCTCAATGTTAAATTTTACACACTCCCTACAGGCAGTAGAGACCAAGGTCACGATCGAACCTTGGTCTCTGGCGCTATCAGGCAGCAACTCTAGCGCTGCGCCACCATGCCGCCCCATGGTGTCCTCTGTTGCAGCTTCACCATTTTGATACCTCATTTTTAAACATGCCTCTACTGCTGCTGTCAGTCCACAGATGCTCACGGTTGCCCAGTTTTGATTTGTGAATGAGAACTGGAATGTTCAATAAATATGAATTAAACCCTCATATAATTTTTTTTCTTCTCTACTTGAGTACTGATTCAATTTTATATCCATTACAGAAGATATTAATCATGTACTGCCTGTTATCTTTGATGCTCTCATATTGATTAAACAGTGGAACTATTTATTGGAAATTCAATCTTCATATCCAATATTGTTCTCTCTCTCCATATTTTCTACTGCCATGCCAAAAATTTGCTAAATTTACAGTATAATCAACTCTTCATTGTTAAATTTGAAGTGACCTTTGACGTTTCCAGCTCGTGTTTGCCAAGGTTTTTCTCAGCTGCATGAAACTGTTAAAAAAAAACATTCAAGTGGGAGGATTTTGAGAAGGTAATCAAAAAATGAATCATTCTTTTCAAGTTGCTGTTTAGGGATAGTGATTCAATTAATAATCAGACCATATTGTATTACATTAGTGTGTAATCATTCTATGTGCGTTGAAAAAGAGAAGATACTGTTGCATTTTTAATAGTACTATTGCTCACTTGCTTAGTTTAGTTTAGAGATACAGCGCGGAAACAGGTCCTTTGGCCCAACGAGTCCGTGCCCAGTAGAGATCCCGTACACTAACAGCACTATCCTACTCACAACTAGGGACAATTTACAATTTTACCAAGCCAATTAACCTACAAACTTGTACATCTTTAATGTGGGAGGAAACCGGAGCACTGGAGAAAACCCGGTGAAACGTCCAAACTCCGTACAGACAAGCACCTGCAGTCAGGATCGAACCCGGGCCTCTGGTGCAGCAAGGTAGCACCGTGCTGCCCGGTTTAGGATATTTGGGAACTTAGGAGAATTGGGAATGAGGAGTCTCTTTTCAGATAGAGAGATATATATATATATATATATATATATATTTTTTTTTAAAAGAAAATTAGGGTGGCACAGCGGTAGAGTCGCTGCCTTACAGCGCCAGAGCCCCGGGTCCCAGGTTCGATCCTGACTACGGGTGCTGTCTGTATGGAGTTTGTGCGTTCTCCCCATGACCTGTGTGGGTTATCTCTGAGCTCTTCAGTTTCCTCCCACACTACCAGGTATGTCGGTTAATTGGCTTGGTGTAAATGTAAATTGCCCTTAGTGAGTGTAGGATAGTGTTAATGTGCGAGGATTGCAAGTCTGTGCGGACTCAGTGGGCCGAAGGGCCTGTTTCCACGCTGCATCTCTATACTAATCTAATATGTTATTCAAACAAGGGGAAAAAAATTATACAACTGAATGGTCCACTCAAAGCATTAACCCAACTTTCACATTCAGGCACTGACTGAATTGCCGCTCATTTACCTAAAATGATATTTATCCACAACAATTTTGTTTGCAGCCCATTATTTATCCGTAATACATTTATTTGCAGACTGTTTATAATTTCCAATAGCTATCATTTACTTCTGTGACAGTGGGTAAAATGAATCTCAATTTGTGATATTGTTTAACTCTGATAATATTTATTATTTAACCCTACTGCAGTTGTACAGGGCCCTGGTGAGACCACACCTGGTGTATTGTGTGCAATTTTGGTCTCCTAATTTGAGGAAGGACATTCTTGCTATTGAGGGAGTGCACCAGGTTAATTCCCGGGATGGCGGGACCGACATATGATGAAAGAATGGGTCAACTGGGCTTGTATTCAGTGGGATTTAGAAGGATGAGAGGGAATGTTACAGAAACATATAAAATTCTTAGATTGGGCAGGCTAGATGCACAGTTTAGGAATAAGGGGTCGGCCATTTAGGATTGAGATGAGGAAAAAACATTTTCACCCAAAGAGTGGTGAATCTGTGGAATTCTCTGTCACTGGATGTTTTCAAGAGTTAAATTTAGCTCTTAGGGTTTAGGGAATCGAGGGATATGGGGAAAAAGCTGGAACGGGGTACTGATTTGGATGATTAGCCATGATCATATTGAATGGCAGTGCTGGCTCGAAGGGCAGAATGGCCTACTCCTGCACCTATTTTCTATGTTTTCCAGGATATAACAACAAACAATAAACTATTATAATTTCTCTAGAAGATTACCACAGCTGAAAGTCTTTTGGATAAAATATTACTGTTGCTCCATGTACTTTCCCAGGTACACGTAAAAGCTATTAATGCAGTACTTTGAAGGACAGAAGCGGGACCCCCTTTGTGCTGGTCAATAGTTAGCCCTCAATCAACATCATTAGAACTGATAATCAGGGTATTATAATTTCATGTTCATAAGTAATAGAAGCAGAATTGGGCCATTCGCCCCATTAAGTCTACTCCGCCATTTAATCGTGTCTGATCTATCGCTCCCTCCAAACCCCATTCTCCTGCCTTCTCCCCATAACTCCTGACACACTGACGTATTGCATGGAAGTTTGTGGAAGCTTGCTGTTCTCAAGTTGGCTGCTATATTACATTAATGGCAACACTTCAAAAATACTTCATTGGCTATAAATACTTTCCGATAGCGCAAGTTTAAAATACATTGTATAAACAGGAGTTTTTTTTCCTCATTTCAAAGCATACCAGCACGGTTAAGCTGCCTAAATATGAAACAAAGCACGAAGGAACATACAGGTAGTTCTGTTATAACACGGATTGGATATAAAGCAATTGACGAATTAGGGAACAGTACTTGGATTACTTGGACTGATTGGTTATAAAGTGATTTTGATTGGGAACGAGAGAATCACTTTGAAAATTGGCAAGCAGAAAAAAGGTGTCCTGGGAAAAAAATGTAGTTTCCTGACAGCAATAGACACCAATGTGTCTTAAGAACACAGCTGCTACTTTCACTCAGGGAGGCTACCTGAAATTAATTTCTCATCACTCCCACTCATTTATCTATTTTGCTTTCTCAACACTTATTTTCTCCGTTTATCTCTACTTTATCATTACACCCGTGTCCTTGTCCTAACAATTTCCCCATTTACTACCTTCAAAAGAATCGTGGAACGTTCCAGCACAGTAAAATATCGTAAGCTCATTAACCCTCTGCTCGTTTGGCAAAAGTATTAAGTTATTCCCATTCCCCTATTCTTCCACCAAAACCTACCATTTTTTCCCCTTCCAGAATATATCCGATTCTCTTCTGAAATGTATTAACTAAATTTACTTTCAAACAGAGACACAAATTGCTGGAGTAACTTTGCGGGCCAGCCAACATCTCCGGAATAAAGGAATAGGTGACATTTTGGGTCGACACCCTTCACAGTTCAGTTTAGTTTATTGTCACGTGTACCGAGGTACAGTGAAAAGCTTTTGTTGCGTGCTAACCAGTCAGCGGAAAGACAATACATGATTACATTCTTCAGACTTAAGAAGGGTCTCGACCCGAAACGTCACCTATTCCTTTTCTTCTGAGAAACTGCCCAATCCGCTGAGTTACTCCAGCATTTTGTGTCTATCTTCGGTGTAAACCGGCATCTGCAGCTCCTTCCTAGACATTTACTTCCAATCACTGTTCAAGTAATGCAGGTTGAAATACAGAGCTGAAGTAGTATTGGGAAGCACAAAAGAAGAGGTTAACAAATAGACTTAATGAAAGGATAATAATCCTAAGGTTCATATACAGTGATGGTTGGTCAGGAAATATTAGGCCACTGAGAAAAGAGGCAACAATAAGTAATATGCTCAGCATCCGTGGTACGTATGAATTAAACTGGACACCTCTAGAGGGCAGCCTTAGTTCATACTCCTTGCAAAAAGGTTTGACAGAATTATATTCTGCACAAACTTGTGTGCAGCTTGCACACCAGAATAATAATAATGTACATGGAGAGTTAATGGAGAGAGGTTAGTAATTAACTTGGTTTATACAGGTACTCAAATATTACTAAAGGAGTATGAAATTACGATAAAATACATAAGATTTTCAGGCATGTGATATGAACAATGTTTAAAGTATTCATGTTCATTTCTAATTACAGAAAGTTGTCAAGCTGTCATGACTATGCCTCAGACTATATTGAGCTGGAGAGAAAGACAGCATGGTGACAGCTCTGCTTTCATGTGGGCAGAGGTTTTCACAGATAATGACACCATTCACCAATCTATTTATGTCCTGTGAAACACTGAAGAACAAGCTTCAAAGCATCCACAAGACTGCGAAAATCTCTAGAATAAAACTAAGGCCCTTAACAAATGTTTTTCAGGAGTATTTTCCATTATCATTTCCCATGAACATCCTTTATGCTCCTTAGCTAACATTTCACATAGTATAATGTACACTTATCAGATGCAAACTTTCCCAGACATTTCAGCATTTCCTACCCTGCTATTATAGAAACATAGAAAATAGGTGCAGGAGTAGGCCATTCGGCCCTTCGAGCCTGCACCGCCATTCAATATGATCATGGCTGATCATCCAACTCAGTATCCTGTACCTGTCTTCTCTCCATACCCCCTGATCCCTTTAGCCACAAGGGCCACATCTAACTCCCTCTTAAATATAGCCAACGAACTGGCCTCAACTACCTTCTGCGGCAGAGAATTCCAGAGATTCACCACTCTCTGTGTGAAAATGTAGTTATGAAATGTAATTTATTCCAATTGCTAAATGAGGATTAAAATCTCACAGATTTTTAAGTCACACGAGACACAGGCAGCACAGTGGCGCAGCAGTAGAGTTGCTGCCTTATAGCACCAGAGACCCAGGTTCGATCCTGTCTATGGGTGCTGTCTGAACGGAGCTTTGTACGTTCATCCTGTGACCGCGTGGGTTTTCACCGGATGCTCTGGTTTTCTCCCACACTACACAGACGTGTGGGTTTGTAGGTTAATTGGCTTTGGTAAATTGTCCAGAGTGAGTATAGTGCTAGTGTGAGGGGATCGCTGGTCGGCGTGGAGTCAGTGGGCCCAAAGGGCTGTTTACACGCTGTATCGCTAAACTGAACTAAACACGTGAAACAAAAACGCTTGCCTGAGAAATTAGTACAGTATTGAAAATGGGCCATTTTCAGGTCATTTCATCAGAGTATTGAGTCTAGAAGCTGGGTTGTCATGTTGCAGTTATATAAGATGTTGGTGAGGCCACATTTAGAGTATTGTGTTCTGTTTTGGACTCCATGTGATAGGAAAGATGTTGTCAAGCTGGAAAGGGTACAAAGAAGATTTACGAGGATGTTGCCAGGGCTCGAGGGCCTGAGCTATAGGGAAAGGCTGAGCATACTGGGAATCTATTCCGTGGAGCGCAGGAGGATGAGGGGTAATCTTATAGAGGAGCACAGAAACATGGGAGGAATAGATCATGTAAACACACAGTATCTTGCCCAGAGTCAGGGAATCGAGAACCAGAGGATATTGGTTTAAGGTGAGGTGGGAAAGATTTAATAAGAACTCGAGGGGTAGCTTTTTTTCACAATGGGTGGTGGGTGTATAGAACGAGCTGCAGGAGGAGGTAGTTAAGGCAGGTATTATTTCACGTTTAAGAGACATATAGACAGGTATATGGATTGGAAAGGTTTCGAGGAATATGGTCTAAACTAGTGTAGATAGGATATATTGGCAGGTATGGGGAATTTGGGCCGCAGGGTCTGTTTGCACGCAGCATGACTCTATGACTATGATTTTATGACCTGCTTCTTTGTGCAATTATAATCTTTTTCAACCCTCCAACATGTCAGCATTCCTCCATTTCTAGACTCAATTGTTCCACCAGTGGCAGCCAAACTTTGAACACCTTCAAAATGCCTCCTTCACAAAGACGTTGAATACTACACTAATATGTTCAAATGTGGCTTAGTAAAACAAATTGGAATGTTCCTATGAAGTGCTATGGGACATTTAGTTATGTTAATTATTTCATGTATATACAAATTAACGTTGCCAAATGAAAAATCTCTTACATTTTTCATAAAGTTATAAAGTTTGTGAAAGAGCATGTGAGAATTTCCTGTGGGATCCTGAACAACTGAAGTTGAAGCCCTTTTTGCTTTGTAAGTATTTATGAACTATATCTACTATATAACCTTATCCTGTATCTGTACACTGTGAATGGCACGATAGTAATCATGTATTCATGTAATCATGTATTGTCTTTCGGCTTGTACTCGCTAGATCGGCTTGTACTCGCTAGAATTTAGAAGATTGAGGGGGGATCTTATAGAAACGTACAAAATTCTTAAGGGGTTGGACAGGCTAGATGCAGGAAGATTGTTCCCGATGTTGGGGAAGTCCAGAACAAGGGTCACAGTTTAAGGATAAGGGGAAAATCTTTTAGGACCGAGTTGAGGAAAACATTTTTCACACAGAATGGTGAATCTCTGGAATTCTCTGCCACAGAAGGTAGTTGAGGCCAGTTCATTGGCTATATTTAAGAGGGAGTTAGATGTGGCCCTTGTGGCTAAAGGGATCAGGGGGTATGGAGAGAAGGCAGGTACAGGATACTGAGTTGGATGATCAGCCATGATCATATTGAATAGTAGTGCAGGCTCGAAGGGCCGAATGGCCTACTCCTGCACCTATTTTCTATGTTTCTATGTTTCCGCTGGCCAATTAGCACTCAACAAAAGCTTTTAACTGCACCTCGGTGCACGTGAGAACAAACTAAACTAAATCTAAGACTATATTGTAGGACAGAACTGCAGATGCTGGTTTACATCAAAGGTAGACATAAATTGCTGGAGTAATTCAAGCACCATCTCTGGAGAGAAGGAATGCGTGATGTTTCGGGTCTGGAGAAGGTTCTCGACCCGAAACGTCACCCATTAGAACAGGGGTTCCCAACCTTTTTCGTCCTGTTTACCCCTGGCAACTTTAATAGCACATAACAATGTTATTTCACTTATTTATGAACAACTAATGATGAACAGATACCGGTGTACCAGAACTAAACACAGTCAGTCAATGAGAAAAAAGATGTACAAATCCAGAATCAACAAATTTACCCCCTGGGTAGGCAATATTTACCCCCTGGGGGTAAATTTACCCCAGGTTGGGAACCCTTGCATTAGAGCAGTGGTTCTTAACCTTTTTGGCACCAGTACACGCATACATGAACAAAATACTGTATGTGGTATGTACCTTTGTTAGGTTCCTAAACATCGGTTCAACAAATTGATATGTTATTTGTGTCCCCTTCATGACCCCCGGCAAAGCCCCAAATGTGAGGGGGTCACGACCCCCAGGTTAAGAACCACTGCATTAGAGTCTGAAGAAGGGTCACGACCCAAAACATCACTCATTCCTTCCCTCCAGAGATGCTGCCTGTCCCGCTGAGTTACTCCAGCATTTTGTATCTACCTAATCTACATATTGTGGATCTGCACTTGAAGCCAAAATAATTTACTCTGGAAGTGTTACATTTTTAAAATATGGAAGTATTTTCACAAACAATAGTTGAATATTCATTCTGATAAAATCATTTTAAACATGGGTGTGTGAAAAAAAACTTGTCCAAGGCAGCAGTAAAGATATAACACAAAACATCATACAAGCTAAGCAAAAATACCATAGGGCTTAGTGATCCCACAATCAATGAATGAATTCAAAGCTCCATGGAATTGCATTAGATCACATGGGATCAAGGAGAGATAGCTGAATGGATAGAAAATTGGCTTCATGGAAGGAAGCAGAGGGTGATGGTGGAAGGCTGTTTTTCAGACAAGTGGTATGCCTCCGGGTTCAGTTCTGGGCCCATTCTGTTTGTCAAGGTTAAGAATTTTCATCCAAAAGACAGCACGAGAACCTGCTGCTACGATGCCAGACATGTTACGGTCCAGAGATATGTAGCAGGACATATGCTCAATGCCACTTTGAAGAATATCCATTAATATGAAACAGTCAACTAATTTCTATATCTTGGACATATAATTTATCTACTACTTAGGCAGTAGTACCAATAGGTTTTGAGCAATACCCGTTTAGTTTAAAGATTTAGTTTAGATATAAAGCGTGGAAACAGGCCCTTCGGCCACGGGTTTGCAAGGATCAGCGATCCCCGCATATTAACACAACCCTACACACACTAGGGACAATTTACATTTTATAGCAAGCCAATTAACCTACAAACCTGTACGTCTCTGGAATGTGGGAAGAAACCGGAGATCTCGGAGAAAACCCACACGGTCACGGGGAGAACGTACAGACTCCGTACAGACAGCACCCGTAGTCAGGATCGAACCCGGGTCACTGGCTCTGCAAGGCAGCAACTCTACCTCTGTGCTGCAATGGCTGCTTCTAATATCACATAAGAAAAAACAGAAAAACTGGCAATCTAATATAACATAACCGATTGACATTAGGCTTGGCTACACATTTCATTAAGGAACACATGTCCATGGGTGGCAATTTACTGAGTTAAAAACATTAACGACTTTGAACGTTAGCATTCATTTGCAAGAAATTTGATTCTTGAACTATTAGAGAAATATAATATGTTAGCTTTCCAGTGGTTAAAGTGATGGCAACATTCTGACTTCAACCCAAGTTCACTCTGCAAAAGGATAAGGCTTTGGTGCAGCCGACAAAAGTCACGAGTATAATCCACTACAGTGAATAACAAAACAAAACGTAGACCCATCTCTTCATTCAGTGATCAACCAAAAACATTTTTTGTTACGTACATGACACAGGCAAAGCAGAGAAGTTATTTCCAATCCCACTGCTCCGAGCCTTTCACCGGGAAATCAGAAATCACCAACACTGTTCACCATCTTAATCTAATTTGCACAAAGACTGCCTGGATATAGTATTCTTCAGGACTTTCACATCAACACAGTAGTATGTCTCTAATTTGGCAGATATGCATACAAACCAACTATGTTCTACTTTTACCTTCACGTGGTAAATTACCCTATCAGTAGGATAAAAATTGAACATAAGAACATTATTACCGACTATTCATCTTGATACTAAGTTCGATTGTTACATTACAGGGATGTAATGCTAAGGCTTTATAAGGCGTTGTCAGATCACATTTATAGTATTGTGAGCAATTTTGGGCCCCATATCTGAGGAAGGGCGTGCTGGTGCTGGAGAAGGTTCAGCGAGGTTTACGAGAATGATCCCAGATGAGTGGGTTAACATATGATGAGCATTTGATGGTGTTGGGCCTGTACTCGCTGGAGTTTCGAAGGATGGAGGAAGATCTCATTGAAACTTACTGAATAGTGAAAGGCATGGATAGAGTGGATGTGGAGAGCATGTTTCCACTCATGGAAGAATCTAGGACCAGAGGTTATAGCCTCAAAAATAAAAGGACGTTCCTTTAGGGAGAGATGGGGAGGAATTTCTTCAGAGGGTGATGAATCTGTGGAATTCATTGCCACAGACGGCTGTGGAGGCCAATGGATATATTTTATGTCAGAGATAGATAAATGTTTGGTACACAAAAATGCTGGAGAAACTCAGCGGGTGCAGCAGCATCTATGGAGCGAAGGAAATAGGCAACGTTTCGGGCCGAAACCCTTCTTCAGACTCATACATTTATCTTCAACATAGATAAATGTTTGATTAGTGCGGATGTCAAGGGTTATGTGGAGAAGCCAGGAGAATGGGTTGAGAGGGAGAGATAGATCAGCCATGCTTGAATGGCGGAGTAGACTTGATGGGCCGGATGATACAATTCTGCTCCTATCACACAAACTTATTACTTAAGAGCAGCTGGCTTCTCAATATAATAAAATACATCTAAACTGCACTGCAGATTCGAAATGATATGACCAAGACAAAGAACAAAATCTGTACCTTCATCGGAGCTAGCTGAATAGGTGTGATACATGATGGATCAACCACAGGTTTTGGTCTATTTGCCGTATCTGCAAGCAAGCTTTGCCATTGCTGAGGAAGTCCTATGAATTTCTGCTCATGGTGGTCAAATCCAGTGTGAACTCGATGTTCAAAATTAGAAGGTGCAGAGATTTCAAGGCGTTTCTTCTTCTTTCCAAACATACTGGAAAATTCTAGTAGACCTGCAAAAATATTAGAGGCCGCGTTATGATATAGTGCTGGTCACACTTCTTTAACATGTAAAATAGGGAAAACAAAAGTGATCAGGCATCATATATACCTTCTGAACCTTCTGAATTTGTTGTTGGCAGGGCAGTACCCTGCATATCGCCAACCTGGATGTGTTGTGCATACTAGCCTGCTGTTAGTGCCCCCTTAAAACTGTCTAGTGAAGGTGATTTGACTATATTGTTGTCTAGTTTATTCCATTCCCTTAAGGTTCTTACAAAGAATGAGTTCTTATAAATATCTGTCCTGGCGAATGGGATTTCTATTTCCATATCATTTCTCTTTCTTGTTCTCCTTTCTGTTGAGTATGTTATGTATCTATCTGCAGTTATGCCCACGATATTATATCATATTATATTCTATGAAATATTAAATGAAATATTATATGATTTTATTTTATATGAAACCAAAATATCTGAAGACATTTTTAGGATGTTCTACATTTGAAATGGAGCAGTGCAAGCAGAAATAAATAATTTACAAAAATATCAGTCAGAAGTCAGAATAAATTTATTAAGCAAGTATGTATACATACAAGGAATTTAACTTGGTGCTTTGCTCGCACATGGTAAAAACACGATATACATCAGACAATTAAAAATAAAACATTATCATTTAAACATGTGAAGATAAAGTACCAAAGTACAATGAGGCTACAGACTTTTTGATGTTGAGCAGAGCTACTGCTCGTGGAAAAATGCTGTTTTTATGTCGGGCTGTGGAGGCTTTGATGGTCCAGAGTGGCCTCCCAGAGGGAAGTACTTCAAAGAGTTTGTGGCCAGGGTGAGAGGGGTCAGGGATGATCTTACCCGCTCACTTCCTGGCCCTTGCAGTGTACAGATCGTCAATGGGGGGAAAGTTACAGCCAACTTTCTCGGCTAATCAAACAATGAGCTGCAGCCTCCGGATGTCATGCTTGGTGGCTGAGCCAAACCAGACCATTGAAGGTAAGGACAGACTCTATAATGATAGCATAAAACTGGACCATCATTGCCTGTGGCAGGTTGTGTTTTCTCAGCTGCCGTAGGAAGTACATCCTCTGTTGTGCCTTTTTGACTGTGGAGTCGATGGTGGCCTCCCATTTAAGGTCCTTGGAGATGATGGTTCCGAGGAACTTAAATGACTCCACAGTAGTGACTGTAGTGTTGTTGATGATGAGTGGGGGGAGGGGTTGCTCTCCTAAAGTCTACAATAAATTCCACTGTCTTAAGAGCATTGAGCTCCAGGTTATTGCGATGGCACCAGGACGCCAGCTGTGTCACTTCCTGTCTGTAGGCAGACTCCTGCCCATGCTGGATCAGTCCAATCACAGTTGTGTCGTTCGCAAACTTGAAAAGCTGGTCAGAGGAGTCCGTGGAGGTGCAGTCATTGGCATAGAGTGAGTAAACAAGAGGGGAGAGTACGCAGCCTTGTAGTGCTCTTATGCTGAGGGTCATCGGGTCCGAGATGTACTTTTCCAGCCTCACATGCTGCTTCCTGTCTGTCAGGAAGTTGGTGATCCACTGATAGAGGGGTTCAGGCACAGTCAGCTGGGAGAGTTTGGAGTGTAGTAGCTCTGGCACAATGGTATTGAATGCAGAGCTAAAATCCACAAACAGAATCCTTGCATAGGTCGAAGGAAATAGGCGACGTTTCGGGCCGAAACCCTTCCTCAGACTGATGGGGGGTGGGGGGGAGAAGGAAGGAAAAAGGGAGGAGGAGGAGCCCGAGGGCGGGGGGATGGGAGGAGACAGCTCGAGGGTTAAGGAAACTGTCTCCGGAGAGAGGAGGAGAACTTCTTCAAAGTAGGCATACCTTGAGGAGATATCGCAGTGGAGTAGACAAAGTGTTCAAGAAGGAACTGCAGATGCTGGAAGATCGAAGGTACACAAAAATGCTGGAGAAACTCACCGGGTGCAGCAGCATCTATGGAGCGAAGGAAATAGGCGACGTTTTGGGCCGAAACCCTTCTTCAGACTGATGGGGGGTGGGGGGGAGAAGGAAGGAAAAAGGGAGGAGGAGGAGCCCGAGGGCGGAGACAGTTTCCTTAACCCTCGAGCTGTCTCCTCCCATCCCCCCGCCCTCGGGCTCCTCCTCCTCCCTTTTTCCTTCCTTCTGCCCCCCCCACCCCCCATCAGTCTGAAGAAGGGTTTCGGCCCGAAACGTCGCCTATTTCCATCTATTGGCCGGGTATACAAACTGCAGGGGGTCAAGCAGGGGGTTTGTGATACTTTTCAGCTAGGTCAGCAGAAGTCTTTCAAGGGTTTTAATGATTACATAGGTCAGTACGACAGGCCTGTACCCATTAAGATCAGCAATCCTTGGCTTTTTGAGTACAGGAACAATACTGGAGACTTTGAAGCAGGAAGGGACAGTGCGGGTTTGCAATGACTGATTGAAAATGTCTGTCTAGACCGGTGCCAGTTGTTCGGCACAAAGCTTGGGGGTAGAGGGGGGAAACATTCTCCGTCCCTGGAGATTTCCGGATTTTCAGTCTCCTGAAATGTATCCATAATTTACACGTTATGATGAAAATCCTTTTCCTGGGATTTGCAGGTCAGTATTGAAAGCATCGACCAAGCTAATTTAAAAGCAAATCATTGCAGTTAAAAAACAAAAAATGTTGGAATTTCCCAGCAGGTTAGGGACTAGTGTCAATGCCCCAGATCAAAGACCCTTCTTCAGAACTGACAAAGAAAAAACATGTTAGATTCAAGGTGCACGAAAGGTGGGTGAGGGATGGATTGGACAAAGGGAATATCTCTATGACAGTGAGTCCAGGTTGACCTCAGAAATATGTTATATGGGGGTAGTTAAAAAAGAAAAAGAAAATGAACAAAAGCAGTTTGATTTTGATTGATATTTATCCCAGGTTGCTAAACTGACTACAATGGTTTCGAATCTCAAAATTCATAATTGCTATGCACCCAATATTACAATATGATATTACTTCCTCAAAAATAGAAATTACAATAAAAAATATATGTAAAATGTCCCTTGTTGGGTTATACTTTGAATTTCTACAAAATAAAATCATGAATGTAATATTTTCCTTGACCATGCATAATCAAGCACTTATGATTTCGTTTGACAGTATTACTGACAATTTATTGTATTATTGATAAGTGTACAATTATTTATTGTTCTGTTGTGTTTACAGGCCCATAATGTTGCAGCAAGTAAGACTATCTGTTGCCAGTACACATGTCAATTAAACACCCTTGGCTATTGATAAGCAATTTTGGAATGTATTTGCATCTTATGTTTGTTTACCATCATGAAGAGCTTCTTAAAAGTGGTAACTTGGTGTTGTTGGATAAACATTTTAAATAAGGATATCCTGCCTTCAGGTTATGAAAGTCTTGACCTAAAACCATTAAAAACGACTTTTGGAAACTTAATCTAAACTGTTTAAGGATAAAAATTGTCAGGTTTATATAATATTTTTAACTTGAAACTTAAAATGTCCATTTCAATGACTGATTATCTAAGAAATTGAATTCAATCTCAAAGTCTTTTTTGAAGTGTGCAACTGCTAGAATCATACCATGGTGAATGTTGGAATGCAGTATTAAACATTGGACTGGAGTTAAATCCTGTACCACCATAATAAATCATGAAACTCCCACGGGTACATGGTCTTGGATGTAATCCAGTTCTTGTTTTAAATTTCCTGATCCTTTGTGCTACTTCGATCAATTCTGCCCAGAAATTCAAAGGAATTGAATTGCTGAAAGTTTCCATCCAGTGCCACTGAAAACTCAATGGGCTGAAACGTTCACTGGTCCATCCAACAGATGTGAATGTCATGTGTTGGAAGGAACGGCAGGTGTTGGTTTTACACCAAAGATTGACATAAAATGCTAGAGTAACTCAGCGGGACAGGCAGCATCTCTGGAGAGTGGAATAGGAGACATTTCGGGTCGAGACCCTTCTTCAGCCTGAAGATGGGTCGAGACCCGAAACGTCACCCATTCCTTCCCTCCAGAGGTAGAAATGTCAGCCTTACTTTATTTGAGAAACAACAGCTTCTGGCTGTCTGCTCACTGAAGCGGTTGGACCCAGCTGAACTGCTGCCAACTAGAAGCTCCCTCGCGGCTTTAGTGCATGGGCAGATGGTCTCCACCGTTCCACCAATCCATCTCCAGCGAAAGGGGCCAAAATGGTGGAGGCCTCCAGCCAAGTTAATCTCTAACCCTTCCTCAGGTCTGCATTAGTCTGGGATTCTGGGAGGCAAGAATGGGAATTTTGTAAACACTGTCTCTCCATTTATTGGACTTTGCATCACACGGACCATTATTCCCTTTACCATGTATCTACACTGTGGACAGCTCGATTGTAATCATGTATAGTCTTTCCGCTAATTGGTTATCACGCAACAAAAGCTTTTCACTGTACACATGGCAATATACTAAGCTAAACTAATTTAATTTAATTAATCAACAATTCAGAGGCAGTTTGGGCACCGATTAAATTAAGAGTAAAGTTGATGCAAATATTTTTTTTCATTGTTTTAATAATTTTCAAATTCCAACCATGGAAATTCCAGAAGATAGACCCAAATGTTGGTGTAACTCAGCAGGTCAGGCAGCATCTCTGGAGAAAAATAGATGATGTTTCGGGTCGAGACCCTTCTTCTGATGTCTGAAGTCGTCTTAGTCTGAAGAAGGGTTTCGACCTGAAATGTCACCTATTCCTTTTCTCCAGAGATGCTGCCTGACCTGCTGAGTTACACCAACATTTGGGTCTATCTTCTGGAATTTCCATGGTTGGAATTTGAAAATTATTAAAACAATGAAAAAAAATATTTGCATCAACTTTACTCTTAATTTAATCGGTGCCCAAACTGCCTCTGAATTGTTGATTAATTAAATTATGATCACATTGAATGACGGTGCTGGCTCGAAGGGCCGAATGGCCTACTCCTGCACCTATTGTCTATTGAGTTACTCCAGCATTTTGTGTCTATTTTTGCTGTAAACCAGCATCTGCAGTCCCTTCCTACACGTGGAAATTCCAGAGATGGTTACCAGCTGTATCCTTTTTTTTAGGGCCAGGAGATTCGTATGAAGTCACATCTGCCACAAAAAATAGAACACAGATGAGGAACATCACCAAGGATTTCAATGTCAATTGCCGATTGAACTGAATTGCACAGAAGCTGCTTTGAGGTTACCCTGTGGAAATTAGCCAAGACTTCTTCACTGTAAGTCACAGCTCAAGGTTATTGGCAGTGGATGTCTAGTCAGATAGTCCAGTACCTTAAACATTTCTCTTTCCACAAATGCTGCCTAAACGTTAACCCAAAATCTACTATAATTTCAGGATTCCAGCTTCCATAATAGATTGTTTTACTATTATTACATATTTCAGCGTTCACTTGTGGAAGCCTTTATCCAGTAAAGATAATTCCCTCTGTCCCTTCAATACCTCTCACCTCCCCATCCTATATTCCGCTATTCTGCACACCTCCATCCCCTCAACCCCCCCCCCCCCCACAAAGGATCAGAAGCTGTTCCGTGTTCAGTGCTTGCACGCATGTGCAGTGCATTCACGGGTAGAACGTGTGTAGTAATGTTTTTGCAAACAGTTTCCAATATGTGACAGATTCGCCAATTATATGACAAGACCAAAATGGCATTTTTTTTGTAATCTTCTGAGATCCTAGCAACAGAATCTAATGCAGCACGAACAGACGGGCCCAAGATTCAGTAAACAAAATCAACCATTCGTAACTACAATGTGGTTTCTCTTTTCAATTCTAAAAAGCAAAGTTGTGAGATGAACATCTGTTTTGCATTAAAGGTGGCAATTATAGATAAGTTATTTCATTTCCAATTATTAAAGAAATAACAAACTCAATTATAAATCAAACGACTGGCCTGGAATGGTATTTTGCAATAAGTGTATCTGGCATTCTTAAATGATCTGAATGCCAAGAAGATGAGCCCGAAGGTCGGAAGCTGGGGCTAGGTTCTGAAATTTCTGTAGATACGAAGTGCTGGAGTAACTCGACCGACTGAATCAGTCTGAGTGTGTAGGAAGGAACTGCAGGTGCTGGTTTAAACTGAAGATAGACACAAAATGCTGGAGTAACTCGGCGGGACAGGCAGCCTCTCTGGAGAATAGGAATAGGTGACGTTTGGCTCTTGACCTGAAACGTCATCTATTTCATCTCTCCAGAGATACTGCATGTCTCGCTGAGTTACTCCAACATTCTGTGTCTATCTTTAAATCAGTCTGAGGAAGGGTCCCGATGTTGTCCATGTTGTCCTGACCCACTGAATTACTCCAGCACTTTGTCATAAGATCATAAGGAATAGCAGTAGAATTAGGCTATTTGGCCCATCAAGTCTACTCCTCCGTTCAATCATGGCTGATCTCTCTCCCTCCTATCCCCATTCTCTTGCCTTCTCCCCATAACCTCTGACACCTGTACTAATCAAGAATCTATCTATCTCTGCTATAAAAATATCCACTGACTTGGCCTCCACAGCCTTCTGTGGAAAATAATTCCAAGATTCACCACCCTCTGACTAAATACATTTCTCCTCATCTCCTTCCTCAAAGAACATCCTTTAATTCTGAGGCTATGACCTGTAGTCCTAGACTCTCTCACTAGAAACATAGAAAATAGGTGGAGGAGTAGACCATTCAGCCCTTCGAGCCAGCACCACCATTCAATATGATAATGGCTGACCATCTAAAATCAGTACCCCCTTCCTGCTTTTCCCCCCATATCTATTGATTCCTTTAGCCCTATAAGAGTTAAATCTAACTCTTTATTGAAAATATCTAGTGAATTGGCCTCCATTGCCCTTTGTGGCAGAGAATTCCACAGATTCACAACTCCCTGGGTGAAAATTTTTTTCCACTTCTCAGTCGTATATGGCCTACCCCTTATTCTTAAACGGTGACCCCTGGTTCTGGACTACCCCAACATCGGGAAACATAGAAAATAGGTGCATGAGGAGGCCATTCGGCCCTTCGAGCCAGCACCGCCATTCATTGTGATCATGGCTGATCGGCCCCAATCAATAACCCGTGCCTGCCTTCTCCCCATATCCCTTGATTCCACTAGCCCCTAGAGCTCTATCTAGCTCTCTCGTAAATCCATCCAGTGATTTGTCCTCCATTGCCCTCTGTGGCAGGGAATTCCACAAATTCACAACTCCATGGGTGAAAACGTTTTTTCTCACCTTAATCTTAAATGGCCTCCCCTTTATTCTAAGACTGTGGCCCCATTTTTTCATCATATGTCAGTCCTGCCATCCTGGGAAATAACCTGGTGAACTCAATAGCACTAATGTCCTTCCTCAAATTAGGAGAGCAAAATTGCACACAATACTCCAGGTGCGGTCTCACCAGGGCTCTGTACAACTAGAGTAGGACCTCCTTGCTCCTAAACTCAATCCTCTTGCAATGAAGGCCAACATACCATTAGCTTTCTTTACTCCCTGCTGTACCTGCATGCTTACTTTCTGTGACTGATGTACAAGCACACCCAGTTCTCGTTGCCCCCCATCCTTTCCCTAATCTGACACCGTTCAGATAATAATCTGCCTTCCTGTTCTTGCCAACCTCGCATTTATCCACATTATACTTCATCTGCCATGCATCTGCCCACTCACCCAACCTATCCAAGTCAACCTGCAGCCTCATAGCATCCTCATCGCAGCTCACACAGCCACCCAGCTTTGTGTCATCTGCAAACTTGGAGATTTCACATTTACTTCCCTCATCTAAATCGTTAATAGTTACTAGTGGAAACATCCTCTCCACATCCACTATATTCAAGCCTTTCACTATTCTGTATGTTTCAATGAGGTCCCCCCTCATTCTTCTAATTATCCCAGTGCGGACAAACGCTCATCATAGGTTAACCTACACATTCCTGGGATCATTCTTGTAAACCTCCTCTGAACCCTCTCCAGAGCCAGCGCATCCTTCCTCAGATATGGTGCCCAAAAGTGCTCACAATATTCCAATGCAGCTTTACCAGTGCCTAGTAGAGCCTCAACATTACATCCCTGTTTTTGTATACAAGCCCTCTTGAAATAAATGAAAATAAATGTGGCTTTTCGGTGGCTGAAGAAGAGTTCGCTGGTGCACCTTGCGAGTCGGGAGTAGGGTCGGAAGCTGGGGTCTAAACGGCTGTGGAGATGGTGTGAGCCGGGGACGGGTCAGCAGGTCCGTCCGCTATATATGACATCTGTTATAAGGGGGTCGTAAAAACAAGGGATTACTGTATTGTCTTTGCAAAACAGTTCGGAGAGAAGATTGAGAGCATAGTTAATTATTTTATGACAGAGGGACACGACCGGGAAGAGCGCTCACCGCTCGCAATAACATCCGTGACCGCTCAGGGAATTTCAACTCTCTCGTAATTTCGTCCGAATTATTGGAGTGGGCAGACCAACAGTTGCCGGAAAACCTGTACAAGACCTACAGCTGCATAAACCTGCACAAGACCTACAGCTGTATAAACCATGCAAAAACAAAAGCTGCATCAACATTGCTCCTCAATTTATACCCATGATATTTATAGAATATTTTTTGACATTAAAATTGCCAAAGGCAATCCAAGAAACATTGTAAAATAATTTGTTATTGATCAAATGGGACTACCTTAGATCTTGGTTGTCATGAATGAGTTGTGCTTCTATGCCATATGACACCATAACTATATTCTTACATACGAGTCCTTTTCGAGCACGGTTTATTTTTGTGCTTAACTCATTTTTTTCTTACTAAGGTAGTAAGTTCAGGGTAGCCAAAAGTGCTGGAGAAACTCAGAGGGTAGGGCAGCATCTATGGAGCAAAGGAAATAGGCAACGTTTCGGGCCGAAACCCTTCTTGTACAGGGTCTTGGTGAGACCACACCTGAAGTATTGTGTACAGTTTTGGTCTCCTAATCTGAGGAAATACATTCTTGCCATAGAGGGAGTACAGAGAAGGTTCACCAGACTGATTCCTGGGATGTCAGGAATTTCATATGAAGAAAGACTGGATAGACTCGGCTTGTACTCGCTAGAATTTAGAAGATTGAGGGGGGATCTTATCGAAACTTACAAAATTCTTAAGGGGTTGGACAGGCTAGATGCAGGAAGATTGTTCCCGATGTTGGGGAAGTCCAGAACAAGGGGTCACAGGTTAAGGATAAGGGGGAAGTCTTTTAGGACCGAGATGAGAAAAACATTTTTCACACAGAGAGTGGTGAGTCTCTAAACTTCTCTGCCACAGAAGGTAGTTGAGGCCAGTTCATTGGCTATATTTAAGAGGGAGTTAGATGTGGCCCTTGAGGCTAAAGGGATCAGGGGGTATGGAGAGAAGGCAGGTACAGGATACTGAGTTGGATGATCAGCCATGATCATATTGAATCGCGGTGCAGGGTCAAAGGGCCGAATGGCCAACTCCTGCACCTATTTTCTATGTTTCTATGTTTCTTCAGACTGATGCAGGGTGGGGGGGGGGGGGGCAGGAAGAAGAAAGCTCAGTTCAGATTCATTCACATTATATTACATCTGCCTTTTTTTTACACAGTTGCCCAATCTGTTTAAATTGTTTTGAAGCCTCTTCGAAATTTTATGTCCGTCACGATTCAGTCCACTTGGTTTATTTTGTAAAATTGCATTAGGTTCCCTCATCCACATTGTATTAAAATAGCTGGTTTCATTGAGCAGAGAAATATATTTAACCATTCACATTCAGAATCAAACTTTAGAGAAATTAAAAATATTAATTTTACTATATATCACTAACATATTTTTACACATGGAATTGTGAATAATTGCACATAGAGAATTTAAAAAAAAATTGTACCTTGACAAGAAATCAACAATTATAGTAAAGCAGAATCAGATTTTTTTTACTGGACAATGCCTAACATTTCTAATCTGATGTCAATTGCTGTGCCATGTCAGATAGAGCACAGGATCTACAATCCTATTGACCTGAATGAGGAACGTAGCACTACAGAGAAAAAAGCAAAGGCCACAGCAGTAGAGTTGCTGCCTTACAGCTCCAGAGACCCGGGTTCAATCCTGACTACGGGTGCTGTCTGTACGGAGTTTGTACGTGACCGGTGTGGGTTTTCTCCTGGTGCTCCGGTTTCCTCCCACACTCCAAAGACGTACAGGTTTGTACATCAATTGGCTTTGGTAAAATTGTAAAATTGTCCCTAGTATGTGTAGGATAGATAGTGCTAGTGTACGGGGATTGTAGGTCGGAGCGGACACGGCGGGCCAGAAGGTCTGTTTCCACGCTGAATGTCCAAACTAAACTAAACTAAAATGATTTCAATATGGTTAAATGGTTGCTGTGGACTTGCAAATTAAATTGAGAATGTTGTGGTGGGACTCGCGGATGTCCAGCCAGGAATGAAACGGGACACAAGGTTTATATAAGCAATCGGTGTTTAATCGTTCTTCAGTACAGTTCCCTAATCCTTCTCTGGGGCACGGGCATTGCCCGACCTTATATACTCCCCGGGGAGCCCCGTGACCTACATCTCCCATCACCGTGACACTTGACTCCTCCCTCCAGAGCCGAGGGTTCGCACTGCGCGTGGCTCACCACCAGGTGCCCCCACAATGTGGTCATTACCAAACATCCCCATCTTATGATGGAAAGGTGGTTTTTGATGAAGCAGTAAAGGTGTTTCAACTCCTGCATTGATGCCCTGCAACTCAAACCTTCTTGTTTTGTGCAATGTGTAACCCCAACCATTGGAATGTTTCAACTTAATGTATGCTGCCTCCCATTTTAAAGTACTCTTTGGTTCCACACTTGATCAAATTACATCTTGATATCAAGAGCTGAACTCGCAACTCATTGGTGATGAGAAGTCAGAGGAACTGCGAAATAAGCTCCATTTGCCTACTGAGTGAATAAATCAAATGAGCGATGTAGTGTGAGTGTTTAATAAATGAACAAGGGCGGCACAGTAGCGCAGCGGTAGAGTTGCTGCCTTACAGTGCCGGAGATCCGGGTTCTATCCTACCGCATGGGTTTTCTCCGGGTGCTCCGGTTTCCTCCCGCACTCCAAAGACCTGTGGGTTTGTAGGATAATTGCCCTCTGTGAATTGCCCCTAGCATGTAGGATAGAGCTAGTGTGATCTTTGGTCCGTGTGGACTCAGTGGGCCGATGGGCCTGTTTCTGCGCTGTATCTCTAAACTAAACTAAACCTACCAACAATGTAATCGCTTCACAACCAACACCAAAATAATTTTTGGTCTCGACCCGAAACGTCCCCCCTTTCTTTCTCTCCAGAGATGCTGCCTATCCCACTGAGTTACTCCAGCTTTTTTTTTTTTTTTTTATTTATTATTTATTTATTAGAAGTAGACATATTATACAATGTAATTACATATTATAGTAGAAAAAAAACTTTTCATATACATCAGTCATACATTATTCATACATTATTAAAATTTTCCATTATCAATTACTTCTGCTTCTAGTATTTTTATTTTTTATAGAAAGCGAGAAAAAGAGAGGGTAGAAAGTTACAAATAAAAGAGGAAGCAAAAAAAAAACAAAAAAAAACACAACAGAAAAACAAGGAAGGTGGAATGGGTTACCTGTGATACATCAATGGAGATAGGTTCGTAGGTTATAAAGTATAGAGTATAGTTTTTCATCTGTTCCTGAGTTCAAGTTTCAGCTGGGTCCTCGTGCTGTGCCAGTCTATCCCTTCAGATAGTTAATGAATGGAGCCCAAATTTTATGGAAAAGATCTTGTTTGTCCATTAAGACAAGTCTAATTCTTTCTAAGTATAGGGTCTCCGACATTTCCGTAATCCACATTTTGATTGTGGGGGTTGTAGGGCCTTTCCAAAATTTTAATATTAATTTTTTTCCGGTTATTATACTGTAATTGAGGAAGTTTCTTTGGTTTGTTGTGAGTGTTAAGCTTTGTTCTGATATTCCAAGTATTATTAATTTTGTGTCTGGGTCCAATTTTGTATTAATAACTTTTGAAGTTATTTCAAAAATATCTGTCCAGAAATGTTTAAGTTTTATACAGTTTGCAAAAGTATGTGTTAAATTAGCCTCTAAATGTAGTTACTCCAGCTTTTTGGGTCTATCTTTAATTAAATCACATAATGGTTGGGAAAAAAAAAATTAGAAACAAAATAAAAATGTTACATCAAAATCTGAGCGTCAAATCACATCAAATGTGCATCCAACAGTGTGATTTGTGCAACAGACCACATCATATTCTGCTGCTCAAATAGAGGCCCTAAAAATAAAGTATAGTCATTAAAAGGAAAGGTTGTTGGCTAGCACAGCGGGATTTGTTATTGGTGATTTCAATACTTTAAGCAGAAATGTGCCTATTATCCGTAAGGAATGAAAATAATAAAGAATTGGGAGGAAATGAAATGTCACAGTGAATGACTACAATTTCCTACAACAAGATTAGTCTCTCAGCAAATCATAGCAAATCTAAGAAATTGGCACATCACACTGAACACCTGCACAAAGTGCACCTCACGTCTAATTCATTGAAGGAATTGAGCACGACTGCAAGAATATTATGGTTCCATTAGAATAATATATTCAATGCCTCGCAGTTGGTTATTATTATCTTTGTTCTGAGCTGTGGTGAGTAACTTCTCTCCAAAGAATGGTTACTTAACTACTTAAAATATATAGAAACAAATTGAGGAAGGGGAAAGCATTTGGTGGCGTACATAATATTCAGACTAGAGACCAATTTCAATCTCTTAAAGAAAAACACATGGGCAGCATTTAAGGTGTATCAGGGAATATCCTTTGAATAATTCAAATACAGGAGCAATTCAGCCGGGCAGGCAGGATGTGTAGGAAAGAACTGCAGATGCTGGTTTAAATCGAAGGTAGACAAAATGCTGGAGTAACTCAGTGGGACAGACAGCACCTCTGGAGAGAAGGAATGGGTGACGTTTCGGGTCGAGACCCTTCTTCAGCATTTTGTGTCTATCTTTGATTTAAACTAGCACCTACAGCTCCTCATTGTTTAAGAAATTGTATTTCAGTCACCATTGGTTGCCTGGCCTTCCAACAAATGTCACACCTTTAATGTAAAGGTAAATATTCTGACTATGAAATATCAAATTACCATTCCTTACCTTATCCTTAACACCTATAGAATGCAACGAATGTACCCCGCTGGAGATGGAAATGCTGTTAAAGGTGTTAAAAGGCCAGAACAAATCAAGGCAGGCAGCAGATGACCTCAGGAAGGGTGGAGTCCATAACTGCCCACTGTTGGCTGGGGAAGAAGTGCTAACGAGAGGGATACAAGGATGGAAACTGGTAAGACGCCCAAGGTGAGAGTGAGGGGTGGAAAGGGAATGCAGGAGTTACTTGAACTTAGAGAAGCCAACGTTCATACCGCTGGGCTGTAAGCTGCCCAAATGAAATATGAGGTGCTGTTCCTCCAATTTGCATGTGGCCTCACTCTGACAGTGGAGGAGGCCCAGGATAGAAAGGTCAATATGGGAATGGCAGGGCTGCCAACATTGGGTGAGAGTTGGGAGTGAGAAATTACGAGAGACCAAGCCCGAGGGAGCATAGCGACCGGGGGGGGGGGGGGGGGGGGGGGGGAAGGAGGGTGATTGGTACAGAACATTTGCATTTTTCAGCTTGAAATTGTGTGATATGTAGCATACTGTAGCGAGTCTTTTAACTTACACTTGAATGCAATGTATATGCTTTAAATTGGATTGGAGAGTTTTTGAAAGGGGGGAAGCTGTGCGATCACTGATCACTGGCCTTGGGGGTTCCCGGTGAGGGAGTGGAGCAACCGAGTGGGGAGAGGGTGTGGAAGAAGGGTGTCCCCCCTCCCAGGGTAGGAACTTTTTGAAATTTGATGTATTAAAATCATGTTTTAGTGCACTGTAGAAGTATGATTTCAATGTTTTTTGTATGAAGTATTTTTAAGAGGTAACTTTTTAAGGGGTAACTTTATCCACACAAAGGGTGATGGGTGTATGGAACAAGCTGCCAGAGGAGGTAGTTGAGGCAGGGACCATCCCAACATTTAAGAAAAAGTTAGACTGATACATGGATAGGACAGGTTTGGAGGTATGGACCAAAAGCAGGTGGCGTAGCTGGGACATGTTGGCGGGTGTGGGCAAGTTGCGCCGAAGGGCCTGTTTTTACACTGTATCACTCTATGACTACATTATACCTCCACCATGCATGAATGCTTCAAAATCAAGTAATCGAGTTTTATTGCCATATACTCAAGCATAGAAACATAGAAAATAGGTGCAGGAATAGGCCATCGGCCCTTCGAGCCAGCACTGCCATTCAATATGATCATGGCTATTCATCTAAAATCAGTACCTCTTTCCTGTTTTTTCCCCATATCCCTTGATGTCGTTAGCCCCAAGAAGTAAATGTAACTCTCTTGAAAACACCCAGTGAATTGGCCTGCACTGCCTTCTGTGGCAGAGAATTCCACAGATTCACAACTCTCTGCATGAAGAAAGTTTGTTCTCATCTCAGTCCTAACTGGCCCCCCCTTTATTCTTAAACTGTGATCCATGGTTTTGAACGCCCCCAACATCGGGATCATTTTTCCTGCAGTTACAGTAAGTGAAAATCTAGCAGGCAAGCAGGATGCTTTCACCAACCACCCCCATTTGAAAGTCCACTTTCTTCCACCGTATCTACCCAGTGCTTGGTACTTACTTCCAGCAGCCACTGGTTGTCCTCCAGGTGCACCGAGCCGCAGCCTGATCCATGCTGGTCACCTGGGCGAATTCGGCACAGAGACTCTCACGGCAGCGGCGCAACGCTTAGACGCCCCCGACGGCCCAGGACTCTTGCACTGAGGCTGCTCCATGGCCGGAGCTGCAGTGAGTGACTCGCCAGCCCGGCAAACACTCTCCAGCCCCGCTCCCCGTCGCCATCTGTCCCCGCCGCTGCTTCTGCTTCCAACACCCACGGCCCATGCAGTGGATATGAGTTTTGAAATTTTCGTTGATCACAGAATTTCTCACAACAGAGCGAGAGAAATTTGTGATCAGCGTGAGAATTTGGTGAAATGCGTGATTCTCACGCTCAATGCATGGGAGTTGTCAGCCCTGCCTCTCTATCCCCCCCCCTCCCCCTCTCCCCTCTCTCTCCACCTCTCTTTCTCTCCCCTCTCTCTCCCTCCCACCTCACTCATCCCTCTCTCTCTCTCTCCCCTTCTTCCGCACTCTCTCCTCTCAACCCCCCTCTCTCTCCCCTCCCCCTCTCTCCTTTCTCCCGTCTCACCCCTATCACTCTCTCCCCTTCCCTCTCTTCTCTCTCCCCCTCTCTCTCTCCTCTCTCTCTCCTCTCTTCCCTCTCTCCCTCCCACCTCACTCTCCCCCTCTCTCTCGTCCCCTCTCTCCCCCCTCTCTCTCCTCCCCTCTCTCTTCCCCCTCTCTCCCACCTCACTCTCCCCCTCTCTCGTCCCCTCTCCCTCTCTCTCCCTTCTCTTTCCCCTAACTCTCTCGCCCCTCTCTTTCCCCTAACTCTCTCTCCCTCTCTCTTTCCCCTAACTCTCTCTCCCCCCCTCTCTCTCTTCCCCCCTCTCTTTCTCCCTCCCTCTCTATCTCTCCCTCTCTACCACATTCTCCCCTCTCTGTCTCTCCTCTCATCTCTCTCTCTCTTCCCCCCTCTCTCTCCCTCTCTCCTCCATTTCTCCCTCCCACCTCACTCTCCCCCTGGCTCTCTCTTTCTCCTCTCTCCTCTTTCTCTTTGCCCCCCCATCTCTCTCTCTTTCCCCCTCTCTCCCTCTCTCTTCCCCCTCTTTCTCCCATTCTCTCCTACCCTCTCCTCCCTCTCACCCCTCTCTCTCTCCCCCCCCCTCTCCCACCTCACTCTCCATTCACGCTCCCTCTGTCTCTCCCCTCTCTCTCATCTCACCCCCCTCTCTCTCCCCCCACTGTCTCCCTGTCTCCTTCCCCTCTCTCTCTCCACCTCCCTTTGAGAGTCTGTCCCTTCGGCACAGAGACTCTCGCGGCAGCGGCGCTTCCGACGGCTCCGCGGCCCGGGACACTCGCACTGTCCGGAGTGCTCCATGGCCAGAGCTGCAGCGTCAGCCCCGCAAACACTCGACAGCGCCGCAAACACTCGCAAGTCCCCGCTCCCCGCATCTGTTCCCGCCGCTGGCTCTGCTCCCATCCCTCCCTCAGCCCCGGCTCTCCAACACCCGCGGACCATGCAGTTTATCCGAGTTTTGAAATTTTCGTTGATCACAAAATTTCTCACCACTGAGCGTGAGAAATTTCTGATCAGCGTGAGGGCGTGAGAGTTTGCTTGAGGGCGTGAGTCTCACGCTCAAAGCGTGAGAGTTGGCAGCCCTGGAATGGGGAGGGGAGTTAAAAAGTTTGGAAACCGGGAGATTGTGTAGGTCAATGCGGACTGAGTGCAAGTGTTAAAAACCTGCAACTGCAGTTCCTTCCTATACATTTTGCAATGTGGAATACTGGAAAAGGTCACGGGATCTGGAAGCATTAAATTGGAAATGATAAATAAGCAAATTACTTCTAGTGTTGAAATCTTCAAATGTAAGAAACCAAATATTTGAAATAACCAGCAAGGCAGGGAATATCCTTGGGGAGAAAAACAGCACTGCTTGCTATCCCCAAACAGCCAAGGGTAATTACTCAACTTCATCCAATCACATTTCCAAATGTGGTCTTTGTTCCCTTACTTATCCCTTCATCAATCTTTCACCTTGCACCTTTCTCTTTGTTCTCTCATCCTTTTCAACTCTTTTAATTTTAAAACTTGTTTATCATATCCCAGTTCTGGTAAAAAACAGTTTATCGCTACACAGAAGCTGCCTCTTCTGGGTATGTCCATAATATTCTCTTTAAGATATTTAAGAAGAAAATGGAGACAAGATATGAATAAGGCAAAGTCTTATAGCTTGTGATCTGTCCACAAATTTGTAACCAGTAGATCTTCTCATTTGGAGAACAAACATCATTCAAGATAAAAGCTAAACAATGTGGGAAAGTGGCAGAACACCATTTAAAATGGGAAAACTTGCGGCAAGATTAAAATAACAATTCAAGAACATTTTAGGACAAGTTTGCTAATTCCGACAACTACTGGTGGTACTGCCTCCCAGCGCTAGAGACATGGGTTTGATCATAATCTTGGGTGCTCTCTGTGTGGAGTTTGCATGTTCCTGTGTGACCACATGGTTTTCCTCGGGGTTTCCGGTTTCCTCCTACACCCCAAAAGCATGCATTTTTGTAGGTTCATTGGCCTCCGTAGAAATTGCCCCTTGTGTGTAGGTAATGGATGGGAAGTGAGATAATATAGAACAAGTGTGATGTGTGAGCAGGTGATTAATGGTCAGCATGGACTCGGTGGGTAAAATGGCTCGTTTTCCACGCTGTATCTCTAAACTAGCTTAAAAACATCCAGAGCAATACAAATCATCCAGAGCAATACAACACCTGTACGGCAACAACTCTACCTCTGCGAACTCTGCCGCCCGTGTTAATAGCTTCGTTAGTTAATTTTTTTTCCGTTAGATGAAGAACTACGGGGCATGGGTTAGGTGAGAAGTTGTTTTAAAGATGATTTGGGGATGTTATTTAAATACAAGGTGATTGCCAGCAGAAAATCACTACCAGAGGAGCTGGTGGAATCAGATAATAATAATAATAAATACGTTATTAATCCCCTCAGGGAACTTCAGATGTCCAGAAGCCAACAACCAAGAAACCCACACATTCAGAACGAAAGCAGACAAAAAATACATAAAATACAATATGGACAATACATAAAAGCAATAAATACTTAAAAAGACCCAATAATTAACAATTAAAAATGCAAAGCATCCCCATACAGTCTAGCGGTCAGTATTATAAAATCTAATGGCTGCAGGGGCTGAAGGATCTCCTGAACCGCTCCGTTCTACAGCACAGGGAGAGGAGCCGGTTGTTGTTCCATGTGCTCTTTTGACCCTCCAGAATTTCATGGAGGGGGTGCCCGGAGTTGTCGAGGATGGCCTGCAACTTGCTCCTCATACGCCTCTCAAGCACCTCCACCACAGCGTCCACTCTCCCTCCCAGCACTGAGCTGGCTCATTTTACCAGCTTCACCAACTTCTTGCTGTTTTTAGCACTGATGTTGTTGCCCCAGCATACAACAGCGTAGAAAAATGACACTTGCAACCACAGTATAGTAAAATAGGTACAATAGTGAAATAGGATTAGATTAGATAGGATTACTATGTTTAAACTACTTTTTAGCATTTAAATAGGCACGACAACTCACCTGATCTATGCCCCAGGATATGGACCTAATGCTGGTAGATGGGCAATAATGCTACCTTGGACGTAGTGGGCTAAACGGTCCATTTATGGACTGTCAAGTGCCATTCTAGATATTGAAGCATAAAAGTCTACGGTGAGAATTCAGTATTGTACTAGAGGTGTCAGTGTTCAAGTGAGATGCTTGAAGATGCCCCATCTGCACTCTCACATGGCAAAAGCAAAATCATGTTCGTCTTATATATAGAATGAGGCTAGGCAGCTTAGCCAACATTCACCCTTCACTCAAACTAATTAGAATTCAATTACTTTGACATCAGAGCTTACTGTACACAACGTGTACGAAGAATGACCTCTCTTGGACCCACAATACCTCAACTCTGGTAAAGAAGGCTCACCAGTGTCTCTTCTTCCTGAGGAGACTAAAGAAGGTCCATCTGTTTCCTCAGATTCTGGTGCACTTCTACCGCTGCACCATCGAGAGCATCCTTACCAACTGTATCACAGTATGGTATGGCAACCGGAAAGCACTGCAGAGGGTGGTGAAAATTGCCCAACGCATCACCGGTTCCTCGCTCCACTCCATTGAGTCTGTCCAAAGCAAGCGATGTCTGCGAAGGGCGCGCAGCATCGTCAAGGACTGCTCTCACCCCAGCCACAGACTGTTTACCCTCCTCCAATCCGGGAGGCGCTACAGGTCTCTCCGTTGCCGGACCAGCAGGTCTAGGAACAGCTTCTTCCCTGCGGTTGTTACACTACTCAACACTGTACCTCGGTGATTGCCAATCACCCCCCCCCCCCCCCCCCCCGGACACTCCTTCCACCAGGAAAAAAATACTATGACTGTTTGCAAGTAAATAAATGTATTTATTGCTCATATTTATGTCGCTCTTCTAGGGAGATGCTAACTGCATTTCGTTGTCTCTGTACTGTACACTGCACAATGACAATAAAGTTGAATCTGAATCTGAACTGCATATGCTGGTTTGCACCAAAGTTAGACAGAATCCTAGGGTAACTCAGCGGGTCAAGTAGCTTTTCTGTAGAAAAAGAATAGGTGCCGTTTTGGGTTGAGACCCTTCTTACGACTGCTTAACATATGGTCAAAGAGCTGGAGGAACAAGTCTGAAGTAGAGTCTAGAGTCAATAGAGTCTGAAGAATGGCCTCAAACCAAAACGTCACCTATTCCTCTCCAGGTGCCTGACCCACTGAGTTACTCCAGCATTTTATGTCTATCTTACTGTATACAAAGTGGTTAGTATGCTGCCTGACATTACAACAGGGATCACATTCCTTGTTAGTTTAAGTTAGAGATACAGCGTGGAAACAGGTCCTTTGGCCCACGAGCCCGCACCGACCAGCGATCTCAGCACATTAACACCATCCTACACACACTAGGGACAATTTACACCTATACCAAGCCAATTAACCAACAAACCTGTACGTCTTTGGAGTGTGGGAGGAAACCGAAGATCTTTGAGAAAACCCACGCGGTCACGGGGAGAACATGCAAACTCTGTACAGACAGCAACCACAGTCGGGATCGAACGCGGGTATCTGGCACTGCAAGCGCTGTAAGACAGCAACTCTACCGCGGCGTCATTGTGCCGCCCTGTAAAAATTAGCTGTAAAACAGTTAGTGATATCTTGAGGTCATGAAAATTAGCTTATAAATGAAAGCCTTTCTTTCTTGCAAGGGTCTGACCGTATCAATGACAATTACGAAAATTCAACTAGGTTTGCGACCATCCTAAACAAATTACAACCAGAGCTGAAAAATACTCTTGTAAATCTGGTTGTAATGGGGACAGTGATAAAGGCTTTGATTAAGTAATCTTTAACTACTATCAAGTACATTCTAAGCTGGCTGTGATCCATATTGCTGGAAATATTGATGAGGAACCTCCAAGACCTTTACTGTAAATTATGCTCACAATGCATTTAAAAAAATAGAGGAATCATACAAAGATGAGCAGTGGTGTATAGGAAGGAACTGCAGATGCTGGTTTAAATCAAAGACAGACACAAAATGCTTAACCTTTACTCTCTGTCTGAGGAAGGATCTCAACCCGAAACATCACCCATTCCTTCTCTCCAGAGATGATGCCTGTCCCGCTGAGTTACTCCAGCATTTTGTGTCTATCTTCTAGTAAAGAGGAGATTAAAGATTAAATTTGATTGCATTCTGATTTAGTAGAATTTATCAAATTATCATATTTACCCTACAATACAACCTCCTTGCTCAATTCAATAACAATGATTAGGTTTCAAGTGTTAACAATAGTATATGCAGTATTTCTGTCTCAAGACTAATGAAAATCCAATGTAAAATATGCTATATATTCACATTTTTTAAACAAGCAGGGTAGAAACAAAACATTAAATATATTAAACAAATACATTGATAGAGCATGTGCATTATAAAATGATTAATTAATGCAACATAGCAGGCTTATCCCAGGCAAAATAGTATTTTAACTGAAAATATTGCAACTAATGCTAAAAAAACAAATTCCTCCTTGTACATGAGATTTCCCCCCCCCCCCATATAAAACACTTACCCTCATAATGGTGGAAAACAAATATCAGCCAAAGAACTTGTACTGCTCATCTGGACTGCATTCCATCTGCAAAAAAAAATCAAGGTATTCTATTTATGAGATAGTGTGAAACAGAGTATGTTGCCTGCCATTTATCTTGATGATCTATGCACCACATGATACCACTGAACACAGTGCCTTGCTCAAAGCCAAAGCTGTTGTCTTTGGCAACGTGCTACAGCAGTGATGGACATTTCTAGACAGCAGATTCTAGTCATTCATCAGTTAAACAAAAGGTGCAGGTGTAGCATTAGTCAAAACATAACACCTAAAAGGCTTGAGTGAGATCCAAGGAAGCACAGAACGCATCAGGTTTTTATCAGGGAGCCATGGAATCAAATGAGTCAGCTTCCTTACCTGCTGATGCAGAGGCTGGCTGCATCAGACCCAATGTTCAAGAAGCAGTTTATGGGAGGTCATCGTACACTTAGAATTTCTTCACAAATCATGATGTTTTCATTTTATTTTACATGCATTTAAATACATGAATATAAACGAGATGGGGATTTGGATAATCCAATTTAAAATCGAAGTAATTAACTATCCTGTCTCAGGTGAATTTGTTAATACTGGCCAAATTAAAGACACCATAAAATGGAGGATCCCTGCATTTGTCAGAATTGCTTAACCCTTGTCAGGTGAAATTTACAGGCTTTGGATGGCGCCAGCCAGTCTAGGCTCAGACTGGTATGCAGGATGGTGAGGGGTCCAGGTGTTCCCCTTGTTTCTCCTAAATTGATAAAATGTATAGCAGTTTTGCAAACGAACCCTAAATGCATCTTTTCGATTGGATCGCTGCAAGGGCATTGTGAATAGTATAAATAATGTTGCGAGACGGTCATCCTGTTGGTTGATGATTGGTCGATCATTCACGGGCTTGGGAAAGGGTACCAACGAGATCATAGAACAGAGTCTAGCAAGCACGGGGGGGGGGGGGGGGGGGGGGGGGGGTTGATAGCATTCCATAAAATAAGGGTAACGAGTGGCCCAAAACTTGGTCGTAGTTGGCAGACTGCAGCTGCTTAACGAGAGCCAAACGTGCAACCGGCCCCAGATTTGGTATCCAACTGGTGGGGTATTGAAATACAAGTCTGGTTTACGTGCTAAGCGGTGAAGCATTTGACCTGTCGTTGCTGGGAGCGCTAATTGGAAAGGTGCGTTCCGAAAATCGCCATCGACTGCCAGCACGACGAGGCTAGGCGCTGACACCCGGTTCCAAGCAGGTGTAAAGGAAATCCTTTTGAAGAGGTAAAACCTAGGTTGGTTGGAGGCCACGCCTGTGTGAAGATATCTAGATCCCTCCCTGAAGTGACGGACGAGGAATCTCGTAAAGGCACTGGGCTCGGTGGCTAGAATATAGATTGGCTGGGAATACTCTAGTCCATTTGAGATTTCATTGGGCAATTTAGTTTGAATTCGAGAGCCCGTGTATGTGAAGGGATACGTACCAAAACTAGTTGTTCCTAGAACGAGTTTAGATTTGCAGAATCAAATTTCCAAATACAGAATTTCACATTGAAGTTCTGCCCGTACGGTAGAATTCGAATTCTCTGTAAATAGAACTTCGGAGTTTGTGCATGTTTGAGATTGATTTCGAATAGCGACTGATCAACAATGAATAGTAACCTTCTGATCGATTGTTGATTAGTACCTGATAGCAAAGAGTAACTGAGAGACGGGAACTTGGTTTACTTAGTGAAAAGTACCTGGATGTGAGAGGTACCCCTAATTCTGTAGAACTTAAGAGAGGAGGGATAGAGGTCCCCCTATAGAAGTCCAGTCTTAGCACGGGAAAGTAACATTTAGAAGGAAAAGTAGTCCATTTAAGAAGTAGTAACCCTCAGCAAAGAGTACCTACCCTGGGAAGGGAAAATCTTCAGTATCAGAGGGAGAGGTTCACTGATTGATAAAAGCGCGACACGGCATTGAGATTGAGTGTTTGTAAACTGTGCGCTAGCGTGTTAAATTATTATTGTAAATTGTAGAAATCCAGCATCGTCTTTTTTAGCATTTTTATCGGATTCGAATTGTGGTAAAATTATTACAGGGAACAAAAAGCAAATAGAGCGGTGGAATGAATGGCAAGTTGGAAGGAAGCAACTCTAAAGAGGGGGATAAAATTAGAGGATACTGAAGCATTTGAACCTCCAGGTAGCCTAAGGGAGGAGCCTGAGAGTATTAAAGATAAGGGGGGAAGAAAATCTTCCACAGAGAAACTGGCATCCATAAGTTTTAAGCGTGAGGATCCGATGGTTGGCACTGGTTACGAGGGGGATGACGGTGATTATTTAGAAGATTGGAAAGTGTTAAAATGAGGAATTCACTTCCACCACCTTATTCATCATGCAATCCCCATGTCACAGATACACATCTTGGAGCTTGTGAACGGAATAGACAATCAGATTCCATGGCACAGACTTCCTTAAACCCGACTGCTCCATCTATTACAGATTACTCATTCCTCCACTTTTTCGCTGATAAAATCAGCACCATCTATCAATCTTTATCCCCTGTACCCGACTCCCCAGCATCTACTCCACCACCTACCACGGCCCCTCCTTTCAACATCTCCACTGACCTCCTTACCCCTCCTCCACACTGCTTCCTCTCCCAGTTTGACCTGGTCACCCCTATTGAAATCTCCAAACTCATCAGCTCTTCCAAACCCACTACCTGCTCCCTCGACCCTCTCCCCACTCCCCTGCTGAAGTCCTGCCTCCCCGTTCTCTGCCCCTACCTCACTAATCTCTTCAACTCCTCATTGTCCCAAGGAATTGTCCCCTCCGCTTTCAAAACTGCCTCTGTCACACCAATTTTAAAGAAACCTGGTCTTGATCCCTCCTCTCTCATTAACTACCGCCCAATCTCAAACCTCCCCTTACTTTCAAAAACCCTGGAGCGTATCGTTGCGTCGCAACTTCATTCCCACCTCCTTGCGTATAACCTACTTGAACCCCTCCAATCTGGCTTTCGCCCCCTCCATAGCACAGAAACTGCTCTCCTCAAAGTCCTCAACGACCTCCTCACCTCTGCTGACACTGGTTCCCTCAACATCCTCATCCTCCTCGACCTGAGCGCAGCCTTCGATACAGTGAACCATAACATCCTGCTCACCAGACTCAAAGACCTCGACATTGAAGGCTCTGCACTCAGCTGGCTCCGTTCCTACCTTTCCAACAGATCCCACTTCATCTCTCTCCACAACCACACCTCTGCTACAGCCACAGTCACTCAAGGCGTTCCCCAAGGCTCCATACTCGGCCCCCTCCTCTTCATCATCCACATCCTCCCCCTTGGTCAGATACTCTGCCACTTCAACCTGGACTCCCACTGTTACGCCGATGACACCCAGATCTACCTCGGCACCAAATCCCTCCATAACCCCCCCCTCTCCCATATCAACTCCTGTTTGTCAGCTATAAAAACATGGATGCAACATAACTTCCTCAAACTCAACAGCGATAAGACAGGATTCCTCCTCATAGGCTCCAAAGCCACACTCAGCAAAATCAATAACCCCACTCTCACCATCGACGGCACCACTGTCTCCCCATCTCCCCAGGCCCGCAACCTTGGCGTGATCTTTGATTCCACCCTCTCCCTTGAGCCTCACATCCGCCATGTCATTAAAACCTCCTTCTTTCATCTCCGCAACATCGCCAAACTCAGACCCTCTCTCACACCTCCCGCTGCTGAAAGACTCATCCATGCCTTCATCTCCTCCCGACTGGACTATTGCAACTCACTTCTCCTTGGCATCAGCTCCACCTACATCAACCGACTCCAACTGGTCCAGAACGCAGCCGCCCGACTCATCAGCCACACCTTATCCTGGCATCACATCACTCCAGTCCTCAAACAACTTCAGTGGCTTCCCATCTCCCACCGGATCATCTACAAAATCCTTATCCTCACCTACAAAGCCCTCCACCATCTGGCCCCCCCATATCTCACTGACCTCCTCTCCCCCTACCAACCCTCACGGTCCCTCAGATCCACATCAGCCGGTCTCCTCTCCATCCACAAGTCCAACCTCAGCAGTTTTGGGGACAGAGCCTTCTCCAGGGCAGCTCCCAGGCTCTGGAACTCCCTCCCCCAACTGATCCGCAATTCCGTGTCCCTCACCATCTTCCAGTCCCACCTCAAGACCCATCTCTTCAACTCTGCCTATCCTTAGCCCCACGTCCCCCTACCTTTTCATCTGTGCATTAATTGCCTCATATTGTGTTTTGAATTGTATTCTGTCTTTACTTTGTGTACTAGTCATGTCTCCACTATTTATTTCATTCCCCTTACATGTTTTTCCTCTACCTGCTAAATTTTTGTAAGGTGTCCTTGAGACTCTTGAAAGGCGCCCATAAATAAAATTTATTATTATTATTATTATAGTCCTAGAGTTCACGGAAGTTCACCAGAAGCCAGACTAGAAAAATAACTCAATTAGTTAAGGAGAAAGAAGAGCGTACCCCCAGACAAGTTGGACGAACAGTTACAGAAGGAAATAAATCATTTATAAGGTACCGTGAAGGGGAAGATACATCTGGGGGTGAGACAACCATTGAAGAAGCCAAGGTAGATCTTGAAACTAAACAAAAACCCTTAGACTGTTCCCATGTAAGGGAAATGCGTATTGTTTCTTTTGATCCAACCAATGCAGTGAATGCAAATAATCCCCGTACAATTAGAGTCTATTCCCCATGGAAGCCTAACGAGATGATGGCTATTTTAAGGCAGATACCCGATCATAGAAAGTCACCCGCTTCTTTGTGGATCACTTAGAACTACAATGCGTGTTTATACGCAGATTTCCGAGATTTATGGGCAGTGATCCAGCAAATAATTACCCCAAGTGAGCACACCCGATTCCTAACGAATTTACGGCATCCGTCACATGAAGCTCTCGCAAATATAATAGCGGACAATGGTGCAAGGGAATAGGTTGTTTTAACAACCCTTGCAAACACCCTTCAAAAACCAATCGATTTGGCCAGAATACTAGATGTAAGACCAAAAGGGGAGAAGGAGCGGATTAATTTTTAGAGTGTTTCTCTGAATTATATATGGACAAATCGGGTGACTTAGATTACAGAAATTGAGTAAATTCCCCTCAATATTGTGCCATCTTATTGAATTGCCTTCCCACCAACGTAGCAGAATCCATTAAGTATTCTCCGTTCTGTATTCATGCCGACTATATTCTGTTGTGCTGAAGCAAAGCAAGAATTTCATTATCCTATCTGGGACACATGACAATAAACTCTCTTGACTCTCTTGAATCTCTAGAAGACCAATAACATGGACTGGACAAAAAATAGTGCCAGTCAAATGGCTAGGGCTGTAAGATATCACTGGAGGGACATAAAGAAGCAGGATAGCCCTCCTGCAGTAAAACCAAAAACTGAATATGTGATCAGAAAAGAAGCGCCAAAATTTGACCCTGAACCATGGATCCCCAGAGTACCAGCAAACCATGGACTGGGAGAAATTGGAGTCCCAGAATATCCAGACCAATATTATAGAGAAGCATCTGCCCTAGAGCCAGTCCTCCAAAGACCAGGGTCGAGGACATACCACTATGTTGTTGAATTTTATCAGGCCCCAAGGAAAGTTGTTACCCACTTCCGTCATCATCTGGGGAGTGAGGTATACTCGACTCGAGTGCTTGACTCAGTATCTTATTGACTGAAACTAGACTGGGGGGGAGCCATTACAAATTCACCACTGAATATCTCCCTCAGCTCTGCATGATGATGAGATGCCTGGCTGAGAATTGAGCTCCAGGGAGACACAGGGTAAAATAAAAAAAGAATGTTGTACTGGCTGATCATTCTGATACAGATTATCACAAATTCTACAAAAGGTCATTTACTGAGAGTTCTTTGCCAAACAAGTTATAGAAAGATGAGCGTTCCTTTTTAACTTTTTTTTTTAAAGTGTGGGAGATCAGGAGTACTAACACATCAACTATCTTCAGTACCAGGAACTGCAGATACTGGTTTACAAAAAAAAGACACATTGCGCTGCAAGTCAGCAGGTAGACAAAAATGCTGGAGAACTTCAGCGGGTGAAGCAGCATCTATGGAGTGAAGGAATGGGTGATGTTTCGGGTCGAGACCCTTCTTCAGACTGATGAGGGGATGGGGCGGGGGGGGGGGGGGGTGGGAAGATGAAAGGAAGAGGTGGAGACAGTGGGCTGTGGGAGAGCTGGGAAGGTGAGGGTAAAGAGGGAGAAAGCAAGGACTACTTGAAATTGGTGAAGTCAATGTTCATACGCTGGGGTGTGAACTACCCAAGCGAAATATGAGGTGCTGATCCTCCAATTTAGAGTGGGACTCATTTTGGCCCAGTACAGAAGGGTCAGATTCGGAATGGGAGGGGGAGTTGAAGTGCTGAGCCACTGGGAGATCAGGTTGGTTATTGCGAGCTGAGCAGAGGTGTTGGGTGAAGTGATTGCCAAGCCTACGCTTGGTCTCACTGATGTAGAGGAGTTGACACCTAGAGCAGTGGATGTAATAGGCGAGGTTGGAGGAGGTGCAGATGAACCTCTGCCACACCTGGAAAGACTGCTTAGGTCTTTGGATGGAGTCAAGGGGGGGGGGGGGGGGAGGTAAAGTGACAATTTTAGCATTTCCTGCAGTTGCAAGGGAAAGTACCAGGGGAGGGGGTGGTTTGGGTAGGAAGGGAAGAATTGACCAGGGAGTTACGGAGGGAGTAGTCTCTGCGGAAAGCCGACGGGGAGGAGATGGGAAGATGTGGCCAGTGGTGGATCCTGTTGGAGGTGGCGAAAATGTCGGAGGATTATCTGTTGTATGTGATAGCTGGTAGGGTGGAAGGTGAGGACAAGGGAGACTCTGCCTTTGTTATGAGTGGGGGGGGGGGGGGGGGGGGAGTGAAAACAGAGTTACGGGAAAAATAAGAGACCCTGGTGAGAGCCACATATGTTGAAGAGGGGAACCCCTGTTCCCTGAAGAATGAGGACATCCCCGATGCCCTGGTTTGGAACACCTCAGCCTGGGTGCAGATGCGGCGTAGATGGAGGAATTGGGAGTTGGGGATAGTCCTTACAGGAGGGAGGGTGGGAAGAAGTGTAGTCCAGATAGCCATGGGAGTCAGTGGGTTTATAGTAGATGCCGGTCAGAAGTCTGACGCCTGCAGTCAGCAGGTCAGGCAGCATCTCCTAAGAACGTGGATAGGTAAGGTTTCGGTTCTCCAGAGATGCAGCCTCATTTGCTGAGTTTCTCCAGCACTTTATGTCTTTTGTTTGTCCACTATGTTCATTTAGTCTCATGTGTTATCTCTGGAAATGTACATATTAATGCAAATTTAAGAAGTATAGCAAATATATTAAAAAAAACAATGAAATCAGCCTTTTGCGCAATTAATTTTTATTCAAAAAACAACTTTGGGTGAAAAACCTGTTATAATGTTAAGACGAGATGATATCACTACCAATCGATGACAACATAGTTGCTGTGAACAGACCACAAATTACTTGTAGCTTCACCACTAAGAATCATACAATTAGCTTCTCTTATGAAAGAAATTGCAATACAAAATGGTTGAATGAATACCTATTTGCTTGGTTTGGTACAGTAATCAGATGGAATTAAAAAAACGATTCAAAATTGTGTGAAATTCCCAAATGACAATTTCAATTTGAGAAGTAATCAAAGGTGAAATTCCCAAATATAATTTATGATGGGATATAGCTCATAAGTTCAGAAGTTATAGGAGCAGAATTAGGCCATATGGCCCATCAAGTCGACTCTGCCATTCAATTACGGCTGATCTATCTCTCCCTCTCAACCCCATTCTCTTGCCTTCTCTCCATAACCCGACACCCGTACTAATCGAGAATCTGTCAGTCTCTACCAATTCCACAGATTCACCACCCTCTGACTAAATACATTTCTCCTCATCTGCTTTTTAAAGCTATGCCCTTTTATCTAAGGTTGTGCCCTCAGCTTCTCGACTCTCCCACTAGTGGAAACATCCTCGCCACATCCACTCGATCCAAGCCTTTCACTACGGTTTTGGATTAAATATTCAAATAGCAATTTCATGATCGGAGATTAATTTAAAATGAAATTCCCGGAATAGGAGGATGCCCAACACTGACAAGGAGATGTTTCTACGCAGTATAAGACTTAGGATTTTGTTGAATGGGATAATTTTACTTCGGAGTCACGTGAGTGACTACGTGAAGAACCCGCTCAGTGCGCAGGCGCGGCATTACGCCAGCAGTGCAACAGCGGCTGCAACGGGAGTTTGGCACTCCCGCTACAGAATGAACCGGACCGTCAGGTGAGTACCCTGAGGTCGGGTTTCTTTTACAGGTGAGCCTTTTTCTGCTTGTGTTTTTTACAGGCAGAGAAAAAGGCTCTGGAACAAAACTGCCCCCCGTTCAAGGAGGAACGTTTTCCCGTTGGGGAGGGGGGCAGCAACAGGCGGTAGGAGCGTTACCCGGTGTTCCTCTATTCCCCGACACCGTGCCGAGGCCAGCCCGCTAGTACCTGAACAACGGGCTGGATGCATAGCCACCCGAAGAGGCATCCGGCAGGTGTTCCCGATTACGGACGGGACGTCTCTCCACCCGCACGAGGGGAGAGAGAGCCGCCTGAGCCGCTGGAGCGGCTCACGGAGCAGGTGCCTGCGAGAAGCGCTGCTTGAGGGGCGCTCTCGCATCTACAAGGCACAAAAGCTCCAGAAGAAGGCGGTAGGAACAATTACCGGGCGCTCCGCTATCCCCATCACCGCGCCGAGCCCAGTCCCGCTAGTGCCTGAACTACGGGCTGGATGTCTAGCCATCCGAAGAGGCATCCGGCCGGTGGCGTCCGATTCGTCGGACGGGGACATGTCTCCACCTAAATGGAGGAGAGACAGCCGCCTGAGCTGCATCCAACAGCTATTGGAGCAGCTCCAGCGAGATGCGCAGAAAGAGCGCTCTCGCGGAGGGAGGTCAGGCACCCCCTCCACAGTGTTTCATGCACTGCCCTCTGCTCCCTCATTACTGGAGGCTAGCATTGGTGACCAGGGCTGGGCTGGTCTGGAACAGGGGCAGGCGGACGAATTCGGGAGTATGCCAGGGGTGCAGGAACAGGAAGAGCTGTTGGGTGTGATGGACCGCTTTGTAGCAACCCCGCGGGCTGGAGCACCGCTGGAACCAAGAATGGCGGCCAGCATCAACCATCTATCCAATAAACCATTACTGGAAAAGGTGCTCGCTGAGGTGCTGAAACAACACACAGCACCAGAAAACTGTGAGGCCCTCAAAGTAAAAAATGTCAACAGCCAAATCTGGGGGCATGTGGGGTCACACATCCGGACCCAAGAACTCAAGCTACAGCGGATCCTAAGGCTCCTGACGTCGGCCATCACAGCCTTTGCTCGTTCCGTGGAGACCACGGAGATGGATACCTGCCAGCAGGATGTGCTGGCATTAATGTGTACCACACAATTTGAGATCAACAATCTCCGGAGGGAAATCATAAAACCTGCCCTCAATCCCAAATTTACTGGCTTGTGTAAAGCCCCAGCTGCGGAGACGGACGCGCTGCTATTTTGGAAAGATCTCAATAAAAAACTGAAGGAGATGGAGGAAGCATCAAAAACCTTCGGCCTAATGAGGGCAGGCCCCGGGACGAGCAAACCAAGACCTCCGATACCCAAGCGGCAGCACCCCACGGCATCCACCAGTCGACGTCCGCAATATGGGACTGGTGACCGCTTGGGGTCCGCACATTATCCCCAAATATATTTTTAGATCAGGGCCCGCAGCGGACCCTCTGGAAAATGCGCCTCCCCCCAACATCGCCAGCACGTCAGAACAGAACCTTCAGGAAAATGAAGAAACAGAATCGCCAATAACCATGGAAGTAGGTGGGTCTGGTTCCTACCAGCATATAGAGAATAAGGGTGCTTTATTAACAGGGGGGAGATTACACTTGTTTAAAGAAGCATGGGGTATGGTCACGAGTGACAAGTATATACTCAACAGCATTAGTGGATATAAAATACAATTCATGTCAGAAAAAACGCCGCCAGTTCAACATTGGCCCCAAAGGGTATTTCTCCCTCCGTCAAAGAGACGTGAGGGACAAGCTGAACTGGTGAGACTAATCACAAAGGGGTCATCGAAAAGACCAAACATGAACCTTTGGAATTTGTATCGAATATATTTACTAAAACCAAAAAAAATGGTGGCTGTCGCATCATCATTGACTTAACATCACTAAACAAATTTGTTAAGTATATACATTTCAAAATGGAGACATTTGTTACTGCCAAACAACTGAATTCCAAAGGACACTTCATGGCAAGCATTGATCTTAAAGATGCTTACTATCTAGTACCCATATACAAGGATCATCGCAGATACCTAAAATTTATCTGGATGGTACAAAGCATTGCCCTATGGGCTAACTTCAGCCCCAAGATTATTCACCAAAATATTGAACCCAGCCATGGCAATACTAAGAAAACAAAAACATATTGTCATGGCATATCTGGAGGATATTCTGATAGTAGGGAAAACAATGGAATTGGCTGTGGCAGCAGTATCAGCTACAAAACAGCTCCTCGAAACTCTGGGGTTCGTCCTACATCCAGATAAATCTAAGTTGAAGCCATCCACTATCATGGACTACCTGGGCTTCACAATTAACTCAGTCCATATGACTGGTACCTTGCCAAAGGAAAAAATGGTTGAATTAGCACAATCATGCAACAATTTAATGGTCAACGAGCGACCAACTATTCGACAAGTAGCAAGAGTAATTGGGGAAATGGTAGCAGCATTTCCGGCTACACAATTCGGACATTTGCACTATCAAAAATTTACAAAGAGCAAAGGTACAGGCAATAAAACGACATACAGGTCACTATTACCGTGTCATGAAATTACCCACTGAAGCAATATCAGAGCTACAGTGGTGGGCAGAAAACGTTTGGCATAGTTTCATCCCTATTGTTATCACTAACCCTACTTTAGTTATTCAAACAGATGCCAGTGCTCAAGGCTGGGGAGCGACTAACTCCATATCCAGCACAGGTGGTAGATGGACTAACCTAGATTCATCATTACTACTTACACTGGGCATTAACTATCTAGAGATGTTGGGCGCCTTTTATCGTTTAAAAGCATATTTATCTAATATGCAACACTTGCATGTTCGGTTACAAATTGATAAATACTACGGTGATGGCTATATTAACCATATGGGTGGCATAAAATCATTATCATGCGACAAATTGGTCAACATGATTTGGCAATGGTGTGTCGAAAGACATATTTGGCTATCAGATACTTACCTACCAGGTAAGCTAAACACCCATGCTATGAGAAAATTAAACGCTTGGGTTGCAAGTTTGAACAGACCTTACCTGGAACTGGGATTGTCCAAACAAACCATCACCACCATGTCGGCATCCCTTCGAACATCCACCAAGAGGCAGTACTTAACCAGCATCAAAAAAAGGGAGAAGTACTGCCAGGAAACAGGGACAACATACGCAACAGCCACAGCCACCAACATACTGGAGTTCCTGGCCTATCTACACCACGATGTAGTGATCAGCTACAGTGCCATCAACACAGCGCAGAGTGCTCTTTCTGCTTATCTCAAACCAGCGCCAGGACAACAGGCGATTGGATCCCATCCACTGGTTTTAAAACTGATGAAGGGCATTTACAATATCAAGCCCTAAGCCCAGGTATACCCATATTTGGGATATCAGTGTGGTCCTGACATATCTTAGGGAATGGCCACCAGCCAGATCCCTCGGCCTCGAGCAAGCTACACTAAAGACGCTCATGTTGATGGCACTTGTATCCGCTCAGAGGGTCCAGTCACTACACCTATTGCGACTGGACAACATGATCACAGCTCCAGACCAGATCTGTCATTATCCAGCGATTGATCAAACAGAGCAGACCAGGAACACCTAATCCAGTCGTGGCTTACCCACCAGAACCACGGTTATGTGCCATGACCCACCTACTATCGTACATAGACACAACCAAAATATTCGAGGGAGATGAAAAGCCTTGTGGGTCAGTCACAAAAACCTTATGGTCGGGTGACGAGCCAAACCATTGCGAGATGGCTCAAGCAGGTGCTAGAAACTGCTGGGATAAACACTAACATGTACAAATTTTATACCACCAGGGCAGCATCCATGTCGACGGCGAAAGAATGGACATGCCTATAGACCACATCCTGGCTACAGCAGGGTGGTGCGGGGGGGGGAAAGACCGTTCAGAAATGTTATAATAAGCCGTTGGCAAAACCTGGTTTATTTGCAGTAAACATTTACGAACGGCAAATATTTAATTTAAGCCCAGGGGAGCAACTTAATTCATTGTTGTTATTGTTTAAAAAATACCATTGTGTTTTTCTACAAATAGACTCATTGGTTGATTACGATAACACTTCCTCCCTCAAGAACTTCGGCAGTGAGTGAAATGAAACTGTTACACGGTTTGAAATCACAGAGCTTTGAAATCTTCACGTAGTCACTCACACTCACACATAATAGTAAGATTAAACGAGAATTTACCAGTTTGAAGTTTGATCTGTATTTTATGAGGAGTTACGATGAGGGATTACGTGCCCTCCGGTCCCACCCTCATTATATTGATCAAACTAATAAATTGATGTCTCCTTATCTTTACTATGTTTACTTCAAATAACTGTGTCTAGCTGTGATTCCACACCGCTGCTTGGAAGTATGCCGCGCCTGCGCACTGAGCGGGTTCTTCACGTAATCCCTCATCGTAACTCCTCATAAAATACAGATCAAACTTCAAACTGGTAAGTTCTCGTTTAATCTTACTATTTTAAGGCATTGTGGTGCAGCGGTAGAGTTGCTGCCCTACAGCGCATGGGACCTGGGTTCGATCCCGACTACCGGCTGCTTTTGGTACTGAGTTTATACGTTAACCCCGTGATTGCGTGGGTTTCCTCCAATATCTTCGGTTTCCTCCCACACTCCAAAGACTACAGCTTTGTAGGTTAATTGGTTTGGTACCAATGTAAAATGTAGCTAGGGAAGAGTCTTGTTAAAACTAAGACCTGTGAATTTTTAAATACTTATATAAAAAATAATAACATAGCTGATGTTTGGAGAATAGCAAATCCAAGTGGTAGGGAATACTCATTTTACTCATCAGTTCACAAAACTTATTCGCGAATTCACTATTTTTTATTGGACACAAAATTAATCCCATATACGAATAAACCATCATATCATAATAGTATTATTTCTGATCATTCACCATTGACTTTTATACTTAAAATTGAGGGAATGCCGAGTATAAAACCTTTTTGGAGATTCAATGTACATATATTAGATAACCCGCAGGGTTATGAGTATATAAAAGAACAAATAAAACTTTTTTTCGAAATAAATGACACGCCAGGTATTTCTGCACCGCTATTATGGGAAACCTTCAAGGCATATATTCGCGGTGTCATAATTTCTTACCAAAGTTTTCAAAATAAGGAAAATAAAAGAGAACTTCAGCGGATAGAACAGAAAATAAAATTACTAGAACTGGACAATGCAACTGACCCAACCATAAATAAACATAATAAGATAACTTTATTGAAATATAAAATCAACAGAATACTATCGGCTAGAGTAATAAGATTATTCCAAATTACAAAACAAGCACACTTCGAATTTGGGGATAAGCCACATAAACTACTTGCGAGGCAACTGAAGCAACGAGAAAAGGAAAAAACTATTACTAAAATTAAATCGGATAAGGGTGAATTTTTAACACTGCCTAAGGATATTAATAAGAGGTTTGCCCAATTTTATCACAATTTATATACATCTAAAATAAATACAGATGTAAGTAAAATCACAAATTTTTTAGATAATTGCAAGCTCCCAAAATTGGATAGTTTAGAACAAGAGCAATTAGGAGCACGGATTACTAATGAAGAAATAAAACAAATAATAAACTCACTGAAAAATGGGAAGGCCCCAAGACCAGACGGTTTTAGTAATTAATTTTATAAAAGATTTCAGGAGTCAATTGTACCAAGATTATTCAATTTATACACGCAGGCTTATACTGAAAATAAACTACCAGAAACCCTAGCAGAAGCAACAATAACACTTATACCAAAAAAAGATAAAGATTTAGATGAACCGGGTTCTTATAGAGCTATTTCACTTCTAAATACGGATCAGAAAATTTTAGCAAAGATTCTAGCTAGAAGGCTAAATAATTATATTAACAATTTAATAAATACGGATCAAACGGGATTTATACCCAAAAGACAATCATTTAATAATTTGAGAAGGCTTTTCAATATAATGTACTCTCATAATGAGGACAATGAAGATATTTCAGTTGTCACGCTGGATGCAGAGAAGGCATTTGATCAAGTAGAACGGCAGTATTTATACAAGGTACTCCAAAAATTCAATATGGGAGAGAATTTTATTAGATGGGTTAACTACTTTACGATAGACCTACGGCAAGAATACTAACTAACAATACGCTATCTCCAAAATGTTACTTATCAAGGGGTAATAGGCAAGGGTGTGCCTTATCATCATTGCTATTTGCCCTTATGATAGAACCGTTGGCCGAAAGGATTAGAAATCACCCGAATATTCACGGATATAACACTAAGGACTCAAAGAATAAAATGTCACTATATGCTGATGATATCCTTTTATATATTACTAATACACAGACGAGTATACCAACCTTATTAACACTAATTGAGGAATTCGGCTCTTTTTCAGGATATAGAATAAATTGGAATAAAAGCGAAATTATGTCTTTAAAACCACAGGATTCGAGACACTTACTAAAATTCCCCTTCAAAATTGCAACAGAAAAATTCAAGTATCTGAGTATTCAAATTACGAGAAGACACAAATCATTATTTAGTGCCAATTTTATACCACTATTAAATAAACTGATTGATATGATTAAATTTTGGAAAACGCTTCCGCTCTCATTGATAGGTAGAATTAACGCTATAGAAATGACTTTCTTACCACAATTAATATATTTGTTTCAAGCGATCCCAATATATATTCCAAAATATTAAAAAAACAAACTAGGTTCCACTATCACTAATTTTATATGGGATTACAGAACACATAGAATTCAACGAAAGCATTTGTGCAAATCTAAAGAAGTTGGGGTTTATCATTACCTAACTTTATGTATTACTACTGGGCAGTGCATATTAAGAACATAATGTACATGTTGGATAGTTCCACTCAGCAGTTGGAGTGGATAAGAATGGAGAAAGAGGAGTGCTATCCGCACGATATAGGAACGATCCTGCTCTCGCCGATACAATTGAATAGTATAATATATAAGAAGAACCCAATTATTCATAATATAATAAGAATTTGGAAACAAATAAAAGTATCCTTGAAATTAAATAATTTATCAGTACTAATCCCCCCATTGAACAACCCGCATTCAAACCTTCTCTCATCGACAACACATATCAACAATTGGATAGACTGGGGATTAGGAAAGTATGGGATTTGTATGAATTGGGCAAACTGTTATCATTTCAAAAATTAAAATTTAAATTGAAGGATAATCAATATTTTAAATATATACAGGTATGTGACTTTATGAAGAAATATACACATAGATTTCAAACTATATTTTTAGACCCTTTAGAAGAAGCAATGAATATTAAGGCTGATTCACAAAAATTAATATCATACTTTTATAATAATATATTATATAGAGAAACCCTCAACAGAAGCACTAAGGGAAGATTGGGAACATGAGCTAATGATAAAGATCTCGAAGGATAGATGGGAAAAGTATTTGATGAATACACATAACTGTTCTATTAATGCAAGACATAATTTAATTCAATTCAAATTATTACATAGACTATATTATTCAAAAACGAGGTTGAATAAATTTTATCCAAACGTCTCTCCCAGATGCGATAAATGTTTGTTTCAAAACGCTAATATAACACATTCATTTGTAGGATGTACAAAGTTGAATAAATTTTGGAGTGATATATTTGATATATTTACAAAGCTCTTCAAGTCAAGAATAGAACCCAAAATGGAATGGATTATATTTGGAATAATAGGAGAAGATACCAATTTAAATAAAGACCAAAATGTTTTTTTTAATTATGGGTTAATAATTGGAAAGAAATTGATACTTAAATTTTGGAAAAATACAACCATACCAACTGTTAAAATGTGGATTAGGAATATGATGGACATAGCACGCCTTGAAGAAATGAGACTCCGACTAATAGATAAATATGACCAATTCTTAAGGAGTTGGTCTCCTTTCATCGACTTTTTGGAATCATGTGATGCAGCGGTACCATAAGGATTGCTGATTTCAGTTCATGACGTGCATAGATCTACATCTCCGAATACAGATTTGAAAAATTATCTTTTAATGGGCCTTCTCTTCTATTTCTACTTTCCACTTTTTCTTTTTTATTTCTTTTAAAAAAAAAAATTTTATATACACACTTCACGTTTTTCTACTCTCTACCATATATTTTTCCACTTTTTCCCCTTTCTATTGTTTTCTTTTTCTTGTCTTGCTTACTTCCTTCTCATAACAAAAAACTAGAGGTTGTACATAGAATGGATTACGGTATGACATAGTTGGCACCTAAAATTAGGTTCCACTGTACTTTTTTATACTGTATTAACTTCTAATAAAATAAACAAATTTAAAAAAAATTAAAAAAAAAAAACCAATGTAAAATGTCCCTAGTGTATGTAGGATAGTGTTAATGTGCGTGGATTGGTGGGGACTCGGTAGACCGAAGGGCCTGTTTCCGCTCTGTATCACTAAACTAAAAAAAACTTAAGGGGTTGATCTCATTTTAGAATCCAGTAAATTTTACAATTAGCTTTAAATTTTACTTACAATTCCTTTTCATTGTGGTCAATGTTAGGCGCATTGTTAATTCAATGGCTAGCTAGATCTGGTTATCTGTTAATTACTGTCAAACGAGGGGATTTAGAATTTTAGTTAGTATAATGCAGAAGGATCAAGCCATGCTCAGAGAAAGTAGCATGGAAAATGATTTTTACAATATATGGAGTTTGTATTTTTGGTGAATGGAGTAATATGATGACATGGAAAGACATTGGCCCAAAATGTCTGTGTCGAACATGATGCCAAGACAAACTAATCTCATCCGCCTGCACTCTTGTGTCCATCCAAAAGCTTTTTAAATGTCACCATGGTGCCTCCATCACCAGTGTTGGCAGTGCATTCCAGAGACCCACCACTTTGTGTACATGCATATTGCTTTACAGATGCAGCATGCTAACTTTCCCCTTAAATACAACCAAAAGAAAACAGACACCCCGAGATCTAGCAGGTATGCTGCCATAGAGAAGAATTACCCAGATCAGTTCCCTGCAGTTGTGATGTTGTGGCGGTCCCTGTGGGGTAGGCCACTCCTTGGATCATCCCCCTCGCCGATTGAGGGACAGGGGCGTTGGTCTGCCACGGGGTTTCCTGATGACTCCCCAGGGGCGGAGATACGGGGTTTCCTGACGACTCCCCAGGGGCGGAGATAAGGGTGTCGTGTGTGTGTTCTCGTACTGCTACCATTAAAAAGCTTCTTTAGAATCCGCCTGGTGTCCGGTTTTTTCCTGACCTCGACCAGGCCACTACACTGGTGACCCCGCGTCGTTCATCACGCATCGTGATGGAGAATAACGCCGTTGCGTTGAAGCTCCCAACTCTATGGACCGAAGAACCCGAAACCTGGTTCCAGCTGGCAGAGGCACAGTTTGCTGTGAGAGGTATCACGCAGGATGAGACTAAATATTATTATGTGGTTGGCTCGTTTGACCAACTAACTGCGAGGCGAGTTAAGCCTTTCCTCAGGGCCCCCCCGGTAGCGAACAAATATGATGGCCTTAAAGCATTTATCATCAGGAGGTTTGGCCTGGGTGACGCCGAGCGGGCAGCTCGCATTTTCAGAATGGACGGCCTGGGCGACCGCAAGCCGTCTGCCCTCCTGGAAGACATGCTCACCCTAATGGGGGACCATGAGCCGTGTTTTTTATTTAAATATGCTTACCTGCAGCAGCTGCCTCCCGACATTCGCATGCAGCTCGCCAGGGATCCGTTTACCGACATGCAGGCGCTGGGTGAACAAGCCGACGAGCTGTGGAATTCTCACCATCACAACCTGGAAGCAGTGGACGTCCTTCCCGAGGCGTTTGGAGGCTCAGAGCAGGTCGGGACCGCTATCCACCGCGTCTCCGCTGCTCCCAGTCGGCCCCCGCGGCAAAATCCGGCGGCCATTGCGCATTCCACAGCAGGCACGTCCTTCCAGCACGGCCAGCCTGCAGTTCGAACCAATGCCAGCAGAGGTCGCTGGCGTTCAAACCAGCCTAATTCGCCTGCAGTTCAACCAGACGCCAGCAAAGTTGGCTGGTGTTATTACCATCGCCGCTGGGGAGCTGCTTTGTCGACCACCCTGTTCGTTCTCGGGAAACTGAAGGGCCGGTCGTCAGAGATTCCTTCGGCGGCCGGCACGATTCATCGCGTTTTCGCTTGGGACCGCCGCAGTGGGGGACGTTTCCTCGTCGACACTGGTGCGGAAGTGAGTGTTCTGCCTCCCTCCATTGCCGACATCCGTGCGGGCAAACAAGGCCCCCTCCTCACCGCGGCGAACGGGAGTGCTATTCGCACCTACGGGTTTCGCACCATCCCGCTCAACTTTGGCCGCAACTCGTTTTCGTGGAGGTTCGTCATTGCAGACGTTTCCCAGCCGCTGCTGGGCGCCGACTTCCTTCAAGCCCATTCACTGCTCGTGGATGTCAAGCGGCGGCGCCTGATGCACTCTGTCACGCTGGAGCCGGTCTTCCTCCGTACTGGCGATCCGGTAGTACGCCCTGATGGCCCCCTGTCATCCGTGGATGCGACTTTCGCGCGCATCCTGGCAGATTTTCCCGGCATTCTCGAACCCCACTTCCGCTCCTCCACCCCGAAGCACGGGGTGGAGCACCATATCCCCACTACTGGCCCGCCTGTGCACGCCCGAGCACGTCGTCTCGCCCCAGACAAGCTCCGTCTAGCTCGGGAGGAGTTCCGCCAGATGGAGGCGATGGGCATCGTGCGTCCCTCCGGTAGCCCATGGGCCTCACCGCTCCACATGGTCCCTAAGAAGAACGGGGGCTGGCGCCCGTGTGGGGATTACCGTCGCCTGAACGATGCGACCGTCCCCGACAGGTATCCGGTCCAGCACATTCAGGACTTCAATGCCCATCTTGCTGGAGCATCCATATTTTCCAAGGTGGACCTCGTGCGGGGGTACAATCAGATTCCGGTCCGCCCCGACGATATCCCGAAGACGGCAATTATCACACCATTTGGTCTGTTCGAGTTTGTGCGGATGCCGTTTGGGTTGAAGAATGCCGCGCAGGCCTTTCAGCGGCTTATGGACTGCGTGTGCCGCGAATTGGACTTTGTCTTTGTGTACCTGGACGACATACTCGTGGCCAGTCGCTCGCGGCAGGAGCACTGCACCCACCTCCGTCAACTGTGTCAGCGCCTCAGCAATTTCGGTTTGGCTATCAACGCGTCCAAGTGCCGTTTCGGGGTGACGGCTATCGACTTCCTCGGCCACCGCGTGACTGCACAAGGGGTGGTGCCTCTGCCGACCAGGGTGGACGCTATCCGCAGGTTCCCCCGTCCGACCACAGTTAGGGGCCTGCAGGAATTCGTGGGGATGGTCACTTTCTATCACCGCTTCCTGCCGTCAGCGGCTGCAGTCATGCGTCCGCTTTTCCACCTGATTGCTGGTCATCGCAGGGAGGTTGATTGGTCCGTGGAAGCAACAGCGGCATTTGAGAGGGCTAAGGAGGCACTGGCTGATGCCACAATGCTCGTCCACCCACGAGAGGACGCCACGACCGCCTTGACGGTGGATGCTTCTGAGGTTGCGGTTGGGGCAGTGTTGGAGCAGCTCGTTGAGGGTTCCTGGCGGCCACTTGCCTTCTTCAGCAGGCATCTCAGTGGTCCTCAGCGTCGTTACAGCGCCTTCGACCGTGAGCTCCTTGCCCTGTATCTCGCCGTACGTCATTTCCGGTATTTTCTGGAGGGGAGACCATTCACTGCATTCACGGACCACAAGCCACTGACCTTCGCGTTCGCCAAGGTATCAGACCCGTGGTCTGCCCGGCAGCAGAGGCAGTTGGCGTATGTGTCCGAGTACACTACCTCCATCCGGTTCATTGAGGGCAAATTTAACAGGGTGGCCGATGCCTTATCAAGACCTGCAGTCCACACGGTTCTCCAGGTCGGTGAGGGGATCAACTATTCCGCCCTGGCAGCCGCTCAGCTTGCCGACGAGGAGATGGTCGCCTACCGTACGGCGGTCTCGGGCCTGCAGTTGGAGGACGTTGTCTGTGGCCCTGGGGGTACCACGCTGCTGTGCGATGTCTCCTCTGGAGTTCCGCGACCCATCGTTCCCATCGCCTGGCGGCGCAGGGTGTTTGACGTGCTCCATGGACTTGCACATCCCTCCATCAGGGCGACAGTAGCCCTGGTAGCCTCCCGCTTCATGTGGCACGGGCTGCGGAAGGAGGTTGGACATTGGGCGCGCACTTGCATCCCGTGCCAGACTGCCAAGGTGCAACGACATGTGCACGCGCCATTGCAGGAGTTCCCCATTCCTCATAAACGTTTCGACCACATTCATGTGGACATCGTGGGGCCGCTGCCGTCGTCCCAGGGCATGACGTACCTATTCACCGTTGTGGACCGCTTCACGCGGTGGCCTGAAGCCATTCCGCTACAGAATTCCACAACAACCACCTGTGCTCGAGCATTGCTGGCGCACTGGATCGCCCGGTTCGGTGTTCCACTGGACATAACGTCCGACCGGGGGCCTCAGTTCACGTCAGAGCTGTGGTCGGCCATGGCACGCCTCCTGGGTGTTCGTCTGCACCACACGACGGCGTACCACCCGCAGTCGAACGGCCTAGTGGAGCGGTTTCACCGGCAGCTTAAGGGTGCCCTGAGGGCGCGGCTCACTGACCCAGACTGGGTAGACGCTCTACCGTGGGTTTTGCAGGGGATACGCACCGCACCCAAGGAGGACTTGGCCTCCTCCTCCGCCGAGTTGGTGTATGGGTCTCCGTTAACGGTGCCCGGGGAGTTCATCCCGCCGGCACGTGGCCAGGTGGAGCAGCCTTCGGACGCTCTGCAACGTCTTCGGCAGACGGTGGGCAAGCTGGCGCCAGTGCCCACGTCTCGTCATGGGTCCTTCCGTCCGCACGTTCCCTCTGCTCTGGAGAACTGCCAGTTTGTTTTTCTGCGCAGGGATGCACATCGGACACCTCTACAGCGGCCGTACGAAGGTCCCTTCCGGGTCTTGGAACATGGCTCGTCGACTTTCGTCCTGGACATTGGGGGTCGGCGTGAGACTGTTTCAGTTGCGCGGTTGAAGCCAGCACATATCGATATCGATCGGCCGGCGCTGGTAGCGCTGCCCCGAAAGCGAGGGCGGCCCCTGTCTAGGGTACCTCCTCCTCTGGCTACTTCGTCCCCCGCACTTGTTGACCAGGCGCCTGTTCCAGGGCCTAGCGTTGTGTGCACCCGGGCTGGCCGCCGTGTACGCCCTCCTGTCCGTTTCGTACCTCGGGTACTTGGGGGGGGTCCTGTGGCGGTCCCTGTGGGGTAGGCCACTCCTTGGATCATCCCCCTCGCCGATTGAGGGACAGGGGCGTTGGTCTGCCACGGGGTTTCCTGACGACTCCCCAGGGGCGGAGATACGGGGTTTCCTGACGACTCCCCAGGGGCGGAGATAAGGGTGTCGTGTGTGTGTTCTCGTACTGCTACCATTAAAAAGCTTCTTTAGAATCCGCCTGGTGTCCGGTCTTTTCCTGACCTCGACCAGGCCACTACAATGTCTTCAATCTTTGATAGTCCATTACATCCGCTCTATTCGAGGCACCAAGGCAAAACAAAGTTCGCTGAAGAGACTTAATACTCAAGGCACACAAGAGAATGAAGATCAGAATCTCATGGGTTGAAATAATGCAACTTCTTGGTGTGTACTTGCTACATGCAGGAATATACTAGTGTAGTTTGGAATGGAGGGCCAGACAATACGTTTTCCACCTTGCACATTACTAACCTGATTTGCTATCTGTTACACTCTCCTTCAGTTGGATATGTGCAGTGGTAATTCAGGGGGAAAAAATCACTATTGATACTTCTGATGTAAAATTTATTATTTCTATAAATCCTCAAGTATTGACCATGAGAGTTTTTTTTTTAAACTGAATTAATATATTCTATGTGGAAAAAAATATATAATCATTAGCATTAAAGAAAATAGCAGTCCAAGAAATGAAAATGCTTCGTTTATCGCTGGGTTTTTTGTTGAATTGGTACATTTTCCTCACTGTCATAATTCTGGTTGTTAGATTAATTGTTTTTTATAAACAAATGCAAGTACAGTTGGATGGAAAAATCAGAGTGGAGATGTTAATGGCTTGTTTGAAAGTAATCATACAATTACATACGAAGAAAATTGCAATACCATATGGTTGAATGAATACATATTTGCTCGGTATGGTATAGTAATCAGATAGTATCAATAATTTCATTTAAATTGTGACATTTTCAAATGGCAATTTCAATATGGAAAGTAATCCAAGGTAACATTTTCAAAAATAATTTATGATAGAATAAAGTTCAGGGGGAAATATTCAAATAGTAATTTCATGATGTGAGATTAATCTAGAATGAAATTCCCAGAATTGGAGGATGTCCAACAAGATGCTTCCAGAGTATAAGACTTGGGATTTGCAATTTGGGATAAGAGTGGGGCAATTTTCTGGGCTTCGGGGGTTGATCTCCTTCTAGAATTCAATTACATTTTACAATTAAGGGCCTGTCCCACCAGCATGCGACGAGCGCGACCTAACGTGGTCGCATGAGCCGTACGGCCTTGCGGGGCCGGTCCCACTTCGATCGCCAGAGCCGTATGGAGTTGTGCGGAGCTGGTCCCGACATCGCGCGGGGCTCCGAAAAACTGACACTGTCCAAAAATTCGGCGCGGCAAAGGCCTGTCGACCCGCAGCCGCATTGAGGCCATACGCAGCGCCTCGACGGGCGTACGCACCGTCTCGACACCGTATGCAGCGTCTCGACGCCGTACGCCTAGCATTGCGCGATGACGTCACCGCCCGGCGTGCCGTTGCGTGATGACGTAACCGCCCGACGCCGTGTGACGTCCAAATTCAGTCAGCCCGCCTCCTGCCCAGCTGATTGGTGAGTATGATGTCGGGACCCGCCCCGCACAACTCCAGACGGCTCCGCGGTTGGAAGTGGGACCGGCCCCGCGAGGCCATACGGCTCAAGCCGCCATGTTTGGTCATGCTAGACGCATGCAATCGCATGCTGGTGGGACAAGCCCTTTAGCCTTTTACTTAACGTTGACTTTTACTTACAATTCCTTTCCATTATGGTCAATGTAAGGCACATTGTTAATTAGATGGCAAACTAGATCTAGTTATCTGTTTATTACTGTCAAACAAAGCTCTTTGTTATGGGAAATAAGTAGGGGAAGAGGACTAATTGAATTTGTGTGGGTGCTGGTATGGATTTGATGCCCTTCAAAAGTGAGAAATGATGAGAAATATTAGAATTCAAGTTCTGACTCGTGGCTCTTTCACTGAAAGCATCAGGAAATTAAAAACAAATTAAACACCAAATTTACATTTTACAACTGATGTGCAGAAGAGAGTATATTTTTTTTTGTGATACTGGTCATGCACTGTTTTATCAGAGCAGCAACATTATATACTCTCAACCATTTATAATTGCTGTAAACATTTCCCTGCATCTGGGAATACAATAAAACTAGAAGAAATGTTTGAGGCAGCCAAATGTCTCTGTGCAAATGATAGTACCAACATTTTATTCAACTGAAGGGGAGAGTACTAGAATGAGAAAGCAGGTTAATAATTTGAGAGGATAAAAAAGCAGAAACATTTATGGCACAAGGGTGGGAATTCAACCCATTAATTCCATGCTGGTTATGCATTTCACGCACCGGTCCAAAAATAATTTGTAGTAAGGATTTCTATCCCCATCACTTTTATTAGATAGTTATTTTCAACTCAAAATTCTCTGTAGTAAAATAATGTTGCAACTCATCTCTTATCTTTCACCCATTTATTTAACATCCATAACCCCAGATATTTATTTCCATGAGAAAGGAAACATAGAAACATAGAAAATAGGTGCAGGAGTAGGCCATTCAGCCCTTCGAGCCTGCACCGCCATTCAATATGATCATGGCTGATCATCCAACTCAGTATCCTGTACCTGCCTTCTCTCCATACCCCCTGATCCCTTTAGCCACAAGGGCCACATCTAACTCCCTCTTAAATTTAGCCAATGAACTGGCCTCAACTACCTACTGTAGCAGAGAATTCCAGAGATTCACCACTCTCTGTGTGAAAAATGTTTTTCTCATCTCAGTCCTAAAAGATTTCCCCCTTATCCTTAAACTGTGACCCCTTGTTCTGGACTTCCCCAACATCGGGAACAATATTCCTGCATCTAGCCTGTCCAACCCCTTAAGAAACAAATCTATTTATTTTAGAAAGTTTTTTTTAATTGTTTAAATCTCCCCTCATTCTTCTCTATTTCAAGGAACATAGGCCTAGCTCGACTAATTTAATAAGAATGTGTAAGAAGGAACTGCAGATGCTGGTTTATACTGAAAGAGAACACAATATGCTGGAGGAACTCAGCAGGTCAGGCGGCATCTCTGGAGAAAAGGAACAGGTAATGTTTTGGGTTGAAATCCTTCTTGAAACTCTGAAGAAGGGTTCCGACCCGAAATGTCACCTATTCCTTTTCTCCAGAGATGATACCTGAGCAGCTGAGTTACTCCACCATTCTGTGTCTAATTTAATAGGAATCCTGAGAGGCAGCTTCTTCACAGAGGATGATGGGTATATGGAATGAGCTGCCAGATGAAGTGGATGAGGCAGGTCCAATAACAACATTTCAAAACATTTGAACAGATACATGAATTGAAAGAGTTTAGAGTGATAGGGGCCAAAAAGGGACTCTTTGAAGATGGGGCATCTTGGTTGGCATGGCCGCATTGGGCCAAAGGGCCAGTTTCTGTATGGCTCGGTTGTGCTGATTGTCGATGATCAGCCATGATCACATTGAATGGTGGTGCTGGCTCGAAGGGCCGAATGGCCTACTCCCGCACCTATTGTCTATTGATAATGAGTTTCTTCCTGGTTTCCTGCCACATCACAAATAAATGTAGTTCAGTAGGTTAATTGGCCATTGTAAATTACCGCTAATCTGTAGGTCAGTAGAAGAATCTGAAAGAAATTAAGGGAAAAGTGGGGAGAATGAAATGGTGTGACAATTGGGCTGGAAAGTGGACTAGACGTGCAGGAACAACAATGATCTATTGAACAGCAAAACAGACTGCTTTAATGTATTGTGTAGGAAAGAACTGCAGATGCTAGTTTATACCGAAGATGGACACAAAATGCTGGAGTAACTCAGCTGGACAGGCAGCATCTCTGGAGAGAAAGAATGGGCAATGTTTCCGGTCTACACTCTTCTTCAGACCTGAAACATCGCCCATTACTTCTATCCCGAGGTGATGCCTGTCCCACTGAGTTATTCCAATATTGTGTGTCTATTTTTGCTTTAATGTTCTATTTCGCTGCTGGTTGTGAGACCTGACTGCATTCTTACTGTTAGGAGAGTTTGAAAGTACCCGACGAACATGCTATTTTGTACAGGCAATCAACAGCATTAAAGTTACTCTAAAGCTTTTGGTGCAGTGTGGTTCCACAATGAAAATGTTTTGTACCATTTTGGCTAGACGTTGCATGGGGTATCAGGAGGAAAAGAATACGTGTCATTGAAAGGAGATGGGTAGGCTCTGTAATTGCATTGTGAGCAATCTTGTTCCACACATATTTCCTGGAAATGTCAGCCATTACAAAAGCTTTGCCAAATAAAGGTCAACGATACAGACTTCCTCACAGACGTTTTCTCAAGTTAGCATAAAAAGCAAGTGAAGCCTGATGCACTTTGCAGACATCTCACATATCAAAATGGAATTTTGGTCTAAATTTCCACAAAGGCCTATTATGCTTAGCCTTCAAACATTTCCTGACTTTCTGTACTGCTAATAATCATAACATTTATTGGAATTTATGTGCAACCAATAAATGTCAAAGTTGAGTAGCATTTAGACATGTAATAGCAGTTTTCCAGATGGGTAAGGATAACCTTATTTACTTTATACTTTAGAGATACAGCGTGAAAATGGGCCCTTTCACCCATAGAGTCCATGCCTACCAGCGATCACCCTGTACATCAGTTCTATCTTACACACTATGGTCAATTTATAGAAGTCAATTAACTTGCAAACCCGCAAGGCTTGCAGGCCCGTACGATGCTTTTCAAAAAGGGGGGTGGCATGACCGGATTACAAAAAACTTAATGTGAAATAATGGGCACACTGTGCACATCACGAGCGCGAAGCGTGAAGTTCCTCGATGCCAGGGTCCAGGGCCCGCTTAAGGGCACTGGGAGCTCAGGGGTTTTAGATGCTCTCTGATGCATTCTGAGCCTTATTTTGGAGCATTTTTGCACCAAATTTATGACCAATATTTCAGAAATTAACAGGAACCCGAGAAGGGTGCTGGGTGTATGTAACGAGCTGCCAGAGGAGGTAGTTAAGGCTGGGACTATCCTAACGTTTAAAAGACATTTGGACACGTACATGGATAGGATTTGGATCGATATGGGCCAAACGCGCGAGTGGGATTAGTTTAGATGGGACATGTCGGTCGTTGTGGGCAAGTTGGGCTGAAGGGCCGGTTTCCACACTGCATCATTCTATGACTAAAAAGTGAAGAAGAAAAATGCATGTAGATAAATAGAGCAGATTTGAAAGAGGAGTGAATTGTAAAGGCAGAGAGAGGTTTATGGGTGGAAAGGAACATAGGAAAGGAGGGGGGAGAGTGGGCTTGGGCAGATGGGTGAAGGGAAAATAGTCACAGTGCTGGAGTAACTCAGTGGGTCAGGCAGCATCTGCGGAGAATATGAATAGGCGACGTTTCACAGAGTGCTGGAGTAACTCAGTGAGTCAGGCAGCATCTGTGGAGAACATGGATAGGTGACATGTTACAGAGTGCTGGAGTAACTCAGTGGGTCAGGCAGCAGCTGTGGAGAACATGGATAGGTGACATGTTACAGAGTGCTGGACTAACTCAGTGGGTCAGGCAGCATCTCTGGAGAAAAGGTATAGATTATATTTCGGGTCAAGACCATTCTTCAGTAATATGCATGATGTGACATGCATAGACATTTCTGAATGTTACCCAAACCATTGTGAGCTACTTTGTTACGATGCTTGCCCATTCCTATAACATCTCTGCTGCCTTGGGTGATGTAGGACAGGACACAAGCTTTGGGACACGGTGTGAAGCTGTTGCCGTCTGTTCCAGCCTGGTAAAAATCTGGATGGAATGGATTTGGAGGGGATGTTTCCACTAGTGGGAGAGTCTAGGACCAGTGGTCACAGCCTCAGAATTAAAAGACATTCCTTTAGGAAGGAGATGAGCAGGAATTTCTTAAGTCAGAGGGGGGTGAACTGTGGAATTCATTGCCACAGACAGCTGTGGAGGTCAAGTCAATGGACATTTTTCAGGAGGAGATTGATAGATTCTTGATTGATACGGGTGTCAGAGGTAATGGGGAGAAGGCAGGAGAATGGGTTTGAGAGGGAAAGATAGTCATAGTGATACAGTGTGGAAACAGGCCCTTCAGCCCAGCATGTCCCATCTGCACTAGTCCCACCTGCCCACGTTTGATCCATATCCCTCCGAACCTGTCCTATCCATGTACCTGTCTAAATGTTTCTTAAATGTTGCGATAGTCCCTGCCTCAACTACCTCCTCTGGCAGCTTATTCCATACACCTACCACCCTTTGTGTGAAAAACATACCCCACAGATTCCTATTAAATCTTTTGCCCTTCACCTTAAACTTATGTCCTCTGCTCCTCGATTCACTTACTCTGCGCAAAAGACTCAACCATCTATTCAAATCATGATTTTATACACCTCTATTAGATCATCCCTCATCCTCCTGTGCTCCATGAAATAGTCCCAGCCTACTCAACCTCTCCCTATAGCTCTGGCTCTCTAGTCCTGGCAACATCCTCATAAATCTTCACTGTACCCTTTCCAGTTTGATGACATATTTCCTATAACATGGTGACCAGAACTGAACACAATACTCTGAATGCGGCCTCACCAACTTCTTATGCAACTGCAACATGACCTCCCAACTTCTATACTCAGCCTGGCCTGCTGAGTTACTCCAGCACACTGTGAAACGTCACAGAACAGGGCAAGATTAGCAAGTTTACTGATGATACAGAAGTGAGTGGTTTTGCAGATAGTGAAGATGGTTGTGAAAGATTGCAGCAGGATCTGGGTCAATTAGCCAGGTGGGCAGAGGAATGGTTGATGTTTGCATGGTTCCTTGAAGGTCGTGTCGCGGGTATATCAGGTGGTCAAAATGTATTTTGGCACTTTGGCCTTCATCAGTCAGAGTATTGAGTATAGAAGTTGGGAGGTCATGTTGCAGTTGTATAAGACTTTGGTGAGACCGCATTTAGAACATTGTGTTCAGTTCGGGGCACCATGTTATAGGAAGGATGTCAAACTGAAAAGAGTACAGAGATCCCTATCCTGGATCAGTCCAATCAGGGTTGTGTCATCCGCAAACTTGAGAAGCTTGACAGAGGTGTCTGTGGAGGTGCAGTCATTGGTGTGGCGAGAGTAGAGGAGAGGGGAGAGTACGCATCTTGCGGTGCTCCTATGCTGAGCGTTTGCGGGTCCTAGATATGCTTTCCCGCCTCACATGCTGCTTCCTGTCTGTCAGAAAGCTGGTGATTCACCGACAGAGGGGTTCAGGCACAATCAACTCAGAAAGTTTGGAGCGTAGTACTCTGGCACAATGGTGTTGAATGCAGAGCTAAAATCAATAAAACAAAATCCTCGCATTGGTTTCCTGGCGGTCTAGGTGCTGGAGGATGAAGTGCAGGCCCAGATTGACTGCATCATCCACAGATTTGGTTTGTTAATCTGTTGTAATTTAAATTTGCAATTGCCAATATAAAAAGTACTGACCCGAAACGTCACCTATCCAATATCTCCAGAGACGTTGCCCAAGTTGCCCGAGTTACTCCAGCATTTTGTGTCTATCTTTGGTATAAAGCAGCATCAACATAACAGATGTTAACCAATAGCTTCAGGTCAACATAGCTAAGAGGAAATATGTAAGATGGAGGTTCCATTTCATGGCATATGCTTTGGCAAATATTCAGAAATGTTACGACTCCGGACATTTTGCAGCAATAATTGAAGAACCAGCCTGTTTGGGGATCGTGCGCGAAATGATACAAGCGTCTTCATTCTAAAATCTAAACTGTGAATCATCTTTACGTGGAGAATTTCCAGCCAGGGGGCAGATGTCGATATATTTTGCAGTCCATCCTCGATTAATGCTTTCTGCTGTATTATCTGATTGAATTGAAAGGCAGAAGCCCCTGACTTATTTAAGTGAATCTTGCAGACATCAAAATTACATTTTGTAATCTAGACAATAAATACAGGCACTCTCCAATTTACTTTCCGTGAACCCTCGCGTAAGTCAGATTTTACTCGTCAGAATCGCCGATTGTTGGTTTCCATCCCCTGTCCAAGATAACTCACTGTTGCAATCCCTCCCTGAATGCTTGACAAAGGCTTGTCTCTCTCCTCGTTCAAAACGTGAGTCAATACTGCTGAGCTAAAGATCGCTGTATCAGCGAAGTCCAGCTGTGACTCTGCACCAGTTAATGACTTAAACATTCGCCACAGCATCTGTGGAGGAAATGGACGTCCATGTTCTCCAGAACACTGATGGAACCACTAAATTACTCCAGTGCTTTGGGTTTTGCTCAAGTTATTTGTAAACTCGAGTTCAATCTCGTCGATGGAGCACTTTCTGCGGCGCGTAGTTTTCTGGATAAGCATCGCCGCCATTACCAGCATGCTTCCGCCCCCTGTCTTGCAATGGTTTAGTCACAATGAACTACAGATGTAAACACGAGTGATCGCACAGTTGTGGAAATTACAAACTACCTTGATTGCTGAGACAAACTAACAGTTTTACATGTTAAACACTTATAATTGTGTTCCAGTTCTGTTTCATTTATTTCCCTTTTAAGATGGTTTCCTTAATGTCCTTAATTTAAGCATGATTGACAGCTTTCATTATTTGATTTTACACTCATCAAATAGGGGTTGACAAGTGATTCTCAACCATTTCTGCAAAATCACATTTCTAAGTTCCATATTTAGTTAGTGAGGACAATATATTCATGCGAGGTGAGAGGGGAAAGATTTAATAGGAACCCGAGGAGTAGTTTTTTCACGCAAAGGGTGGTAGGTGTATGGAACAAGCTGCTGGAGGAGGTAGTTGAGGTAGGTACTATTGCAACGCTTCAGAAACAATTAGACAGGTACATGGATAGGACAGGTTTAGAGGGATATGGGCGAAATGCAGGCAGGTGGGACTAGTGTAGATGGAACATGTTTGTCGGTGTGGGAAGGTTGGGCTGAAGGGCCTGTTTCCACATCATAAGATTCTATGACTATGTCGTTTATCGACGTACAAAAAATGTGATGGATGTCCATGTCAGGACTTTGCATATATCTAAGATAAGATTAGCAGCAACCAAGTGGTTATGTATAATTCTAAACAGTTGTATCAAACTCTAAACAATATTTACAAATTGAATAGTGAAGCTTATTTGCCAATGCAAGATAGAACTACAAACAGGCACAAAATGCTGGAGTAACTCAGCATGACAGGCACCATCTCTGGAGAGAAGGAATGGGTGATGGTTCGGGTATATCCATTGCAAAAAGAAACAACTTACAACACTCACAGAATGATTACTTTGTGAGTACAGTGAGAGTATAAAAATATTAGTTAAATTACTAGATGTGCATTAAAAAAAACATGATTTTTAATCCAGAATTATATGCTCAAAAACGACTCATGACAGCTGGATAAATTAAATACAACTAAGTAAATTTGGAATCAAAAGTGCAATGCCAGCAATAATGAGTAGAAGGCTCCCGACACAAAACATCACCCATCCTTTTTCTCCAGAGATGCTGCCTCACCTGCTGAGGTGTGCAAATTAACTGCTCATGTTGCACATGACATATAAGCAATATTTTAAGCAAACACAGTGCCCTCCATAATGTTTGGGACAGACCCATCATTTATTTATTTGCCTATGTACTCCACAATTTGAGATTTGTAATAGAAAAAAAATCACATGTGGTTAAAGTGCACATTGTCAGATTTTATTATAGGCCATTTTTATACATTTTGGTTTCTCCATGTAGAAATTACAGCTGTGTTTGGTGTATGGTGTACAGTGAATGGTGGTGCTGGCTTGAAGGGCCGAATGGCCTACTCCTGCACCTATTGTCTATTATCTGCTCAAGTTCAAACAAATGCCTCAAAACTCATTGGCCGGCAGTTGATTTCTACAGCAAGACAATGATCCCAAACATAGTGCTAAAGCAACAAAGGAGTTTTTCAAAGCTAAAAAATTGTCAATTCTTGAGTGGCCAAGTCAATCACCTGATCTGAACCCAATTGAGCATGCTTTTTATATGCTGAAGTGAAAACTGAAGGGGACTAGCCGCCAAAACAAGCATAAGCTAAAGATGACTGCAATACAGGCCTGGAAGAGCATCACCAGAGAAGACACTCAGCAACTGGTGATGTCCATGAATCGCAGACTTCAAACAGTCATTGCATGCAAAAGATATGCAACAAAATACTAAACATGACTACTTTCATTTACATGACATTGCTGTGTCCCAAACATTATGGTGCCTTGAAATGGGGGGACTATGTATAAACACTGCTGTAATTTTTACATGATGAAACCAAAATGTATAACAATCGCCTTCATTAAAATCTGACAATGTGCATTTTAACCACATGTGATTTTTTTAATTTCAAATCTCAAATTGTGGAGTACAGAGGCAAATAAATAAATTATGGGTCTTTGTCCCAAACATTATGGAAGACACAAGGTGCACAAGATGCACGTATTTTCACTATGAACATGATCTCAAACAGACCATGCAGCAAAAGTATCTCAGTGCTGCTAAGCTTGAAATGGCCTGAAGATTTCCATTTTCCTGGGGTTATTGCCTTGGTCATTGCACTTCTGGGGTCTATTTAATTAATGCATGAAATTATGAAATGGCCATGCTCAATTTCACAGCAATAACCTAATGAAAGATGTTCATAGTAAAGTTACATTTTCTCGTCCTTTTACTTGCTCCTCGAGCAATCATTTGGATAGTTAGACTGGTAAAGTGTTTGAACATGGGGAAGAACATATTCCTCTGCTTCTGAAGATAAACACAAAATGGTGAAGTAACTCAGAGGGTCAGTCACCATCTCTGAAAAAATGGATAGGTGACGTTTTGGGCAGGGACCCTTCTTCAGACTGATAGAGGGCGAGACTGGAGACATGAAAAGGCCAGGACAAATCAGGGCTAGGACAGGTGAACTCAGGCATGGAGGTTCCCTGATAGGCCAATTGTTGGCTAGGGACAGCGTGATCCCAAGAGGGATACATCGTTGCGAACATCGTTGTGGAATTGGTTAACTAGTTAACTCTGCTTCTACCTCAACTGATTAGCATGTTTAAGATAGTAAATGTCTTTCGATTTTCCAGCATCTGCAGTTCCTTCTTAAACACAAATGTCTTTAGTTAATAAGCATACTAAACAAGTACTAAACACATTATTTTGAAGTCCAACTAGAATCTACAACACAATCCGTGTACACTATCGTTCACTGTACAAGTTTGCAACTTGGAAATACAAACAGAAACGGAATGTCAATAGTATGTTTCGCAATATTCCAAAGCTGAGAAGAACAAAATGTGGATATTTTATAAAACTAAAGTACATTGTGTTCCCATGCAAGATTAGATCAACAGGTTTAAAGAAAGTTGCTGTTATTATTTAAAGCAACACAAATTTTATTTCAGCATTATTATACTTCTGTTGAGTGCCTGTTTAAATGTCCGTAACTCTTTTAAATCAATTAAAACTGGAATATTAAGTAAACATTTCTACCTCAGTGTAAGAATTTTCTTTCTTGAGGACCAGATGACATAGGTTTAAGGTGAAGGGAAAAATATTTAATAGGAATCCGAGGGGTAACCTTGTCACACAAAGGGTGGTGGGTGTATGGAATGAGCTGCCAGAGGAGGTAGTCGAGGCTGGATCTATCCCAACATTTAAGAAACAGTTAACATACACAGGTTTGGAGGGATATGGGCCAAACGCGGGCAGGTGGGACTAGTGTCACTGGGACATGCGGGCCGGTATGGGCAAGTTGGGCCGAAGGGCCTGTTTCCACACTGTATCACTCTGTGACTCTTCACAAGAATGATCTTTAGTTGCTCTCCAGATATAACCTTTGGACATCGTTGGACATCAAGTGCAGGGATTCCTGTTTGGATCAGAGCTTAAATAATCTGCTAGCAAGCTAGAGTCCAATGAAAATCAGTCATAGAATGATGCATGGTTTGTCACAAGTTGTAACATTTTTGTTTGTTTATTTTTATCGTATTTCACTGCCCACAATTACCTGCCAGCTGATTCTATTTCAAGGATCTACCTGGCACTTCAACCCATGTTGTCAAATAAAGTCATTCTAGCACAGGTTAAAAAAAAATATGATCTCTCCTTTGTAAAATCCTACATCATAATACATTGAACAATTTGTTCCTGTGATATATTTCATCAGAGAGGAGTGTTGAGCACAGCACAAATAAGCAAATGTACCATGGATGCAGTGTCATCTCTGGATTTCGCCGAAGATTTAGGAAAACTGCAGCCCCTTGCCAATTTATTTCAGTTCTATATTGAATAGATTCTGTTTATAACTTTCCATCTCAGCTCTAACCAAAAGCTAAAATGAGCCAAAAGAGGAAACATTGGAATGAGCAGCAAAATATTGTGGCAGAGCTATTTGAAGAAGGTAATAAAAAAAGGTAGACAAAAATGCTGGAAAAACTCAGCGGGTGAGGCAGCATCTATGGAGCGAAGGAACAGGTGATGTTTCGGGTCTAGACCCTTCTTCGGAATGATTGTAGGTGGGGGGGGGGGGGGGGGGGGGGGGGGGGGGGAATTGGAAGAAAGACCAGGGCAAATCAAGGCTGGCAGCAGATGACCTCTGACAAGGTGGTTCCCTGATAGGCCAATTGTTGGTCTTGGGATCACACCGCTCCTAGTCAACTGATTTGTCCTAATCTATTCTTGCTTCCCGGTTTTACCACCCCCCCCCCCCCTCCACTCCCCAAGTCAGTCTGAAGAAGCGTCCCAACCCGTAACTTTACCCATCCATTTTCTCCAGAGATGCTACCTGGCCCACTGAGTTACTCCAGCATTTTGTGTCTACCTTCTGTTTGAAGAACGGTTAGGTTTACAGACAAAGGGGTAGGCAGAGACTAATAAAGAATGAGATCAAGCTTGAAGTCAACAACAGTGGGATTGAATGGTAACATAATGGTTGCGTTATTGGACTAGCACTAGTTGGAGGTAAAAGTGATCTGAAGATGCCAATAAGTCACACCAGAGTAGCTGGGGAATATAGATTCAAACAATAGACAATAGGTGCAGGAGTAGGCCATCGACCCTTCGAGCCAGCACCGCCATTCAATGTGATCATGGCTGATCATCTACATTCAGTACCCGTTCCTGCCTTCTCCCCATATCCCCTGATTCCGCTATCTTTAACAGCTCTATCTAACTCTCTCTTGAAAGCATCCCGAGAACCGGCCTCCACCGCCTTCTGAGGCAGAGAATTCCACAGACTCACAACCCTCTGTGTGAAAAAGCTTTTCCTCATCTCCGTCTTAATGGCTTACCCCTTTTTCTTAAACTGTGGCCCCTGGTTCTGGACTCCCCCAACATCGGGAACATGTTTCCTGCCTCTAGCGTGTCCAAACCCTGAATAAATCTTATATGTTTCAATAAGATAGCCTCTCATCCTTCTGAATTCCAGAGTATACACGCACAGCCGATCCATGCTATCAACATACGACAGTCCCGTCATCCCGGAAATTAATCTGATGAACCTACGCTGCGCTCCCTCAATAGCAAGAATGTCCTTTCTCAATTGTGAAGACCAAAACTGCACACAATACTCCAGGCATGGTCCCACCAGGGCCCCATACAACTGCAGAAGGACCTCTTTGCTCCTATACTCAACTCCTCTTGTTATGAAAGCCAACACGCCATTCGCTTTCTTCACTGCCTGCTGTAGCTGCATGCTTACTTTCATTGACTGATGAACAAGGACCCCCAGATCCCGTTGTACTGCCCCTTTTCCCAACTTGACACCATTTAAATAATATTCTGCCTTTCTGTTTTTGCCAACCTCACATTTATCCACATTAAACTGCATCTGCCCACTCACCCAACCTATCCAGGTCACCCTGCATCCTTGCAGCATCCTCCTCACAGTTTACACTGCCACCCAGCTTTGTGTCATCTGCAAATTTGCTAATGTTACTTTTAATCCCTTCATCTAGATCATTAATGTATATTGTAAATAGCTGCATTCCCAGCGCCGAGCCTTGCGGTACCCCACTATTCACTGCCTGCCATTCTGAAAGGGACCCGTTATTCCCTACTCTTTGTTTAAGAAGGAACTGCAGATGCTGGAAAATCGAAGGTAGACAAAAGTGCTGGAGAAACTCAGCGGGTGTAGCAGCATCTATGGAGCAAAGGAAATAGGCAACGTTTCGGGCCAAAACCCTTCTTCAGACTGATGTAGGGTGGGGGGAGGGGCGGGGAGAAGAAAGGAGAAATGAAGAGGAGGAGCCCGAGGGCTGAGGGAGAGCTGAGAAGGGGAGGAGACAGCAAGGGCTACCGGAAATTGGAGCTAGCAGAAATCCCTACTTTTTGTTTCCTGTCTGCCGACCAATTTTCTAGCCAGGTCAGCACCCTACCCCCAATACCATGTGCTCTAGTTTTGCCCACTAATCTTCTATGTGGGATCTTCTCAAATGCTTTCTGAAAGTCCAGGTACACTACATCCACTGGCTCTCCCTTGTCCATTTTCCTAGTTACATCCTCAATAAATTCAAGAAGATTAGTCAAGTATAATTTCCCCTTCGTAAATCCATGCTGACTCGGACCGATCCTGCTGCTGCTATCCAAATGTGCCACTATTTCATCTTTTATAATCGACTCCAGCATCTTCGCCTCCACCAATGTCAGGCTAATTGGTCTATAATTCCCTGTTTTCTCTCTCCCGCCTTTCTTAAAAAGTGGGATAACATTAGCTATCCTCCAATCCACAGGAACTGATCCTGAATCTATAGAACATTGGAAAATGATCACCAATGCGTCCACGATTTCTAGCGCCACCTCCTTAAGTACCCTGGGATGCAATTCCACAATTCCACACAAGAAACTACTGGATTTCTGTGAAAACACACCCAGTTCACAAGGTGGAAAATTGTTCAACTGACCTTGGTCTGGCTCACATCCAAGTCCAGACCCACTTCTGTGGAAAATTGGTATGCAGGCGAAAAGGTTGGTCTGAAGCCACATCATATGACTGAAATAATGAAAAAGTATAGTAACAGCAGAATTATAGTGAGTGTAGAATTGAACATCAGCAGCAAAACTTGGAACACTGAGGCTGCAATGTGGAAGGCTTACATGGCATACCTCTCATAATCCTACATACCTCTATCAGGTCACCCCTCTGCCTCCTCACTCAAGGGAAAACAAGTCCAGCCAATTCAATTTCACCCCAAGCAACCTCCTAGTTAATCTGTAGGAAACAAGGAACTGCAGATGCCGATTTATACCAAAGATAGACACATGGTGCTGGAGCAACTCAGCAGGTCAGGCAGCACGAAGGTAGATACAAAATGCTGAAGTAACTCAGCGGGACAGGTAGCATCTCTGGAGAGAAGGAATGGGTGACGCTTCGTGTCGAGAACCTTCTTCAGACTGATGTCAGGGGAGTGGGCGGGACAAAGATAGAATGTATTTGGATACAGTGAGACTGGTCGAACTGGGAAGGGGGAGGGGATCGAGAGGGAAAGCAAGGGATATCTGGTTAGAGAAGTCAATGTTCATTCCGCTGGGGTGTAAACTACCCAAGCGATATACGAGGTGCTGTTCCTCCAATTTGCGCTGGGCCTCACTCTGACAATGGACAGAAAGGTCAGATTGGGGAATGGGAGGGGGGGGGGGGGGGGGGGGGGGGGGTTGATGTGCTGAGCAACCGGGAGATCAGGTAAGTTACGACGGACTGAGCGGAGGTGTTCAGTAAAATGAGCGCTGAGCCTGCGCTTGGTCTCGCCGATGTAGAGAAGTTGACACCGGGAACAGCGGATACAGTAGATGAGGTTGGAGGAGGTGCAAGTGAACCTCTGCTTCACCTGGAAAGACTGTTTGGGTCCTTGGATGGAGTCGAGGGTGGAGGTAAAGGGACAGGTGTTGCATCTCCCGAGGTTGCAGGGGAAAGTACCTGAGGAGGGGGTGGTTTGGGTGGGAAGGGACGAGTTGACCAGGGAGTTGCGGAGGGAACGGTCTCTGCGGAAAGCAAAAAGCGGTGGAGATGGGAAGATGTGGCCAGTGGTGGGATCCCGTTGCAGGTTGGAGGATTATATGCTGTGTGCGACAGCTGATGGGGTAGAAGGCGAGGACCAGGGGGACTCTGTCCTTGTTACAAATGGGGAGGGGGGGGGAGTGAGTGCGGAGCTGCGGGATATCGAGGAGACCGTAGTGAGAGCTTCATTTATAATGGAAGAGGGGAACCCCTGTTTCCTAAAGAATGAGGACATCGCCAAGGCCCTGGTATGGAAAAACTCATCCTGGGCGCAGATAGAGGAATTGGGAGTAGGGGATAAAGTCTTTTCTGACCCATCCTTTTTCTCCAGAGATGCTGCCTGACCCGCTGAGTTACTCCAGCATCTTGTGTCTATACCTGGTTAATCTTGTCTGTCAGGCAAATATCACCATCAAGCAAAGTTAGTTACCTTTCCAATGCTGATTATCCACATGGGAAACGATACATGCTTCTCACCTACATATTTAAAAAAAGGTATAACGTACTCTGCAAATACTCCCTTCGAGTCACACTTATGCAGAAAAATCAGTTCTACACTCAGCAATGCATGAATCAACAACGGAATTCACACATACGCCGAATTATAAAAATACCAGCAGTATATTACCAGCAGTACTCTGCAGATGCTGGTTTACACCGACGATTGAAATAAAATGCTGCAGTAACTCAGCAGGACAGGCAGCATCTCTGGATAGAAGGAATGGGTGACGTTTTGGGTCGAGACCCTTCTTCAATATATTTCTGGATAGCATCTTTCTTTGCACCAATCTGATTATTTTAAAATGATATTCATCCAAATCTGCAGACCCGAGCAATTATAAACAAAAACTACAGACTTCTGCTTTGCCATCTGATTCTGCATGGACTACATGGTGCACGTTCCAGATGGCTAGGCATCATGAATAGAATGCTTCTCTCAGCATCTGGTCTTCACAGTTGCTTCCAAGAGTTAGCTATGTTTAAATCACTATCGACTGTCAAGCTGATAGAATGGAAGATCAGGTTAGTTAGTTTAGTTTATTGTCACATGTACCGAGGTATATTGAAAGGCTTTTGTTGCATGCTATCCAGTCAGCAGAAAAATAATACATGATTACAATCAAGTCATTTACAGCCAACAGATACATGATAAGGGAATAACATTTAGTGCAAGGTAAAGCCAGCAAAGTCCGATCAAGGATAGTCTGGGGAAGACAAAAATGCTGGAGAAACTCAGCGGGTGAGGCAGCATCTATGGAGCGAAGGAATAGGCGACGTTTCGGGTCGAGACCCTTCTTTTGACCCGAAAGGGTCTCGACCCGAAACATCGCCTATTCCTTCGCTCCATAGATGTTGCCTCACCCGCTGAGTTTCTCCAGCATTTTTGTCTACCTTCAGTTTTTCCAGCATCTGCAGTTCTTTCTTAAACAAGGATAGTCTGTAGGTCACCAAAGAGGTAGATGATAGTTCAGCACTGCTCTCTGGTTGTGGTAATAATAATAATAATGGATGGGATTTATATAGCGCCTTTCTAGAATAATCAAGGCGCTTTACATCGCATTATTCATACACTCCTCAGTCACACTCGGTGGTGGTGAGCTACTTCTGTAGCCACAGCTGCCCTGGGGCAGACTGACGGAAGCGTGGCTGCTAATCTGCGCCTACGGCCCCTCCGACCACCACCAATCACTCACACACATTCACACACAGGCAAAGGTGGGTGAAGTGTCTTGCCCAAGGACACAACGACAGTATGCACTCCAAGCGGGATTCGAACCGGCTACCTTCCGGTCGCCAGCCGAACACTTAGCCCATTGTGCCAGTTGCCCGATAACAACTGGGAAGAAACAGTCCCTGAATCTGATGGTGTGCATTTTCACACTTCTGTACTCCTTGCCTGATGGGAGAGGGGAGAAGTGGGAGTGGCCAGGGTGCGACTTGTCCTTGATTATGCTGCTGGCCTTGTCGAGGCAGCATGAGGTATCATGTGGGAGATCACACTTTAACACCCAAAAGGAAAGCACTATGACTGACAGAGCTGCCATCATTTTATTATTAATTCTAGATGTTTGGCAATACACCTGCGTCACTCAGTAACCAAGCACTGTGGACAACTAATTGTGCTCAGATTTCACTGTGCTACAGTTTGTGCTGATGTAACGTTATTTGTTAAAATCCTTGGGATTATTCTGCACAATGAGTTATTTTGCTACCTCTGCCACTTCATCTAAATGCGTCTGAATGAAACCGCACGGAACAAAGAAAAAGTAACCACCAGCTGTTTTCAACTACAAATGTATTGTTCCTATTATAAATAGCATCATATAACATGGAAACGGGCCCTTCGACCCAACTTGCCCACACTGGCCAACATGTCCCATATACCTCGTCCCGCCTGCCTGCGTTTGGCCCATATCCCTCTAAACCTGTCATACTAATCTATTCAATAATACACAATAATTATATTCAATATTTTACATTCAGTATTTTAGTCAGAAAATCTGTAAAACTGCCATGTTGTCATGCTTCTGAACATAAGTGATGGACCCAAAATTTGGAGAAGGGAGGGAAAAGGGGAAAAAAAGAACAAATTAATAAATAAATAAATAATTTTGTGCTTCTCGACAGTCATTTCCTGATATTGCATCTCTCAGGAGATTTTTCATGGAACCCAGTGGTAGTTTGTTGAACAGCACATAGGCTGAAAATCAGTCAGTGAAACCTCCAATTGAATCGAGAGAACAGTTTATTAAGGAATAAGGTCAAAATTAGATAACTTACATTGTTTAATTAAATGCCTAACTAATGAAAAGTTGTTCATGAGTGTCAAGTATTATAGTTAATTACATTTTTTTTTTTAATTAACTGATTGTTAGTAGCTTTTGAAGGTTTCTGAATGTCACAGGCATTCAATAGTTTTGGCAGGCAAGCTGATCTGTTGGGGTGGTTTAGTCAACTGTCAGCATTTTTGTTCCAGCTGTTTTATGGGCAACGCTTGATCAACACATTCATCTGGGCATCACGCTGGAGCAGCGCTAGAGTTACTGCCTTACAGCGCACGCTGTATTGCTAAACTAAACTAGTGGTGTTGAAGGGATGAGTGAAAAGGCTTGCTGCCTTGCTCAATCTTGCTATCAAGTATTTGAAATGCAAGCTGATGACAGCAGTTCCACAATACACATTCAAACTTACCACAAAGGTCAATAGCAACTCACTGCTGACACAGTTTAGTTTATTGTCACAGGTACCGAGGTACAGTGAAAAGCTTTTGTTGCGTGCTATCCAGTCAGCGGAAAGACCATACATGATCACATCAATGGTTGAAAGGGTCAAGAACTTCAAATTCCTGGACATGCATATTTCCAAAGTTCTTTCCTGGTCCCAGCACACTGATGCAATCATAAAGAAGGCACATCAGTGCTTCTACTTCTTGAGAAAATTACGGAGAGTCGGTATGTCAAGGAGGACTCTCTCGAACTTCTACAGGTGCACAGTGGAGAGTATACTGACTGGTTGCATCGTGACTTGGTTCGGCAACTTGAACGTCCAGGAGCGGAAAAGAATGCAGAAAGTTGTGACCACTGCCCAGTCCATCATCGGCTCTGACCTTCCCACCATCGAAGGGATCTATCGCAGTCACTGCCTCAAAAAGGCTGCCAACATCATGAAAGACCCACACCATCCTACCCACACACTCATCTCTCTGTTGCCATCGGGAAGAAGGTACAGGAGCTTGAAATCTGGAACATCCAGTTTCAGGAACAGCTTCTTTCCCACAGCCGTCAGGCTATTAAACACGACATTTAACAAAGTCTGAACAATAACAGCCTATTGCACTTTATCTGTTTATTTATGTGTATATATAAGGTCTATGGTATATAGACACACTGAACTGTTCTGTATTATGCTTACAATATTCTGTGGTGCTGCAGCAAGCAAGAATTTCATTATCCTATCTGGGACACATGACAATAAAACTCTCTTGACTCTTGATTACAATCGAGCCATTTACAATGTACATATACAGATAGGTACGTTCCAGGAGACCATAGGACTTCATTGGAGACCCTTGGATTATCTTTAATTGGACTTTATCTTGCACTAAATGTTATTCTCTTTATCTGTACACTGTGGACGGCTCAATTGTAAGCATGTATAGTCTTTCCGCTGACTAGATAGCATGCAACAAAAAGCTTTTTCTATATACCTCGGTACACATACGAACTGGTTGGTAGACAGGAAGCAAAGAGTGGGAGTAAACGGGTCCTTTTCAGAATGGCAGGCAGTGACTAGTGGGGTACCGCAAGGCTCAGTGCTGGGACCCCAGCTATTTACAATATATATTAATGATCTGGATGAGGGAATTGAATGCAACATCTCCAGGTTTGCGGATGACACGAAGCTGGGGGGCAGTGTTAGCTGTGAGGAGGATGCTAGGAGGCTGCAAGGTGACTTGGATAGGCTGGGTGAGTGGGCAAATGCATGGCAGATGCAGTATAATGTGGATAAATGTGAGGTTATACACTTTGGTGGCAAAAACAGGAAAGTAGACTATTATCTGAATGGTGACCGATTAGGAAAAGGGGAGATGCAACGAGATCTGGGTGTCATGGTACACCAGTCATTGAAAGTAGGAATGCAGGTGCAGCAGGCAGTGAAGAAAGCAAATGGTATGTTAGCATTCATAGCAAAAGGATTTGAGTATAAGAGCAGGGAGGTTCTACTGCAGTTGTACAGGGTCTTGGTGAGACCACACCTGGAGTATTGCGTACAGTTTTGGTCTCCTAATCTGAGGAAAGACATTCTTGCCATAGAGGGAGTACAGAGAAGGTTCACCAGACTGATTCCTGGGATGGCAGGACTTTCATATGAAGAAAGACTGGATAGACTCGGCATGTACACGCTGGAATTCAGAAGATTGAGGGGGGATCTTATAGAAACTTACAAAATTCTTAAGAGGTTGGACAGGCTAGATGCAGGAAGATTATTCCCGATGTTGGGGAAGTCCAGGACTAGGGGTCACAGTTTAAGGATAAGAGGGAAGTCTTTTAGGACCGAGATGAGAAAATCATTTTTTACACAGAGAGTGGTGAATCTGTGGAATTCTCTGCCACAGAAGGTAGTTGAGGCCAGTTCATTGGCTATATTTAAGAGGGAGTTAGATGTGGCCCTTGTGGCTAAAGGGATCAGGGGGTATGGAGAGAAGGCAGGGATGGAATACTGAGTTGGATGATCAGCCATGATCATATCGAATGGCGGTGCAGACTCGAAGGGCCGAATGGCCTACTCCTGCACCTACTTTCTATGTTTCTATGTCTATGTTTCTACATGACAATAAACTAAACTAGGCCCTGCATATTTCCTTATAACCAACATAGAAAAATAGGTGCACAAGTAGGCTATTCGGCCCTTCGTGCCAACACCGTCATTCAATATGATCATGGCTGATCATCCAAAATCAGTAACCCTGCTTTCTCACCATATCCCTTGATTTTGTTAGCCCTAAGAGCTATTTCTAATTCTCTTGAACATATCCAACAGTTATGGAGAAAATGATCTTCCAGGTTTAGTGAAGAAATCATTGGTATACTCAGGTAGACACAAAATGCTGGAGAAACTCAGCAGCATCTATTGAGAGAAGGAATTGGCGATGTTTCAGGTCGTGACCCTTCTTCAGACTGATATCAGGGGAGGGGGTAGGACAAAGAAAGAAAGAAAGTGGGCGAAGACAGTGGGACGTGGGGGGACTGGGAAGAGGGAGGGGAAGGAGAGAGAGAGCAAGGGTTACCTGAAGTTAGATAAGTCAACGTTCATACCACTGGGGTGTAAACTACCCAAGCAAAATATGAGGTGCTGTTCCTCCAATTTGCACTGGGCCTCACTCTGACAATGGAGGAGGCCCAGGACAGAAAGGTCAGATTGGGAATGGGAGGGGGAGTTGAAGTGTTAAGCCACCGGGAGATCAGCTTGGTTAAGACGGACTGAGCAGATGTGTTCAGCGAAACGATCGCCGAGCATACACCTGTTCTCGCCGATGTAGAGAAGTTGACACCTGGAACAGTGGATGCAGTAGATGAGGTTGGAGGAGGTGCAAGTGAACCTCTGCCTCACCTGGAAAGACTGTTTGGGTTTTTGGATGGATTCGAGGGGGGGTAGGTAAAGTGACAGGTGTTGCATCTCCTGCGGTTGCAGGGGAAAGTACCTGGGGAGGGGTGGGTGGTTTGGGTAGGAAGGGACGAATTGACCAGTGAGTTACGGAGGGAATGGTCTATGCGGAAAGCAGAATATATACTCAGTATATATTTACCAGTATTTTACGACTAACTATTGGCCTGGCCTGTCAGCATCATTGTTAACTGTGTCAATGTTGAATTTCAAGTACACAAAGAACTGCACAAAGAGCAACCAACACAAAGTGACATGCCTCAGTGTAGGTTGCCTTGTGTGAAGGTAAATGGATTTAAAATATTGACATACTGTTGGGTGACCAGATTTATACTTAGTATATATTGTATACAGATTTATTATGTTCCCCTGAAACTGCATGGCTTTTCAAATATTAAAATATTCAAATATTAAACCTTGCAAAGATGAGCACATGCACATCTGAAGGACCATTTCTGCAGTTGGAGCTCCATGAAACCTAAATCAAAATCAAAGACTAGACATAAGAGACTCCACAATACTAAGGGATAAAATCACTAAGGATTACAGAAGAGTTGTGTAGGAAGGAACTACAGATGTATAAGAAAGAACTGCAGAAGCTGGTTTATACCGAAGATAGACAAAAAATTATGGAGGAACTCAGCGGGTCAGGCAGCATCTCTGGAGAAAAGGAATAGGTGGAGTTTCGGTACGGAACCCTTCTTCAGACTACATTAGAGTTGATTTGATTATGAAGTTGCACTTAATTCTGAAGGTTATGGGTCCTGGTTTCACCACCAACCTACAGTTTGTTATTAAGGTTAATTGATGCTCAGAAGTGAATAAAATAATACCACTCTACAAGTGCCACTCCACTCTTTCAGATGAGATGTTATGAAAATTTAGAGGGATGGAAAAGAGTTCATTTCACTATTCCCAATTAAAGCAATTCTTCATCTGTGCCATCAGCTGGCGGTAAAAGACTCAACTCAAGAGGGAGTTGCCTCAATATTCTGAACAAAATTCCTTTAAAAAAGAACTGAGAATTAACTCGATCATTTAGTTGCTGTTGTGCGATATATGATTGTCATAGTCATAGGGCATGGAAACGGGACCCTTTGGCCCAACATGTCCAGGATGACCAAGATTCCCCATTTACGCTAGACACATCCGTTTGCTTTTGGCCCATATCCATCTAAAACTATCTATGTACCTGTCCAAATATGGTTTCAATATTGTTTTAGTACCTGCCTAAATTACCTCCATGAAAAAGTTGTCCCTCAGGTTTTCGTTAAATCTTTCCCCTCTCACCTTAAACCTATGTCCTCTGCTTCCTGATTCCCCTTCTCTGGGTTAAACACTGTGCATTCACCCTATCTATTTCTCTCATGATTTTATACACCTCTAGAAGGTTACCCCCTCAGTCTCCTGTACTTCAAAGAATAAACTCCTAGCCTGCCCGAACTCTCCCTACAGTCCTGGCAACATCCTTGTAAATCTTTTCTGCATTTTTACCATCTTACCAACGTCCCTCCTATGGTAGGGTGACCAAAATTGAACACAATACACAAATGCAGCCTCGCCCAATGTCTTGTACATTTGTAATATAACATCCCAACTTCTCTACTCAACACCTTGACTGATGAAGGCCAATGTACAGAAAACACTTTCTACCTGGCAGGAACCTATGTACCTGCACTCCTATATACCTCTGCTCTACAACACTCACCAGGGCCCTGTCAGTCATTGTATGACTTCCCAAAATTTTAGTTTAGTTTATTGTCACATGTACCGAGGTACAGTGGAAAGCTTTTACTGCGTGCTAAGAAGTCAGTAGAATGAGAATACACAAATATGATAAGAGAATAACGTTTAGTGCAAGGTAAAGCCAGCAATGTCTGTTCAAGGATAGACCTTGGGTCACCAATGAGGAGGGTAGCAGTTCAGCTCTGCTCTCTGGTTGTGGTAGGATGATTCAGTTGCCTGATAACAGCTGGGAAGAAACTGTCCCTGAATCTGGAGTTTTGGGATCATGTTATCAAATAACAGAGATCTGTATTTGCTGTAAGTGGTAAATGCTTACAATTGACTAAAAGATTAAGGGTGTTTGATCTGAGATCATACGTCATTCAAAACTTAATATGGTATAATATGATGTGGTAGTGTGGTATGGCTCATACTAAAGGATCAGGAACCTGGGTGTATAATGTACAGTGCATTCAGAAAGTATTCAGACCCTCTTCACTTTTTCTACATTTTGTTACGTTACAGCCTTATTCTAAAATGGATTAAATTCTTTTATTTTTTAAATCATCAATCTGCACACAAAACCTCACAATAAAAAAAGCGAAAACAGGTGTTTAGAAATTTTTGCAAAGTAATTAAAATTAAATAATTGAAATATCACATTTACATAAGTATTCAGACCCTTTGCTATGACACTCAAAATTGAGCTTAGGTTCATCCTGTTTCCATTGTTTATCCTTGAGATGTTTCTACAACTTGACTGGAGTCCACCAGTGGTAAATTAAATTGATTGGACATGATTTGGAAAGGCACACACCTGTCTATATAAGGTCCCACAGTTGATAGTGCATATCAGAGCAAAAACCAAGCCATGAAGACAAAGGAATTGTCCGTAGACCTCCGAGACAGGATTGTGTCGAGACACAGATCTGGGGGAGGGTATAAAACAATTTCTGCAGCATTGCAGGTCCCGAAGAGCACAATGACCTCCGTCATTCTTAAATGGAAGAACTTTGAAATCGCCAGGACTCTTCATAGAGGTTCACTTTCTAACAGGACAACGACCCTAAGCACACAGCCAAGACAACGCAGGAGTGGCTTCGTGACTAGTCTGTGAATGTCCTAGAGTGGCCCAGCCAGAGCTTGAACCCGATCGAAGGACCCAAAAATAGCTGTGCATCGACACTCCCCATCTAACATGACAGAGCTTCAGAGGATCTGCCGAGAAGAATGGGAGAGATTACCCAAATGCAGGTGTGCCAAGCTTGTAGAGTCATACCCAAGAAGACTTGAGGCTGTAATCGCTGCCAAAGGTGCCTCAGCAAAGTACTGAGTAAAGGGTCTGAATATTTATGTAAATGTGATATTTCAGTTATTTCTTTATAATTACTTTGCAAAATGTTCTAAACATCTGTTTTCGCTTTTTTACTATGGGGTATTGTATATAGATTGATGATTAAAAAAAATGTAATCCATTTGAGAATAAGGCTGTAACAAAATGTGGAAAATTGAAGGGGTCTGAATACTTTATGAATGCACTGTAACAGCCTGAAGAAAGGTCACCGATTTCTTCTCTCCAGAGATGCTGCATGTCCGCTGAGTTACTCCAGCATTTCGTGTCTATCTATAATGTAACAATAGTCAATCAAGCTAAGGGATCCTCATCGAATGCGAGTTTCTAACCAGGAAGCTCAAGTTTGAACATGTAATTCAATATCATACATAGAAATGGGGTGGAAGATTGCAACCTTCACGTGGTCCGCCCTTCTTCGACTAATGCAATCAATTCGACGTGCACAAACGGAAGATCAAATAAGAACAAGTTGTCCTACAACTTTAGGCTGTGCACGCCACACGAAAGAAGAAGAAGCAGAAGATGCATAGAAATCAAAGAGAGGTGTAGAAAGATGGGACATGTGGGAATTAAAATCTTCAAAAATAGTTTGGGTATCAGAAATTATATTCCTCATTTAAATTGTTCATTTTCAGTACAAGAGTTCTTGTTTAACAGTAATAAAGATTAATCACTTACAAATGAATGAACGACATCTGATTTTTGGTTTGTGATCAAGTATTGCTATTTCATATCGATTAAAAGAATTTCAATGCCAAGTGTATCTCAAGGCATTCAGTATTGTGCAGCTTCTGGAGAAGTGCCTCATTAAAATCATACACTTGCCATTAAATCTACCCCCTATCTCAACCTGCACCTAACCATTTAAAAGTCAACTACAAATATAAAAACACAGTTCAGACTGACAAAAACACATGTGCAAGTTTGTTCAATGCAATAAACACTTTTATCTCCGGATTTCAAGTATGTTATTACCCTGATAAATGCAGATTCATACACTACACTACCTTCCACACCGTATTTTAACTGTTGCTATCTTATTACTGTGTACCATCCTCTGGGGGGAAACTGGATTTAGATTTGGCAGAAGAAAATTGTTAAAAGCATATACAGTATGCAGTAAGGGCGGAATAGTGGCACAGCGGTTAGAGCTGCTGCCTCACAATGTCAGAAACTCAGGTTTGTTCCTGACCTTAGGTGCGGAGTTTGCACATTTTCCCTGCAACCATGTGGGTTTCCTCCTACATCTCAAGACGTACGGGTTAGTAGGTTAATTAGCCTCTGTAAATTATTCCTAGTGCGTAAGGAGTGGATGCAAAAATAGGATAAAGAAATAATGTGAATGTGTGATTAATGGTCTATCAGGGAGATTATAAAGTGAGCTGCCAATTTGTTTCCACATTTTATGTTAACAACCATGTTTGATTTCATCCCCAATTAATACATCTGTATCACAACAATTTTTCACACGGTGGCTGATGTTTTAAGGAAACTGGTTAATAAATTCAGTCAACTCTAGTTTCCCTCTCCCCCGACTCTCAGTCTGAAGAAGAGTCTCGACCTGAAACGTCACCCATTCCTTCTCTCCAGAGATGCTGCCTATAACTCTGAGTTGCTCCAGCATTTTGTGTCTATCTTCGGTAGAAACCAGCATCTGCAGTTCCTTCCGACACATAATTTATTGTCAAAAATCTCCTACGCATGTGGTAAATACTAACCCATTGTCCAATATAATTCCTTTGGAAAATAATTTTTTTAAATATTACACAAATGCTAAATTTATTTGCTTGTAATCCATTGCCTGTCTGCAATAAAGAATAGTCGAAAATAATGTCCAAAATGCAGGTTCTTAGTTGTAGTGTATAAATCTGATAATCCAGGGTTGCATTTATCAGACATCCTGATGTTTAGCTCCTGGTTCACTCACGCATCCAGAATACAAGCTGGGATCCCAGAGTGCAAGGAGAACATGTGGCTGGGGTTGGAAGTTTGGATTGTGACCTTCAGTGTAAGCTGGAGCTGGGGTTGGGGCCTGAAACACCAGCGGTCAGGAACACCGGTGGGTTTACAGCTAAAGTCAAGGTGTACAGACAGCACCCGTAGTCAGGATCGACCCCGGTTCTCTGGTGCAGTAAGACAGAACAGCTGTACATTTCCCGCTGCCTGTAAACTCACCAACTTCTCCGTAAATGTATTATACCGCAGTGTAACACGTTAAAAAAAAAAAGTAAAATAAAAGCTTGTCTATTAATAGCAGTAAAATCCAGTAGCCTGAATATTCTGTAGGAAGGAACTGCAGATGCTGGTTTAAACCGAAGATAGACACAAGAAGCTGGAGTAACTCATCGGGACAGACAGAATCTCTGGAGAGAAGGAATGGGTGACGTTTCGGGCCGAGACCTTTCTTCAGGCTAAATATTCTGCTACTCCAGCACTACCCAAGTCCCAAGAGTAGACATAAAGTGCTGTAGCAACTCAGCGGGTCAGGCAGCATCCCTGGAGAAAAAGTAATAATTGATGTTTCGGGTTGGAACCCTTCTTCAGACTAAAAGTAGTGGAGGGAGGGGGGGGAAGGAGAATATATTGGATTATCGGAGCTTTACTGTGCATGGCATGGACATTTTTATCAAGATATCTTAAGTAAAAATTAATTAATTACCGGTACTCACAAAAAACTTGGATTGAAAATAATCTCAAGGCTCAATAAAATAAATTGACAAAAATTGCACAATATTTCAATATATTAGTGAAACCAAGGAATAAGAGCAATCTTAATATCTTGCTGCTTTTAGATAATGAATACTCATTACAAACTCTTCAAAACAAATTAAATTCAATCATTCAGTATACAGTGTGAAGGAGAAAGAGAGGCATTTCGTCTTGGTCAAAGGACATGCAACAACTAAAGATGTTTCATCTGCCCAGAAAGCTAAGAGACACCCTTTACAGCCCACCACTCAATCAGACTCGCCTCTGTGTATTTCATTAATTCCGCCTCAAAGATATAATGATTTTAACATTAGGTAAGGAAACAGAAACCCAAGAGATAAATGAATGAAAAGCTCTTAAAGCATCTTGGAAACGAAGAGTTTTGGATGTTAATAGGTTTGAAGGTTTGCATTTATTAAATGTATTGGCATGACTGTTAGAATACTTTGGACGCGGAAACAGGCCCCTCGGCCCTCTGAGACTGCGCCGATCAGTGATCACCCTGTATACTCGCTAGAATTTAGGAGATTGAGGGGGGGATCTTATAGTAACTTACAAAATTCTTAAGGGGTTGGACAGTCTAGATGCAGGAAGATTGTTCCCGATGTTGGGGAAGTCCAAGACAAGGGGTCACAGTTTGAGGATAGAGGGGAAATCCTTTAGGACCGAGATGAGAAAAACATTTTTCACACAGAGAGTGGTGAATCTCTGGAACTCTCTGCCACAGAAGGTAGTTGAGGCCAGTTCATTGGCTAAATTTAAGAGGGAGTTAGATGTGGCCCTTGTGGCTAAAGGGATCAGGGGGTATGGAGAGAAGGCAGGTACAGGATACTGAGTTGGATGATCAGCCATGATCGTATTGAATGGCGATGCAGGCTCGAAGGGCCGAATGGCCTACTCCTGCACCTATTTTTCTATGTTTCTATACTAACCTACACACACTAGAGACATTTTTTTTTACAACTTACCGAAGCAAATTAACCTACAAACCTGTATGTCTTTGAAGTGTGGGAGGAAACCGGAGCACCCGGAGATATCCCATGCGGTCACAGGGAGAACATACAAACTACTTGCAGGCTGCATCCGTAGTCAGGATCGAAACCAGATTGCTCTTTTGACACATTCCCTATCCATCCCTCAAAACTATTAAAAGGTTCAAAAAGTTGGGACAGCCTAGGCAATTGAGAGAATTCTTAAAAATCATTAAGCTCAAGCAATTTTAATTGGCAATGCAAATTGTAAGTTAATCGAGGTGTTAAAAAATAAATGATGAATCGAGAGGTGATTAAAACCACCTGAGAATTCCTAAATACACAGTAATTTAATACAGATCAACCAATTAGTTTGTGTGCTTAAAACTAAACTGTGGGGCAATAACTGAGAAAAAAAAATCAACCAATCTTGGCAACTTGCCAACATTGTAATCTATACTCTACCAAAATTATCTCCAGAATCACTAATGAAATGTTGAGTAGCATTCAACCAGTTCCAGTCCCTTGTGTACTTTTTCCAAGTGGAAAAGTAATTATCAATAAATGCAGGACTGAGAATTGAACTTTACGTCTTTTCCTTCAAATACGCTGACCACAAGGTGCTTCCAACAATACCTGATACCTGCCACACATCTATATTCTTCAGTTGCAAGCAATGAGTGACTTCCAGGGTTAAATGACCAAGGATAATTTTATCCTGATTCAATGTCCACACAGGCAAATTTCTAACTCAGGTCACTGAGTAACAATCAAGAACATCAGGCTAATTCCCCCATTCCTTATCAACAGATGACAAGGTTAATTGTTATAGGCGGACCCAATACACTTCTCAGATGTCATCAATTGAATCCAGAATTTACTAGTTAATAACTCACATATGCTTGTAGTCCAAATAGATGGAGGTTTGTTGAAAGAAGATAGAAAATTGTTAGAAGGGGAGCAATTTCGAGAATTCTAAGATATCATTAAGCTCAAACAATTTTAATTGCTAATGCAAGCTGGAAGTTAATCGAAGCCATAGCCTTAAGTCTTAAAAATAAATGATGAATTTATAGGTGATTAAAACCACCTGCGAATTCCTAAATGCATGGTAATTTAATCCAGATCAGCCAATTTGTTTGTGTGCTTAAAACTAAACTATGGGGCAATAACTGAGAAAAAATATCAACCAATCTTGGCAACTTGCCAACATTGCAATCCATACTCTACTGAAATTATCCGAAGGGAATTTTTGTTATTAGAAGGGGAGGAATAGTGGTGGGTCGGGAATTATGATAAATTAAATAGATGTTTGATATTCTGTTTCTTTTAGGAGGAAAACTGCAAATCTTTCTTGTAAAGAAGCAGATATCCAATTTGTCCTAATTCCTTACCTTGCCTCTATTCCTCACCCTTGTAATAACAAAGATTTTCCATCTTTTCTCAACAAACCTCCATCCATTCAACAGAAAATCTTTTAAAGTTTAGTTTTGTTTAGAGATACACCGCGGAAACAGGCCTATCAGCCCACCGAGTCCACGCCGACCAGCGTTCCCCGCGCACTAATGCTATCCTACACACACTAGGAACAATTCACAATTATACTAAACCAACTATAGAACTAACAAACTGTATGTCTCTGGAATTACGATCAATGGAATCTCCGGCACCGTAAGGTAGCAACTCTACCGCTGCGCCACCTTGCCGCCAAACTGTTTATGTGGTTGGTTAACATCTCTGATTGGACAGAACACCGTCACATATTAAAATACTGAAACTTTAAAAGATTTTACGAAATATTAATGATTATTTGGCTTGGATAAGTGGCTATTCGTTGTGGTATATCCTTATGTGATATTCAAATCTAAAAAGAGCCCCTTCAACCCAAGATAAAGCTAGCACAGTTGGCAAATGAAATTTTGTGCAACTTTGTCAACATCTTAACCGACATATAAGTAAACGATACAATACGATAGAACTTGTATCGTAACTTTAACAATAAGGAGTAAGCCATTTAGAACGGTGACGAGGAAACACTTTTTCTCACAGAGAGTTGTGAGTGTGGAATTCTCTGCCTCAGAGGGCGGTGGAGGCGGGTTCTCTGGATGCTTTCAAGAGAGAGCTAAATAAGGCTCTTAAAAATAGCTGAGTCAGGGGATTATGGGGAGAAGGCAGGAACGGGGTACTGATTGGAGATGATCAGCCATGATCATATCGAATGGCGGTGCTGGCTCGAATGGCCTACTCCTGCACCTATTGTCTAACTTTATTTATCCCGGGAGGGAAATTGGTCTGCCAACAGTCATAAGACACAACAAAATACATGAAATTGAAGTGATGTGTGGAAAATCTGTGATTGGGGATATGCAAAGATTGGGGAAGGGGGAGGGAGAGAAGGGGAGTCAGTCTACCCCACGACAGAAGGGGGAGGAGTTGTACAGTTTGATAACCACAGGGAAAAAGGATCTCCTGTGGCATTCTGTGCTGCATCTTGGTGGAACCAGTCTGTTGTTGAAGTTGCTCCTCAGGTTGACAAGTGTGTCATGGAGGGGTAAGCTGTATTTTCCAAGATGTTCCGCAGTTTGAGGAGCATCCTCCCCTCCAAGATCACAGGGCTGCCAACTCTCACACTTTGAGCGTGAGAATCACGCCCTCAAGCAAACTCTCACGCCCTCACGCTGATCAGAAATATCAGAAACGCTCTGTGGTGAGAAATTCTGTGAAATTTCAAAACTCGGATAAACTGCATGGTCCGCGGATGTTGGAGTGCCGGGGCTGAGGGAGGGATGGAAGCAGAACCAGCGGCGGGAACAGATGCGGGGAGCCGGGACTGGCGAGTGTTTGCCAGGCAGTCGAGTGTTTGCGGGGCTGGCGTGTCGCTCGCTACAGCTCTGGCAGTGTAAGTCCCGGAGCGTCGGGGGCGTTGCGCCGCTGCCGCGAGAGTCTCTGTGCCAAAGGGACAGACTCTCAAAGGGAGGTGGAGAGAGAGAGAGGGGAAGGAGACAGGTAGACAGTGGGGAGAGAGAGAGGGGGGGTGGTGAGAGGAGAGAGAGGGAAGAGAGAGGGGGAGTGAATGGAGAGAGAGAAGAGGGAGGGGGGGTAGGGGAGAGAGGTAGGGGAGAGAGAGGAGGCAGAGTGAGGTGGGAGAGGGGGGGTGGAGAGAGAGAGGGGTGAGAGGGAAGAAAGAGGGAAGAGAGAGAGGGGGTGGAGAGGGAGGTGAGGGTAGGAGAGAATGTGAGAGAGAGGGGGAAGAGAGAGGGGGAAGAGGGAGAGAGGGGGAAAGAGAGAGAGATGGGGGGGCAGAGAAAGAGAAGATAGTGACAGGAGAAAGAGAGAGGGGAGAGAGAGACAGGGGGAGTGAGGTGAGAGGGGGAAGTGGGGAGATAGAGGGGGAGAGAGAGGAGGAGAGAGAAATGAGAGAGAGAGGGGGGAAGAGAGAGAGGTGAGAGGAGAGACAGAGAGAGAGGGGAGAGTGTGTGGAGAGGGAGAGGGAGAGAGAGGGGGAGATAGAGAGGGGGAGATAGAGAGGGGGGAGAGGGAGAGAGATAGAGAGAGAGAGGGGAGATGGAGAGAGAGAGAGAGAGAGAGGGGGGAGAGAGAGGGGGAGAGAGAAGAAAGAGAGTGGGAGAGAGAGAGGGGGAGAGAGAGTTAGGGGATAGAGAGGGGAGAGAGGGGAAAGAGAGGGGAGTGAGAGGGAGAGGGGGGAGAGAAAGAGGAGAGGGGACGAGAGAGTGGGGGGAGAATGAGGTGGGAGGCAGAGAGAGGAAGGGAGAGAGAGGGGAGAGAGAGGAGAGAGAGGGGGAGGGAGAGAGAGGGGGAAGGGGAGAGAGTGAGAGGGGGGAGACAGGGGAGAGAGAGGGGGGAGAGGAGAGACAGAGAGGGAGAGAGGAGAGAGGGGACATAGAGGGGGAGGGGAGAGTTGGAGGGGGAGAGAGAGGGGGGTTGAGAGGAGAGAGAGCAGAAGAGAGGGGGGAGAGAGGGTCTCTGTGCCGAATTCGCCCAGGTGACTGGCATGGATCAGGCTGCGGCTCGGTGCATCCTGGAGGACAACCAGTGGCTGCTGGAAGTAAGTACCAAGCACTGGGTAGAAACAGTGGAAGGTAGTGGAATTCAAATGGGGGTGGTTGGTGAAAGCACCCTGCTTGCCTGCTAGATTTTCACTTACTGTAACTGCAGGAAAAATTTTCCCAATGTTGGGGCGTTCAGAACCATGGGTCACAGTTTAAGTATAAAGGGGGGCCAGTTAGGACTGAGATGAGAACAAACTTTCTTCACGCAGAGAGTTGTGAATCTGTGGAATTCTCTGCCACAGAAGGCAGTTCAGACCAATTCACTGGATGTTTTCAAGAGAGAGTTATATTTAGTTCTTGGGGCTAACGACATCAAGGGATATGGAGAAAAAACAGGAAAGAGGTACTGATTTTAGATGAATAGCCATGATCATATTGAATGGCAGTGCTGGCTCGAAGGACCGATGGCCTATTCCTGCACCAATTTTCTATGTTTCTATGCTTGAGCATATGGCAATAAAACTCGATCACTTGATTTTGAAGCATTCATGCATGGTGGAGGTATAATGTAGTCATAGAGTGATACAGTGTAAAAACAGGCCCTTCGGCGCAACTTGCCCACACCCGCCAACATGTCCCAGCTATGCTACCTGCTTTTGGTCCATACCTCCAAACCTGTCCTATCCATGTATCAGTCTAACTTTTTCTTAAAAGTTGGGATGGTCCCTGCCTCAACTACCTCCTCTGGCAGCTTGTTCCATACACCCATCACCCTTTGTGTGGATAAAGTTACCCCTTAACAAGTTACCTCTTAAAAATACTTCATACAAAAAACATTGAAACCATACTTCTACAATGCACTAAAACATGATTTTAATACATCAAATTTCAAAATATTCCTACCCTGGGAGGGGGGACACTCTTCTTCCACACCCTCTCCTCACTCGGTTGCTCCACTCCCTCACCGGGTACCCCCAAGGCCAGTGATCAGTGATCGCACAGCTTCCCCCCTTTCAAAAACGCTACAATCCAATTTAAAGCATATATATTGCATTCAAGTATAAGTTAAAAGACTCGCTACAGTATGCTACATATCACACAATTTCAAGCTGAAAAATGCAAACGTTCCGTACCAATGGGAGGGGGACAACCTCCTCCCTCCTCCCCCCCGGTCGCTATGCACCCTCGGGCTTGGTCTCTCGCAATTTCTCACTCCCAACTCTCACACAATGTTGGCAGACCTGAAGATCATCTCCAGTGAATCCAACTCCACCTCCAGGACAGAGCCAAAAACAATTCTCAAATAAAAGCACTTAAATGAAAAGAGCAGGTATTACCTGCCATGGAACACCAAGAAATTATTTCTACAAAGTGGAACAAAATGAAAATCAAGTGAGACCTGAGCATGACAGCTAGTTCATCCTTTCTACACCCCTTGCAGTCAGTGCCTGGAAACAAGGTAGAATTAAACAGTTAGACACAAAGTGCTGGAGTAACTCAGCTCTTGGAGTAACTCAGCTGGTCAGATAGCATCTCTGAAGAAAAGGGATGAGTGACATTTCGGGTCTGGACCCTTCTTCAGCCTAAACATATGGAGGAGATGGGAGATGAAGAGCTGGAGGCGAGGAAAGACCAATCAGGGCCAGCCACAGTTTACCTCAGGCCGGGAACGAGCTGGAGCTGGAGGTCTGAAGAGCCCCGACCCAAAACATCACCCATCCTTTTTCTGCAGAGATGCTGATTGACCCGCTGAGTTACTCCAGCATTTTGTGTCTATCTTTGGCATAAACCAGCATCTGCAGTTCTTCATTTCTACAGAACTGAACAGTTGTTAGAAATGCTATATTATGTTGACTGGCACGGCAAAATTCCAGTCACCATTAGCTGTAATGAAATTCTGACTACAAAATACAGAAATATCCTCTCAAGACCCTGAATTCAAGCATTAATTATTAACAACTATAGAAGCGCGATCATCAATAATATATATAGGCCACAATATAAAGTGCATAACAATTGCTAAACACCACTCAAAATTTCCCTATATGGGTGTCAATGATCTTTTGTAATTCCCATATTTAAAATAAGCACATTTAAAATTAGCGGCATGGTGGCGCGTCTGTGGAGTTGCTGCCTTAAGGGCCTGTCACACTTGGCCATCATTTGTGCGCCATTTACGCGACCTCCAAAAATGTAGTCGTCGCGTTGTGACACACAGGTAGCATGTGGCTAGCGCGGGACGGGCGCATGGAGAGGCGTGGAGGAGTGTGGAGTTACGCGCAGTATCTCGCTGCGCTCCAGGATTTTGTGCTGTACCAAATCCTCGCGCGCCACCTGCGTGACGTATCGCGTACGCACGCTGATGTATTGGTGTCGCAAGCTGGTATCCGGACGTCTCACGTGTATCGCGTGGTGACGCATGGTCACGTCACCGTGTGTAACCGCGCACCGCAGGGTATTCTAATGACGTCACGCGCTCCAGACGGCATGATGATACGTGATTTGCGCGCGACGTCGAGCGTAACGACCTATTTTACATATGACGCGTAAATGAGGCGCAAATGACGGCCTAGTAGGACAGGCCCCTTACAACGCTTGCAGTGCCAGTGACGTGAATTCCAGCCCGACTATGGATGTTGTCTGTACGGAGTTTGTATGTTCTCTCCGTAATTGTGTGGGTTTTCCCTGGGTGCTCCGGTTTCCTCTCACACTCCAAAGAAATACAGGTTTGTTGGTTAATTGGCTTCTGTAAAAATTGTAAATTGTCTCCTGTGTGTGGGATAGTGCTAGAGTGCGGGGATTGCTGGTCAGCACGGACTCAGTGAGCCGAATGACCCGTTTCTGCACTTTATCTCTAAACAAAACTAAACATGCATATTCACACACACACTCATAAACTACAAACAATAATAGTGCAAAAAGACAAAACCAATGCCCTCCAAAGTCTACCTAGTTCAGAGCTTATTTGGAGGTTGTAGTGTGCAGTAGCCTGATGGCTGTGGGGAAGTAGCCGTTCCTGAACCTGGATGTTACAGTTTTCAGGCTCATGTACCTTTTTCCCTATGGCAGGGGTGAAATGAGTGTGTGGCCAGGGTGTTGTGGGTCTCTGACGATGCTGGCTGCCTTTGTGAGGCAGCGACTCCTGTAAACCCTTTAGATGATGGGGAGGTCAAAACCTGTGATGGACTGACCCCGTCAGACGGACAGGCAGAAACATCTGTGCTTACTCACTAGTTTACGCCTCATAAATGTGTAATGAACTCAAGAACAATGTCAAGTAAATAACACATAATTATTTTGTCAGCCAAGGCTCAGCGGGTCGCACTTTCCATTACCTCCTAGAAGGAAGGTCGTGGGTTTAAGTTTCACGAGAGAGAGAAAGAGAGAGAGAGAGAGAGAAATTCAGGTGGTTTGCTCTGTCAGAGATGTCTTGTTTCAGAGTTAAAGCCAGAATTTATCCACTCCAGAGGGTTTGCATGAAAGATCGTACAGCGGCACGGTAGTGCAGCGATAGAGTTGCTGCCTTACAGTGCCAGAGACACGGGTTCAATCCTAAATGTGGACGTTGTCTGCATGGAGTTTGTATGTTCTTCCCATGACCTGCATGGGTTTTCTCCAGGTGCTCCGATGTAATCCAAAAAAAGGTTAATTAGCTTGGTATAATTGTAAATTGTCCCTAGTGAGCACAGGATAGTGTCAATGTGCAGGAATCGCTGGTCGGCACGGATGTGGTGAGCCAAAGAGCCTGTTTAAAAAAAATATATATATATAATCCTGAATAATATTTATCCCTCAAATAAAATCAAACAAAAAAATTGGGGGGTTATTATTACATAGTAATTTGTAAGAGTTTGGTTGTGTGTAAATTGTCTGCTGTGTTCCCAACATTTGAACTGTGATGCAATTTACATCTCACCATGCGAGGTGGTGGAAGGTGCTACGCAAATGCAAATATTTCATCGGTGGGATTGTAATACTCATGTGGGCGGCACGGTGGCGCAGAGCGCCATGGTGGCGCAGTGGTAGTGTTGCTCACAGAGACATGGGTTCGATCTTCGATCCTGACTACAGGTGCTGTCTGTATGAAGTTTGTACAAGGTTCTCCCCGTGACCTGCGTGGGTTTTCTCCAAGATCTTCGGTTTCCTTTTAAAGAGTAGGGATTAACGGGTCCCTTTCAGAATGGCAGCCAGTGACTAGTGGGGTACCGCAAGGCTCGGTGCTGGGACTGCAGCTATTTACAATATACATCAATGATTTAGATGAGGGGATTAAAAGTAACATTAGCAAATTTGCAGATGACACAAAGCTGGGTGTCAGTGTGAACTGTGAGGAGGATGCTATGAGAATGCAGGGCAAATGCATGGCAGATGCAGTTTAACGTTGATAAATGGGAGGTTATCCACTTCAGTAACAAAAACATGAAGGCGGATTACTGTCTAAATGGTGTCAAGTTGGGAAAAGGGGAAGTACAACGGGATCTGGGGGTCCTTGTTCATCAGTCAATGAAAGTAAGCAGTCATCAGTCTGAAGAAGGGTTTCGGCCCGAAACGTCGCCTATTTCCTTCGCTCCATAGATGCTGCTGCACCCGCTGAGTTTCCCCAGCAATTTTGTGTACCTAATGAAAGTAAGCATGCAGGTACAGCAGGCAGTGAAGAGAGCGAATGGCATGTTGGCCTTTATAACAAGAGGAGTTGAGTATAGGAGCAAAGAGGTCCTTCTGCAGTTGTATAGGGCCCTAGTGAGACCACACCTGGAGTATTGTGTGCAGTTTTAGTCCCCTAATTCGAGGAAGGACATTCTTGTTATTGAGGGAGTGCAGCGTAGGTTTACAAGGTTAATTCCTGGGATGGCGCGACTGACATATGCTGAGAGAATAGAGCAGCTGGGCATGTACACTCAGGAGTTTAGAAGGATGAGAGGGTATCTCATTGAAACATACAAGATTATTAAGGGTTTGGACACGCTAGAGGCAGGAAACATGTTCCTGATGTTGGGAGAGTTCAGAATCAGGGGCCACAGTTTAAGAATCAGAACCTCATTCAAATGAATGGTGAGCCATTTAGAACGGAGATGAGGAAACACTTTTTCTCACAGAGAGTTGTGAGTGTGGAATTCTCTGCCTCAGAGGGCGGTGGAGGCCAGTTCTCTGGATACGTGCAAGAGAGAGCTAGATTGGGCTCTTAAAGATAGCGGTGTCAGGGGATATGGGGAGAAGGCAGGAACGGGGTACTGATTGGGGATGATCAGCCATGATCACATTGAATGGCGGTGCTGGCTCGAAGGGCTGAATGGCCTAATCCTGCACCTATGGTCTAATGTCTATTGCCCTCCCACACTCCAAAGACATACTTGTTTGAAGGTTAATTGGCTCAGTATTAATCTAAATTGTTCCTAATGTGTGTAGAATAGTGTTAGTGTGTGAGGGTTGCTGGTCGCTGCAGAAGGGCCTGTTTCCACACTATATCTCTAAACAAAACTAAAAATTGGCAAACCTGTAGAAATGCAATGAGAATAGACACAAAATGCCGGAGTAGCTCAGTGGGTCAGGCAACATCTCTGGAGAAAAGGAAAAGGGGATGTTTCAAGTGGAGACCATTCTACAGACTGAGTCAGGGGAGAGGGAAACAATAAGGTATGAAACGGTACATTTTCATACTTCTAGTTTCCCTTTCCCCTGACACTCAGTCTGAAGAAGTGTCTCGACCTACACCATCGCCCATCCTTTTTCTCCTGAGATGCTGTCTGACCTGCTGAGTTACTCCGGCATTTTGTGTCTATCCTCATTGCATTTCTACAGGTTTGCCAATTTTTAGTTTTGTTTAGAGATATAGTGTGGAAACAGGCCCTTCTACAACTTCGGTGTAAACCAGATTCTGTGGTTCCTTCCTACACAGCTAAATGAAATGTATGGGTTAGCGTGTTCCTGACCTCCATGCTTTATTTAAGTAACAATTCTATGTCTGCTTATATTTGGTTGATGCACAAGTTCATGTGATTGGAGCGGAATTAGGCTATTCGGCCCATCAAGTTAACTCCGCCATTCAAACATGGCTGATCTATCTTTCCCTCTAAACCCCATTCTCCTGTCTTCTCCCCATAACCCATGACACCCGTACTTATCAAAAATCTGTCAATCTCTGCCTTAAAAATATCAATTGACTTGGCCACCACAGCCATCTGTGGCAATAATTCCACAGATTCACCACCCTCAGACTAAAGAAATTCATCCTCATCTCCTCTGTAAAGGAATGTCCTTTAATTATGAGGCTCTGGACTTGACTCTTCCCTGATGGAAACATCCTCTCCACATCCACTCTATCCAAGCCTTTCACTATTTGGTAATTTTCAATGAGGTTCCCCCCTTATTCTTCTGTACTTCAGCGAGTACAGGCCGACAAACATTAATCATTTGTTAACCCAATCATTTCTGGGATAATTCTTGTAATCCTCCTCTGGACCCTCTCCAGCGCCAGCAAACCCTTCCTCAGATATGGGGCCCAAAATTGCACACAGTGGAGTTAAATTGCACTATATGCCCTTCTCTTTTTTAAGGTCTGGGTTGTTTTGGAGAAAGAAAATAGATAGCAATGAAAATGTATTTCTGTCTTTTATGTAAATACCATTCTATGAGTGCCAGTCTCCAACAATCTGTTAAAAATGAACTGCAAATGCTGGTTTATACCAATGATAGGCACAAAATGCTGGAGTATCTCAGCGGGTCAGGCAGCATCTCTGGAAGAAATGGATAGGTGATATTTCAGGTCAGGACCCCTTTCTTTAGTCTGAGTTACTCCAGCATTTTGGGTCTTTCTTTCCTACAATGTGATATTCAGTTCTGTCAGGTAGTGACTTTTAAGACTTTTCTTATACCCACCTAAACTGACAACTAATTAATCTCCAGGAGAACCATAGCTTTCCCACTATTGAAGATAAACTAATGGCATAATTCTTCAGGAAAATAAGGTGATTTGGTCTCACCACTGGTTATAGTGGTTGTTTTGAATTGATTGATTTTAGGGATTAGATATTCTACAGATAAATAGGTGGCATGGTGGTGCAGCGGTAGAGCACCAGAGACCAGGGTTTCATCCTGACTACACATGTTGTCTATATGAAGTTTGCACGTCCTCCCCGTGACCTCCGTGGGTTTTCTCCAAAATCTTCCCACACTCCAAAGACGTGTAGGTTTGTAGGTTATTTGGCTTGGTATACATGTAAAACAATTGTCCCTAGTGTGTGTAGGATAGCGTTAATGTGTGGGGATCGCTGGTCGATGCAGACTCGATGGGTTGAAGAGCCTGTTTCTGTACTTATCTCTAAACTAAACTAAAAATAAATGCTGACTTACAAGTAACAACTTATCGTAAGCAAGGCTGACAACCAATGCAAAAGTTCAGGTCAGATTTCTTTTAAATGCTCCTTTATTTCCATTTTTATTTATCTTCAATTAATTTCTAATAGTTCAATGCATTTAAAATGTTAAAAATATTTTTTTCTTCAAATCCATTTCAATGGTGTTGCTGATCAGCAGGGTCATATTGTTGATAGTACAGAACTACCATAGACTATCGAGTGAGCACAGGGAAGGGGTATCCAGTTCAACCACACAGACGTTCATGTGATCGGAGCAGAATTAGGCCATTCAGTCAATCAAGTCTACTCCCCCATACAATCATGGCTGATCTATCTTCCCTTCTTAACCCCATTTTGCTGCCTTCTCCCCATAACCCCTGACACTCGTACTAATCAAGAATCTATCTGTCTTTGCCTTAAACATTTCCATTGACTTGGCCTCCACAGCCTTCTATGGCAATGAATTCCACAAATTTACCATAGAGGATTCCTCCTCATCTCCTTCCTAAAGGAGCATCCTTTAATTCTGAGGCTATGATCTCTGGTCCTAGACTCTCCCACTATTCGTTATTCATGGCCCGCTCCATCTTGTAAAATGGCCGTGGAGAGGAGGTATCCAATACAATGAATCCCACAGAAGCAGTAGCAGTAGAGTGCCGTCATGGGAATTACACACAAAGGCAAATCAGAGGCTTAGAAAAGCACAATTCAATCCATTACTTTGAAATGCTTCCGTAAAGAATCCCGGAATATTCTACTGTATTGAAGGCCGCTGTCCTAATACAAGCTGTCATGTTTTCTACAATGAGCAAACCACTTTAGGGTAAAACTTTCAAATGATTATGTAAATCAGAATTATTGCAGCTGCAACAGAGAGGAATTTCAACAGTTGATTAAATCACTAAGGGTAACAATGGCGAAAGTTCAAACGTTGTAAAGCTGCCCAATGTGATCGCAGGGGAAGTATACCTTTCTGTATTTGAATTCAAATAACATCAAATTCAATCAAAATTATTACATGCTCTGTCTGACAACACTAAGGCAGGGGAAACAGTCGTTCAGCAAATACTGATGTCCTTTCTAATTGTTTACAATGTTGACTAGGCACGTCCAAACAATTATTCATTATATTTTGAACAACAGGCATTGTGAAGCCCACGTGATTTATAAACTGAGACTGACAAATAAACAAAGGAGGCTCTTTAATATAAATAGGATCAGTCCAATTTCTTGAATTAGAGTCAGAATTATTCTGCACAGAAACAGTAGCTTCTGCTCAACTTGTCCACGCTGACCAAGATGCCCCCATTTAAGCTATTTTCCCATATTATACCCATCAAATAATTATTTTAGAAACAGGATAAAGGGTATAACATTTAGTGCAAGATAATGAGCAGTAAAGTCCGATTAAAGATAGTTCGAAGATATCCATTGGGGTAGATTGGAGGTCGGGACCGCTCCCAACTTGGTGAGATGACCGTTCAGATGCTTGATAACACTTGGAAAGATACTGCTCCTGAATTTGGAGGTATGGGTTTTCTAACTTCTGTAGCTTCTTGCCTGATGGGAGAGGGGAGAAGAGGGAGTGACTGGGGCAAGTCTGGTCCTTGATTATGCTGGTGGCCTTACTGAGGCAGCCTGAAGTGTAGATGGAGTTATTGGAAGGGAGGTTTGTTCACAACTGTATCCACAACTCTGCAATTTCTTGCAGTCCTGCATGGAGCTGTTACCAACACATGCTGCGATGCATCCCGAAAAAAAATGTTTTCTACTGTGCATCTGTAGAAGTTGGTGAGGGTTGTTGGGGACATGGCGAACTTCCTAAGCCTCGTAAGGACGTTACATCTTGATTGTAATCATGTGTCGTCTTTCCGCTGACTGTATAGCACGCAAAGCCTTTCACTGTACCTCGGTACACATGACAATAATAAACTAAATTAATTTCAAATGTTATCTATTTGGGGAGATAGAGGGGGATTATGGGGGAATTTGTATTATACATTGCACACAGCAGTCACGCACACTTTGGTCATGTGAGAGTCTGTGTACAATGCAGATTCTATTAATACCCGAGCAGGCAAATATTGTTCTTTAATGAAGACCAAATCCCTGTTCCTTCAGTAAATCTTAAATAAACCCGAATCATGGCGTACATTTTATTTTTTTATGTAATTTAAGAGATAGTATATCCTCAGACAGCTTACACCATCCTTTTTTCATATACTTCACTCGAAATAATAAAGACTTGCAGATTCATTATCACCTTGCTATTATACTACTAAAATAGAGTAACATTTACCACATTGACAATTGTGTTGTTTTTTTCTCTCGCCATTACTGTTGAACCTGCTGTGTTCCTCTAGCAGTTTGTTTTTTTGATTTCCAAAAATAAACAGCATTCAGAATAAAAAATATATACCAAACGTATAGAAAACAAGACCAGTGCAAAAACTCTTCTGACATTCTCAAGGTCATCAGTCCCTCCCTCCACTGCCATCTCCCATCAAACTTCTAATCTTTTAACTTCACTTCCATCAAGTAAAGTATTGATAATTAATGTGGAAAAATATATCAAAGAATTTAAATTCTGTGAAGCAAAATTAGTAGAGTACATTGACATCAGATAGAAATCCCAAATTAAAATCAATTATCCCTTCAGAAGAAGTGTTTGAAGCTCGCAGTTCCTTGACCTAACAAGGTGCACCATGTATGGATTGAAGCACTGAGATCAATGCTCCATCTGATCACAGCCATCTGGCTGCTCAGTTAACAGAGTAGTTCAATATTTCCTGTCATGTGTTTTTCCACATTCCTTCTAATTAGGGCACATCTTACCTTAATTAACACAATGACTTAGTTTAGTTTTTTAGTTTTAGAGATACAGCGCAGAAAGAGGCACTTCGGCCGACCGAGTCTGCACTGGCCAGCGATTCCCCACACATTAACACTATCCTACTCACACTCAGGACAATTTATAATAATACCAAGCCATTAACCTGCAAACTTGTACGTCTTTGGAGTGTGGGAGGAAAACAAAGTTCTCGGAGAAAACTCACACGGGGAGAACATACAAACTCTGTACAGACAGCACTGTAGTCAGGATCAAACTTGGGTCTCTGCCGCTGTAAGCGCTGTAAGGCAGCAACTTTACCGCTGCACCACCATGCCTCTCCTAAGCTCCAATGATACAAAGGAGTTAGTCATGGAAACAGACCCTTCGGCCCACCTTGTCCTTGCCGACCAAGGCATACTGGCCAAGTTTAATTTGCCTTTATTTGGCCCATATTCCACTAGACCCTTCCAATACATAATCTATCTACATGTATTTTAAAAACCATAATTGTATCTGCTTCTGTCCCTTCCTCTGTCAAAGATGGACTACTCTCTAAGTGGAAAAAGCTGTCCCTCTCAAATTTCTCCCTTAAGCCTTTGCGCTCTAGTTTTAAAACTCTACTCTGGAAAAAATTCACTTCAGCCATGGCTCTCATGATCTTGTACACCTCAATAATGTCATCCCTCAGCCTCCTATGCTTCAAAGGAAAGAGTCCAGGCCCATCTAACTCCTCCCTATAATACAAGCCTGCAAGCCGAGGCAACATCCCGTGAATCTCTACTGCATCCTTTCCAAATTCACACAGAGTTGTGAGTCTGTGGAATCCAATGCCTCAGAGGGCGGTGGAGGCCAGTTCTCTGGATGCTCTCAAGAGAGAGTTAGAGCTCTTAAAGATAGCGGAGTCAGGGGATATGGGGAGAAGGCAGGAACGGGGTACTGATTGTGGATGATCAGCCATGATCACATTGAATGGCGGTGCTGGCTCGAAGGGCCAAATGACCTACTCCTGCATCTATCGTCTATTGTCTATTGATGATATTTTTCCACCCGTACTCCAAGTAGGGTGTGACCAACTGCTTGTACAGCTGTATCATAATGTCCCAACTTCTGTGCTCAATACTCTTCCCAATGAAGTGAAGACAGTCTTCACCACACTGTCCTCCATGATTTCTGTGTTTTACAACACTCTCTATTTACTGTGCAAGTCCTGCTGAGGTTTTACGCCTGATAACAACTGGGAAGAAACTGTCTCTGAATCGGGCGATATGGTGGCGCAGCGGTGGTGTTGCAGCACCAGAGACCCTGACTACGGGTGCTGCCTGTACGGAGTTTGTACATTCTCCCCGTGACCTGTGTGGGTTTTCTCCGGGAACTCTGATTCCTCCCACACTCCAAAGACGTATAGGTTTGTAGGTTAATTGGCTTGGTATAATTGTAAAGTGTCTCTAGTATGTGCAGGATAGTGTTAGTGCGCAGGGATCGATGGTTTGTGCAGACTCGGTGGGCCGAAGGGCTTGCTTTCGCGCTGTATCTCTAAACTAAACTGAAATCTGGAGGTGTGCATTTTCACACTTCTATATCTCTTGATTGATGGGAGAGGGGAGGAGGAGGGAGTGACTGGGTTCAGACATGTGAATGTTTCTGGACAAGAAGCAGCTCCAGATTTCCATGTCTCTGAGCTATGTCCCCATATATTCCGTCATCTGTTACTCTAAATAATTTCAACCAGTTCAGCATCCACAGGATTTTGTGACAGGAAATATCGGTTTCCAACACCTTTCTTGTGAAAAGCGTTAGCTTTTAGTGATTCGTAGACACAATCTCCCAATTCCATTTGCTGCATTCTCTCATTAAAAGAAATACTGCACGTAGCTCTAAAGTAATTTGAAGTTAAAAGTTTCTAAACAAAACAATTTCTTTTTCACAGGACTATTACTATGTTAAAACATCCCATTAGACTCCATAAAAATATTAATAACATTTAAATCTGAGTTCACAAGTGGATATTCAGGCAAGTCATGAAAATCTTGACCCAAGAGATAGGCTTCATAGAACGTCTCAAATGGTTTAATAGTTCTTTTATTGTCCCATATTGACCAAATCAAATCTACCTCGTTGGTGACTATTGGACTATTCTTGATCGGACTTTGCTGGCTTTACCTTGCACTAAATATTATTCCCTTATCATGTATCTATACACTGTAAATGGCTCAATTGTAACCATGCATTGTCTTTCCGCTCATTGGATAGCACGCAACAAAAGCTTTTCACTGTACCTCGGTTCAGTGGACAATAAACAAAACTGGTTTAAAGGTAGTGAAATACATTGGAGGCCAAGTCTTTGGGTATTTTCAAAGCAAAGATTAATAGGTTCTTGATTAGCAAGGGTGTCAAAGGTTATGGGGATAAGGCGGGAGAAGGAGTTGATATGGAAAGATAGAGCCATGATTGAATGGCGGAGTAGACTCGGTAAGCTAAATAACCTAATTTTACTCCTATGACTTATGAGCTTATGAAGAATTGTAGCGGGACATATATCCAATGGTTTCTGGACAGGAGGCAGCTCTAGAGATGAAGGAACTCAAATAAACAACGGAAATATAATATGTACAGCACTTTTATCACCAGGAACTACAGGGGAATGTTCCCGATGTTGGGGGAGTCCAGAACCAGGGGCTACAGTTTAAGAATAATGGGTAAGCCATTTAGAACGGAGACGAGGAAACACATTTTCACACAGAGAGTTGTGATTCTGTGGAATTCTCTGCCTCAGAGGGCAGTGGAGGCCGGTTCTCTGGATGCTTTCAAGAGAGAGCTAGATAGGGCTCTTAAAGACAGCGGAGTCTGGGGATATGGGGAGAAGGCAGGAATGGGGAACTGATTTGGGATGATCAGCCATGATCACATTGAATGGCGGTGCTGGCCCGAAGGGCCGAATGGCCTACTCCTGCACCTATTGTCTATTGAGAAATAAACAATGGACATCAACAAGCACATCTGATGGATTATGTTGTTTGGCCAGAACAAAGATATTCTACCTGGGAACAGATTGCTGTCAGTTCACTATTGATTCCATCAATGAACGTGCTCTTCAAGGGAGAAAGCAACTTATATTTCTTAGCAATGTGGTTGTACTGCAAAAATGATGATTAAACCCATTCATGCCAGCCAATTTCTTGCCGATACAAATGCCAGCTTATTTGTGTATGAAGGAACTGCAGATGTTGGTTTAAACCAAAGATAGACAGAAAATGCTGGAGTGACTCAGCGGGACAGGCAGCATCTCTGGAGAGAAGGAATGGGAGACGTTTCGGGTTGTCTGAAGAAGGGTCTCGATCCGAAACGTCACTCATTCCTTCTCTCCAGGGATGCTGCCTGTCCCGCTGAGTTATTCCGGCTTATTTTCCCCTCCAAGACTCCTGTCAGGTGGGAGTCACAATTAAGCTCTGGGAAGATTTCACTTGTACTGTGAGCTTTAAAGAGTTAATGGTCAACACTACAGAAGCTCATTTGTACCCCACATGTACCATACAACAAGTTACTGTGGTCTGTAGGACACTACCATGAAAAACTATAGGCATCAGCCATTCCCTGAAAGCGTGAAAATCTTTGTAGATTTAATTCAAAGCCAACTGCTGTTGATTCCAAAAGGAGTCACCGTCTTTGCTGCTCACTAGGTGAGACTCCACATTCAAATAGTAGGGCAAGTACAAAGGCTGTATCATGGGGGAACTACAACAAAAAGTTGCCAACATCACCGCACAGTTCATAAACACATTGGCATTATTGGTGAAAAACACCACCAAGTTAATACTTTGCTTAGTTATTTCCATCTGGCTTTCTTTTAGTTTAGTTCAATTTAGTTTAGTTTAGAGATACAGCGCAGAAACAGGCCCTTCAGTCCACCGAGTCCGCACCGACCAGCGAACCCGGCACATTGACACAATCTATACATCTAGGGACAATTTACTTTTATACCAAGCTAATGAAACTACAAACCTACACGTCTTTGGAGTGTGGGAGGAAACCGAAGATCTCAGAGGAAACTTACGCAGGTCACGGGGAGAACATACAAACTCCAGACAGACAATCACCCAGGGACCTGGGACTCTGGCGCTGTAGGTAGCAACACTACCGCTGCGCCACCATGACGCCCATGTAATGGAATGCTAGAATTTGGCAGGAATAATGTCATGTACACAAGATACTTAGACTCTGGGTGATCCTCAATATTCTATTTCCATTTGGTATCCATTTTCTTTACTGGTAGATTTACAATTTTTCTTTTGACAGCACAAACAAATGTCTTTGCTCTCTCCACAGGCATCCGAGATGACATGTGCTTGAATCATCATCTGTAATTGCTACAGAAGACCTCTCAGTAGTTAAACCGACTGCTACTATTAAATTCAACCAGTCGTACTTCCAGACAACAGGAAGGGTTGTTCACATAATTGCACAGATGTCTTTTCCTAGTGCCAATGTTACATATCTATTAGATTAATTTACAGGTGGTTATCGTGTGCATGCGTGAGAGTGTTTATGTTTTCCCGTTTTACACTCCGTGAACGAGTGCAAGCATACTGATGGGCCTGCACATCGACAGTCATAGAGTCATACAACATGGAAACAGGCCCTTTGGCTCAACTTGCCCACAGCGGCCAACATGTTTCAGCTAAACTAGTCCCACTTGTCTGCGTTTGGCCCATATCCCTCCAAACCTGTCCTATCCATGCACCTGTATAACTTCTTAAACGTTGGGATAGTCCCTCCCTTAACTACCTCCTCTGGCAGCTTGTTCCATACCCCCACCACCCATTGTGCGAAAAAGTTACCCCTCAGATTCCTATTAAATCTTTTCCCTTTCACCTTAAACCTACAGCCTGGTCCTCGATTCCCCTACTCTGGGCAAGAGACTCTATGCATCTCCCCGATCTATTCCTCTCAAGATCACCCCTCATTCTTCTGCGCTCCAAGGAATAGAGTCCCAGCCTACTCAACCTCTCCCATCTTTTTGTGTGTCATTACATCCATGCAGATAATGTTAGTCTCCCTTGTATTGGACCCCCTTGTTTTGTCAAGTACGTCGGACAACTTGTGTAATAACTATGCCATGTTAAAAGGCATCATGCTTGCATGAATTCCACTTCTCAATAGGTTCAGAACCTGAAACGTCAGTTTGCTCAAAGGCAACGGCAGCAAAGTTAGACCAACATAATTAATTCATAACAATATAAGCTAAAAGATAATCATTCAAAAGATAATCATAATTCATAATAACATAATTCCTGGGAATGCATATCTCTGAAGATCTGTCCTGGACCCAGCACATCGATGCAGACATCAAGAAAGCCCATCATGCCTTCTACTTCCTTAGAAGATTGAAGAGATTTGGTATTTCAACTAATAGTCTCTGCTGGTGCACGATTGGTTCACTATTGCATTTAAAAAAAATCAGTCTTACTTAATCAGGAATCAGTCTAGATGATCATGCACAGAGCTGATGGGTAAGAACCAGGAAGCAGGATTCTGGATGACAATCAAGATAATGGAGAGTTGAATCTAAAGAAACAAGCTAGCAATGCCGTGGAAATAATCAAGTCTAAGGGTATTAAAGGAAATGTGCGAGTGTCAGAAGCCGACGACACCACTGTTGTGGGGCGAATTACTGATGGTGATGAGTCAGAGTATAGAAGTGAGATCGACCGATTGGCCAAATGGTGCCAGCACAACAACCTGGCTCTCAAAACCAGCAAAACCAAGGAACTGATTGTGGACTTTGGAAGGGGTAGGATAAGGACCCACAATCCCGTTTATATAACCACCGTTTATGGTGGAAAGGGTCAAGAACTTCAAATTCCTGGGCATGCATATTTCCGAAGATCTCTCCTGGTCCGAGAACACGGATGCAATTATAAAGAAAGCACATCAGCTCCTCTACTTCCTGAGAAGATTACGGAGAGTCGGTATGTCAAGGAGGACTCTCTCGAACTTCTACAGGTGCACTGTAGAGAGCATAATGACTGGTTGCATCGTGGCTTGGTTCGGTAACTTGAACATCCAGGAGCGGAAAAAATTGCAGAAAGTTGTGACCACTGCCCAGTCCATCATCGGCTCTGACCTCCCCACCATCGAAGGGATCTATCGCAGTCGCTGCCTCAAAAAGGCTGCCAACATCATCAAAGACCCACACCATCCTGGCCACACACTCATCCCTCCATTGCCATCAGGAAGAAGGTACAGGAGCTTGAAATCTGGAACATCCAGGTTCAGGAACAGCTTCTTCCCCACAGCCATCAGGCTATTAAACTCGACATCAAACAAACTCTGAACGATAACAGCCTATTGCATTTTATCTGTTTATTTATTGTGTACATATATGGTCTATGATATATAGACACACTGAACTTTTATCTCCTGTTCTGTATTATGTTTACATATTCTGTTGTGCTGCAGCAAGCAAGAATGTCATTGTCCTATCTGGGACACATGACAATAAAACTCTCTTGACTCCTGACTTGACTTGAGGTAGTCTAGAGATATGCAAGGGTGAGGTGTGAAAATGACAGATCAAAACAGATGGTGGTAAGGAAATGTAGAATGGTTCATTGTTAGCTATGGGGCAAGTGACAACGAGGCATACAATCAATAATATTTAATCAGGAGGACAGTAGAACTAGTCGGAGAACTAGGATGAAGGAGGGATGGAGTGAGAGGGTTACTTGAAGTTAAAGAAATCAAGATTAATACTGCTGGGTTGTAAGCTGCCCAAGCAAAATGTGAGGTGCTGTTCCTCCAATTTGTGTTGGCTGGAATAATGTCATGTACACAAGATAAAAATTATTAGGTGCTAAAGTTACAAACATTCTGGTTCGCTTTAAGACAGTTTTCAGGAATAGGGATTTCGGCATCATGAACTGAGGACAATAGCTTCCCAATATTTAGCTGGATGATATTTATATCATTCCACCACTGGGTTTCAGATAAACAGTTTAAAAATAAAAAGAGCAGGAGCAGGGTTAAGAAAGCCAATGCTGTAGTAAAGCTGGATTTCATGTACATGATGTAAGTTACACATGTATGTTGTAGAACGTACAGTATGGTGCCAGAACAACAAACTTGCTCTCATCATCAGTAAAACCAAGCAACTGATTGTTGACTTTGGAAGTGGAAGGTTGAGGATCCACAAACTTGTCCTCATCGATGGGACGGTGGTGGTGAGAGTCAAAAACTTCAAATTCCTGGGCGTGCATATCTCTGGACCCGGCACATTGATGCCTCTACTTCCTTGGATGATTGAAGAGATTCGGTATGTCAACAAATAGTCTCTTGAACTTCCACAGGCGTATGGTTGAAAGCACAGAAGTTTGGTTTGCTGGGAACGAAGAAGATTGCAAAAAGTGGTGAGCACTGCCTAGTCCATCACAGGAACTCACCTCTCCACCATCGAAGAGATCTACAGGTGCCGCTGCCTCAAAAAAGCAGCCAACATCAGATACCTAGACCACCCTGGCAACACTTATTTAACTCCTGCCATTGGGAAGAACGTATGGATTCCTGAAAACCGTAACGTCCAGGTTCAGGAGCAGGTTCTTCCCTACAACCATCAGGCTATTAGACACTGCAACCTCCATATACGTTCCCATCTACATAGATTGGGAATTTCATTGTTCCGTTTTGGGACATAAGACAATAAAACATGCTTGGACAGGTTATTGCCAAACAAAAATTAAATGAAAAAATTGGGGTTGTTGGGGGAACAGATAAATTATTGGGAGGAATGATATATGCAAGAAAACCATCCCTGGCAAATCTTAAACTACAACCTGAAAGATAATCCCACAAGTACCATTTTATACTATATTTTCTCACCTAGCCCACAGCTAACAATGGCCTGTTTCCTTTATGGTCGTTAGTTTTTGCAATTCTTTCATTCATTTCTCTCTACATCACCGTCTATATCTCTTGTTTCCCTTTCTCCTCTCAGTCTCCCAGTCTCGACCCGAAACCTCACCTATTCCTTTTCTCCAGAGATGCTGTCTGACCCGCTGAGTTACTCCAGCTTTTTGTGCCTATCTTCGGTTTAAACCAGCATCTGCAGTCCCTTCCTGCACAAGTACCATCTTAAGGTGGCTAGGTATTGGCAAGAAAGAGGTGACATTTTGGGTGGAACCCTTCTTCCAACATGCCTAGCAGATTAGACTGAACTGAATGGGGAGAAGATAGCGTGTTATCCAAAGTCATAGAGTTCAATATTAAGTCTGGGAAGTGGCATTGCACAAATGGAAGATAGGATTGTTGCACATCAATCGTGCATTACCAAGAGGTTAACAATGTTTAGAGATAGTGTGAAAACAGGCCCTTCGCCCAACCCAGTCCGAACCGACCAGCGATCCCCGCACATTAACACTATCCTACACACACTAGGGACAATTTATATTTATACCAAGCCAATTAACCTACAAAGCTGTACGTCTTTGGATTGTGGGAGGAATCCGAAGATCTCGGAGAAAACCCATGCGGTCACGGAAACTCCATACACACAACACCCATAGTCGGGATCGAACCCGGTTCTCCGGTGCTATAAGGCATCAACTCTACCACTGCGCCACCGTGCCTGCTTAGAGTTAAGGGAAAACATTTCAGATATTTAATGCTATCTGGAATTCTACTTCCAGCTATTACTGTACCTTAGAGCAGACACAATTAGCAGATGGCATTATTATACTGTGCAGCGATGCACTATGCTCAAACACCATACAATACTCAAATTCCGACGTGTCATCATGGCAGACCTAAGTGAAAGCTGACAGAGTTCACATCTCATTAAACTCTTTCGAACATGACTCTTTATTCCTGATCTGCTTGCAACCGTTGATGCTTAAAGTAACCAACTAACAACAGATCAACATTAATGTTCCTCATTAGCAGATAAATTCCATATGTTGTAAAGGAAAGTTAATATATTGCAAATAATCCTGAAGAATCAGTGGTAGCGATAGAGCCATACAGCAAGGAAATTGTTCTAGGTTGTCCATCAAACACCCACTTTAACCCCGATTTTATTCTCAAAAACATTCCCGTCAGCTATCTCCAGATTCTGCCACTCACCCACACACCAGTGGCCAAACTGCACATCTTTGGGGCATAGGAGAAGAGCGGAATCCCAAAACAAAACCTTCTCTGTGTGACTCTTGCGATTATGATCAGCATTAATCAGCTCAAGGAAATCCTTCTCATGTGTTCAGGTCTGGTCACCAATAATCTTTTTAGTCTTAGTCATGGAGTCATAAGTCATACAGTATGGAAACGGACCCTTGGTCATCCATGCTGACCAAGATGCCGCATCTAAGCTAGTCTCTCTTGCCTATTCTTAGCCCATATCCCTCTAATCAAAATGGCCAAGTTAGATTTAGCTCTTAGGGCTAAAGGAATTAAGGGATATGGGGAACAAGCACAAACGGGGTACTGATTTTAGATGATCAGCCATGATCCTATTGAATGGTGGTGCTGGCTCGAAGGGCCGAATGGCATACTCCTGCATCTATTTTTCCTGTATCTATGTCAATGGATATTTTAAAGGCAGAGATAGATAAATTCTTGATTAGTACAGGTGTCAGGGGTTATGGGGAGAAGGCAGGAGAATGGGGTTAGGAGGGAGAAACATCATGATTGAATGGCGGAGTAGACCTGATGGGCCAAATGGCCCAATTTTGCTCCCGTCACATGACCTTCTGACCCTCTAATCCTTTCCTATACATGTACCTGTCTAGGTGCTTATGAAATGGTGTTTTAATACTTGCCTCAACTACCTCCTCTGGTAGCTCGTTGTATATATGCACCACCTTCTGAGTAAAAATCTTGCCCCTCAGGTTCCTATTAAATCTTTCCCCTCTCACCTTAACCCTGTGTCCTCTGGTTCTTGATTCCCCTATCCTGGGTAAAAGACTCTGTTCATCCATCCTAACTATTCCCCTTATGTGTAGGAAGGAATTGAGGAAGCTGGTTTTTACCAAATATAGACACAAAATGCTAGCTGGTCAGGCAACATTCTGGAGAAAAGGAATAGGTGACATTTCGGATTGGAACCCGACCCGAAACATCACCTATTCCTTTTATCCAGACATGCTGCCTGACCCGCTAAGGTATTTCCCTCATGATTTTATACACCTTTATAAGATCAACCTTAGCCACCTGTATTCCTAGCCTGTCCAACCTTTCCCGATAGCTCAGACCCTCGAGTCTCAGCAACATCCTTGTATTCTTCTCTGCATTATTTCCAGCAATTCCTGTTAATTGTTTAATTTAATTTAGTATAGAGATACAGCATAGAAAAATGTCCTCGCCCCACCGAATCTGCACCGACCAGCGATCACTCCACATTAACACTATCCTACACACACACACACTTATACCAGCCAATTAACCTACAAACCAGTACATCTTTGGAGTTTTGGAAGAAACCGAAGGTCTCGGAGAAATCCGACGCAGTCATGGGGAGAATGTACAAACGCCGTACCGTACCGCAGTTATGGGGGGAATGTACCGACAAGCAACCATAGTCGGGATCTCCGTCGCTGCAAGTGCTTAAAGGTAGCAACTCTACTGCTGCGCCACCGTGCTGCCCATGTGGGCTCGCTTACAGCAGAGTACAACTTCACTGAAGAAGTGTGCTTCTCAGTCCTACTTAACTTCCTAAGCAATCACAGATTTAAATAGAACAGGTAAATATGTCATTGTCGGAAATCGAAATCTCACTTCAATAATCTGAACAATAGGCTGTCAAGAGTATTTTTCAGTGATTTTCCTGGAATTAAAATCATGCATTCTGTCCTACTAAATGACAGATGTGAAAACTTTGTTAATCCTTACAGGATGATAGCTTTTTTTAAAATTGAAGTTCAGCCTTCATATGTAATAACAGAACAGTCGGCTGCACAATTCCCCTTCAAGAAGTTTTTTTGAAGGCTAACAGTAGTGAGTCTTGAGACTTTAGAGATATAGCACAGAAACAGGCCCTTCAGCCCACCAAGTCCGCACCGACCAGCAATCACTCCATACACTTGCATTATCCTTTTTAACAAAAAGCCAATTAACCGACAACCCGCATGTCTTTGGAGTGTGGGAGGAAACCGCAGCACCCGAAGAAATCCCATGCAGTCATAAAGAGAACGTACAAACTCTGTACAGTCAGCACCCGTAGTTATGATCGAAACCAGGTCTCTGGTGCTGAAAGGCCGCAACTCTACCCCTGCACCACTGTGCCGCCTAGCCATTTGACTTTCATAAACGTCTGGGTACTCTCGGACATTTTAGAATAGATAAATAGGTGTACTGCAGGGCCCAACGTCGGAAAGTGTTCTCAAGGATTATACAGTACGTGCAGGAAATGTGCTGTATCTTCAGCTGTGCAGAAACGTACTTTCAATGAATTTCACACAAACAAGAACGAAAATGGCTTGCTCCAAAAGACATTGACCTTGCAGCAAATTTGCAATTATAATTAAGGAGGAATTACCATTATTTTAGAAGGCAGCTGTCGTTTTCCAACATTTAATTTTATTGGCCAAAGTAGTTAAGGAGATTTTCCTTCTGGGTTAATTCAGCTGCTACCCAAGGTAAAGCTCCCTTTCATTAATGGAGTTATGCAAATCTACTAAACATATATAACAACATTAAAAAATATGTTTAAAAGCTAGGGTGTGCTTAAAACTTGTTAAATTGCAAATTTTTTTTTTAGTGTTATTGATATGCTTTAGATGGCTAAAGGAATATTAATATTGTTCTATTACATTCAGGACAATAAACGATGCATAGAGAGTAAGAAGATGGATTAGCCAAACAAATGCCAGACCTTCAGATCACTCTGAGTGAACTGTTTGTTGTTTTATATCAGTTCAGTTCAGTTTAGTTTACTGTCACGTGTACCGAGGTACAGTGAAAAGCTTTTGTTGCGTGTTAACCAGCCGACGGAAAGACAATACATGGTTACAATCGAGCTATTCACAGTGTACAGTGTTTAGTGCGAAGTAAAGACAGTAAAGATAGTCTGAAAGTAGTTCAGGACCACTCTCTGGTTGTGGTAGGACGGTTCAGTTGCCTGATAATAGCTGGGAAGAAACTGTCCCTGAATCTGGAGGTGTGCGTTTTCACATTTCTCTACCTTTTGCCCGATGGGAGAGGGGAGGAAAGGGAGTGGCCAGGATAAGACTCGCCCTTGATTAAGCTGCTGCTATTGCCGAGGCTGCGTGAGGTATAAATGGAGTCAATAGAAGGAAGGTTGGTTTGTGTGAAATGGTTGTCTTGGTAATATTCAAGTCTGAAATCATATCATTTTACTTCCAACACATTTTGAACATAATTCTTATCTTCATTTTTTGCTGTGTGGCATTATTTCTCATCCAAAGATGTATTTGTTGCACAAATTTCATTTTGAAGAGAATTGTGAACCATGAACAGAACCCAAAGGTCCTCCTACTTTGTTCTAGGTGTTAGAATTGATATTAGAACAAGCAGAAAGTGCTCAAAATCAAGACCCTCTTTTTTTTTAAAGTGAAATAAAGCATTATTTTAAGTTTATATTTTTACATTGCTTTCAAAACTAGAAATAAAATGTAATGTTATTTTTTGTAGTTTGAACAATCCTGCAGATGCGTACCGATACCGAAAAAGATGCATGCTAAGTTGTAGTGAGAGAGCCTGGCGTTTGAATAGTCTCTAGTTAACATATGGTGCTTTGCTTGGTAACAGAGGGCCGGAAAGGCTGTAGGCCCCTGTTATTGGGGGCCTAATAGCACCTGTTGGAATGCTATTGGCTAGTAGTGCTATGGCGATCTCTTGTTTCAGTTTAGTTTAGTTTAGAGACAGTGCAGAAACAGGCCCTTCAGTTCACCGAGTCCGCACCGACCAGCGATCTCCGCACACACTATCCTCCATACACTGGGGACAATTTACACTTATACCAAGCCAATTAACCTACAAACCTGTGCATCTTTAGAGTGTGGGTGGAAACCGAAGATCTCAGAGAATATCCATGAGGTCACGAGAAGAACGTACAAATTCCGTACAGACAGGACCTGTAGTCGGGATCAAACCCAGGTCTCCAGCGCTGCAAGCCTCGTAAAGCTGCGACTCTACCACTGCTCCACCGCGCCACAGTTGGTATAAAGCAAGTGCCATCTTCTTTGTCCCCACCAAAGGGTCACCGGTAGGATGGGATCGTAACCAGCACGTCGGAGGGGGGGGCATAGAGAGAGGGAACATGATACATATCTCTCAATTTTCTGCATATCAATATGTCTAACTAAAATCCTCTTTGCACTCGAAGGGCCGAATGGCCTACTCCTGCACCTAATTTCTATGTTTCTAAGTGTGTTGTTGTAGAAAGGGCCCTGCACATAGCTGGATAAGTAGATATTTACTCTCTCTTGCCAGTAAACATGATTCATACTGTAACTCAAGTGTGAGCCTTTTCCTGTTCCATCAGTCAGATCCTTGAACCTGTTCCCTTGCAACATAAGTTGAGTAGCAATGTCATTGCTTTGGAATCAAAGTCGGTGGTTCAGGCATCAAATACCCGAACAAGTTATCAGTCGCAAAAGTGTCAGAGAAACCACCAAACTAACTTTATATTATAAACTTAAATTTGTCATTTAAACTAGAGTTAAAAGTTTCTGTTGTCTTTTCAATTAAAAGCAGTACAGGTCTCCAAATTTCTGGACAATACTTATTGCTCAATCAACATTTCAATATATTGTCTAGTTACCTCAAAATACTATCTGGTTTGCTCAGGTGAAAGATCATTAACCTGAATTGATAAATTCTGTTTTTCACTCCAAAAATCTGCCAAGTAATTCTAAATTTTTCTGCTTCTATCTTAAAACACTATCTGGTTATAAATCTCATATTAATTTAGAGAACATAGAACAGTACAGCACTGGAACAAGCCCTTCACACCACAATGGCTGCGCCGAACATGATGTGACGATAAACTAATCTCATCAGCCTGAACATGATACATATCTCTCAATTTTCTGCATATCAATATGTCTAACTAAAATCCTCTTTGCACTATCGCCCTCCATACCACCCTTGCAATGTGTTCCAGGCATCACCACCTCCTGTATATATAATAAAAAGATATGTCCGACACATCTCATTTAATCTCACCTTTAAGCTATGCCCTCTAGTCTTTGATATTTCCACCCTGAGAAAAAGGTTCTGACTGACTACCCTGTCTATGCCTCTGATAACTTTATAAACTTCTATCAGTTCGCCCCTCAGCCTCCGAAGTTCCTGAGAAAATAATCCTAGTTTGCCCAACCCGGGCTTCAGGTGAAGCAAACATCTAGACTGGGGGGGAAGATTGCAACCTTCACGTGGTCCGCCCTGTTTCGACTAATGCAATCAACTCGACGTGCACAAACGGAAGATCAAATAGAACAAGTTGTCCAACAACTTTAGGCTGTGCACGCCACATGAAAGAAGAAGATACATCTAGACTGGACCAAATGTGATGCAATCCTCACTTAGTAAGGCTTTTGGTATTCACTGAGTGAATAACTCTTCTGCTATCTTCATAACCACCTAAATACATACACTTTTCAGCAATGTGTAGGAAGTAACTGTAGATGCTGGTTTACACCGAAGATAGACACAAAATGCAGGAGTAACTCAGCGGGACAGGCAGCATCTCTGGAGTGAAGGAATGGATGACGTTTCGGGTCGAGACCCTTCTTCAGACTGAGAGTCAGGGGAGAGGGAGTCTAGAGATATCTACGGGTAAGGTGTGAAAATGACAGATCAAAACAGACGGTGGTAAGGAAATGTAGACTGGTTCATTGTTAGCTGACAAGGAGGCATACAATCAGTAAAATTAACCAGAAGGACAGTGAAATTAGTCGGAGAACGATGGTGAGGGAGGTATGCTTCCTTGTTTGAAGAAGAGTCTCGACCCGAAACGTCATCCATTCCTTCTCCCCAGAGATGCTGTTTGTCCTGCTGAGTTGAGAACTTTGGGTCTATATTTCAGCAATGATTATTGAGGATGTTATTGGACAAACTGTCAATTGTTCCCATCTTTAATCCAAGGGCATAATCACCTGTTAAAAATCAACCATCATCATTTTTTACTCATTGTTATGAATCAAGTCAATCATTAGATTAATCCTCATTGAAGTTGTGCAGATACCCAAGCTGCCATTGCAGAATCCTTAATGCACAATACCCAACACAATCTTTATTGCTTTCAGGCTCTAGGTATAATGTTATATTTTGCTTAAATATATATGGGAACGTTTCTTAATTTCACAGTTATAGTCATTTGAATGAAATTATTTATATCCAATTTAACCGAGTGCAAGCAACCAAAACATGTTTGTAACACATTGGATTTTTGCTTTTTCATTAAATTACATTAATGAGAGATTTTATTTTATTCTAAAAACAGAAAACCAAAGATCTTAAATCAACTACAAATATTTAACACTTTATCACGCCATTTACAAGTTTACTTCTTGAATTTTGTTACATTTAAATAAAAAATAAATATTTGCATGGAGTTAAACAGCTTTCGTCTCTCAGCAAATCTAGCTACCAGCAGAGGAACAGGTAAAAGGTAATTTTCAAAATGTTTATATAATAAGCAAGGAATACTCAAGATTATTTCTATCAAATATTGAGAAGATTTATTTCAAAAATAAAATCGATGTTACAGAATAGATAAAAGAGACTGCTATACAGACTTTCAAAGAAGTTGAAGAACTATTTTGAGATTTTTTGAAACATACGCAAAAAAATTGACACTTCAAAGAAAGCCTATGACGCACAACAGAAGGCACAGAGAAAGATTGCAGAAACGAAGGCTGACAGGCTACTCTGGTCAAGCCTGCTGCATGCACAGTGGTGCAGCGGTAGAGTTGCTGCCTTATTTCGCCAGAGACCCGGGTTCGATCCTGACTACGGGTGTTGTCTGTACGGAGTTTGTACGTTCTCTTTGTGACCGCATAGGATTTCCCCAGGTGCTCCGGTTTCCTCCCACACTCCAAAGACGTACGGGTTTGTAAATTAAATGGCCTTGGTAAAAAAAAAAATGATCGCTAATGTGTAGGATAGTGCTGGTGTACGCGGGTCACTGGTCGGTGCGGACACGTTGGGCTGAGAGCCTGTTTCTGCGCTGTATCTCTAAAGTAAACTAAACTAAGAACCTATAGAATACAAACTAAACTAACATTAGATGGGTCAGACCACTGCACTATGAAGGCAATTCTGCGGCCTTTACGTGTAAGAATTGTAAGCTTAATATTCCAGCATGGGAGCAGAACCAACATCACGATCATTCCACAATTTTAATAGACAATAGACAACAGGTGCAGGAGTAGGCCATTTGGCCCTTCAAGCCAGCACCACCATTCACTGTGATCATGGCTGATCATTCACAATAAGTACCCTGCTCCTGCCTTCTCCCCATATCCCTTGACTCCGCTATCTTTAAGAGCTCTATCTAACTCTCTTGAAAGCATCCAGAGAATTGGACTCCTTTGCCTTCTGAGGCAGAGGATCTAATGAAAACATCTCTCAAAAATAGAAAATTATCAAGAACTTGAATCACATTCTCTACCTCCACATATAGATCACCTTTTTGGTCCCCAATAGTTAATTCTCTGTTATCTTCTTACACTTTATGTAGCTATAAAACATATTATTTTTAAGATTTCTCACCTGTTTTATTCTTATAGTTTTACATTTTCTGCTGCATTAAACTATAGGTGTCCCATATAAGTTTTTTTTTTGTCTTTATGCATATTGTCATCCAAGGACTTCGAGTCTGGCAGTTCCCTCTTCATTGCGGGAGCATATTCACCCTGAACCTATTCAACCTCCTTAAATACCTCTTATTGCTCTGAGACTGATTCATTTTCACTCAGCTGAGACCAGTCCACTCTTGCTAAGTCACTTTACAATCTAGTCTAGTTCAGTTTGGAGACGCAGCGCGGGAACAGGCCCTTCGACCCACCAAGTCCGCGCCGACCAGTGATCCCCATACACTAGCACTATCCTACACACTAGGGACCATTTACAGTCTTTACCGAAGACAATTAACTTACAAACCTGTACATCTTTGGAGTGTGGGAGGAAGCCGGAGCACCCGGGGAAAATCCACGAGGTCACAGTGAGAATATACAAACTGCTTACCGACAGCATCTGTAGTCAGGATGGAACCCGTGTCTCTGGCACTAGAAGACAGCAACTCTACCGCTGCGCCACTGTGCTGCCCCTAGTCCTACAAACCTTTACGAGAAAATAAAATCTAATACTTAAGCTTTCAGCCATCAATTATCTCTTTCACATATGGACTTCAACTCATGAAGTTTGGCTCATAGCTGCTTCCTCTACACAAACACTTCGACAATGGATAGTTTTAAAAGAACGCCATTTGGGTGAAAAGATGGAGAAACGAAGGGAAGGAATTAGAGCTTGGGGCTTACATGGTTGCAGGTATTGCCACCAGCAGTGTGGGTATACCCGCACCTCAAGGACCGCAGTGGACCGCAAGGACCCCCCCCCCCCGGGATCGATGCCAGTGTCTTCCATGGTACAGAAAATATGAGGAAAAAAACGTTTAAATGTGACATAAGTTTGTGCTATTTTTCTTTAAAGTTGGAAAAATGGTCAAGAAATAATCATAACATTTCCTGATTTTGCAAAGTCATACAAATTATGTTTTCCTCGGGGAAAAAAATCAGAGCTTTTTGAAAGTCGGCGTTCTCCTTTTGACATATATTTCATTTTGATTTGAAATTAGAATCATCAAACCATGACATTAATAAAGGGGGTATATGTTTGTGAAAACGTTACTTTTTTAAAAGTAAGAATTTCGAGAAATCTAAAATGCATTAGAAATATACATTTTTTCGCACTGAGTCGCTTGCCCAGAGTAGGTGAATCGAGGACCAGAGAACAGATTTAAGGTGAAGGGGAAAAGATTTCATAGGAATCTGAGGGGTAACTTTTTCCACACAAAGGGTGGTGGGTGTATGGAACAAGCTGCCAGAGGAGGTAGTTGAGGCAGGGACTTTCCCAACATTTAAGAAACAGTTAGACTGATACATGGATAGGATAGGTTTGGAGGGATATGGGGCAAAAGCAGGTAGTGTAGCTGGGACATGTTGGCGGGTGTGGGCAAGTTGGGCCGAAGGGCCTGTTTTCACACTGTATCACTCTATGACTACATTATACCTCCACCATGCATGAATGCTTCAAAATCAAATGGTCGAGATTCATTGCCATATACTCAAGCATGAGCAAGTTACACAGAAACATAGGAAATATGTGCAGGAAAAAGCTATTCGGCCTTTCAAGCCAGAACCGCCATTCTATATGATCATGGCTGATCATCTAAAATCAGTACCCCTTTCCTGTTTATTCCCCCACATCCCTTGATTTTGCTAGCCCCAAGACCTAAAATCTAACTCTCTCTTGAAAACATCCAGTAAAGTGGCCACCACTGCCTTCTGTGGCAGAGAATTACACAGATCCACAGGGGCTGCAGCGCCCCCAGCCCCGCCGGTTCCAGGGCCCTTGCATAGTACAGTACAATACAGGACATCCATGATGTCAGGGTTGAACATGGCACCAAAATAAATTAATCTCCTCTGCCTGCACATGATCCACATCCCTCCATAACCATGTGCCTATCCAAAAGCCTCTTAAATGCCACTATTGTTCCAACACCACCCCTGGCAGCGTGTTTCAGGTACTCACCACTCTCTGTGGAAAAAAGAATTCCGCACATCTCCTTTAAACTTTCTCCTGGGAAAAAGGTTCTGACTATCTACCCTTTATTCCCATTATTACTTCCATTAAATATCATTTATTTGTCATTTGCAGGTCAGATAATAGTATCCTTTCTCCTTGACTTTCTTACGTACCTGGTGAGAATAGGTCCTTTTAAACAAATCAATAATCACAAAGTTCTGTATGAACTCAGCGTGACTGGCAGTATCGGTGGAGGGACTGAATAGGCGATGTTTCGGGTCGGGACCCTTCTTCAGACCTTTTAAACAGGTCGAAGATAGACACAAAATGCTGGAGTAACTCAGCGGGGACAGGCAGCATCTCTGGATAGAAGGAATGGGTGACCTATCGGGTCGAGACCTTTCTCCAGCCTTCAAACAGGTCATAGCACAAGGGCAGATAGCACATATTCATGGTAATTTAAATAGGCTGATGGAACAATGAGCACAGCGTTTACAGATGCGACCCACACCACAGTCACAAACACATGATAATGTATTCAAGCGACACATAGGTTGGTATCAGCTGCACCACACACCACCGCTGTTCCTCATACAAATAAACTGCCCACAAAATGCTCTCTGGAAATCATTGGGAGGGACCTTATACTCAGTGGCGGACTGGCCAAGGTGTCAGCTTGCCCGATGGCAAGTGGGCCCCTGATGAAGTGGGTCCCCTATATCAAGTGGACCCCTGATGAAGTGGGCCCCTTTGTCTCCTGGCAACCAATATTTTTAGACCCAGTCCACCACTGCTTATACTTCCAGTCCTGTGAATATCCATAATTATTTTCAAGTATGTCTAGTCAGAGCTGAACTATAACACTCTAAATTTCCTACTTGAAATTCTAACCCGTTTTTAATGTTGCTCAAAAATGAATGTGTACAACGAATGTCTCAAACATAAACAGTAATTAACAAGTGAATTTGACTATTGTAAACACATGCTGCATGCTGCCATTCTGCTTTGCCTAAAGCATTCAATAAAATAGTAATCTGAAATCATTCTGATGAATGTTCAGTAATGGCATTAACTAGAGATGACACGAACAAATTCACAGAAATTGTCCTTGCCTTGACTAGAGTCACAACAATCTACGCAAAAATCATCCAGCACCTATTTACAAAATGCAATCATTCTTGTTTATAAATTATCACCACTACCCTGCAAAAAAAAACCTTTTTCTGCAGAAAATGCCAGAAACTCAGTAGATCAGGTAGTATCGGTGGAGTCTTTCTCGTTTATTATATTTACAGTGTATCATGTTTACATATTCTGTTGTGCAGCTGCAAGAATTTCATTGTTCCATCTGAGACACATGACAGTAAAACACTCTTGTCTTCATCTGAAATATTAACTCTTTTTCTTTTTCTGCAGAAGTTGCCTGATCAGCTGAGCGTTTTCTGCATTTTCTGCTTTTAGAAACATAGAAAAATAGGTGCAGGAGTAGGCCATTCGGCCCTTCGAGCCAGCACTGCCATTCAATATGATCATGGCTGATCATCTATTATCAGTCCCCCGTTCCTGCTTTTCCCCCATATCCCTTGATTCCTTTAGCCCGAAGAGCTAAATCTAACTCTCTCTTGAAACAATCCAGTGAATTGGCCTCCACTGCCTTCTGTGGCAGATAATTCCACAGATTCACAACTCTCTGGATGAAGCAATATTTCCTCATCTCAGTCCTAAATGGCCTGCCCCTTAAGAATCAGACAGCACAGAAACAGGTCCTTTAGCCCAACTCTCTCAGGCCAACAAAGATTCCCCATCTATTCTAGCCCCATCTGCCCGCATTTGTTCCATATCCTACTGTACCCGATCAAATTTATTTTCATTTTACTTTAGATTTCCAGTAAACTGCTATTTTGTTTTCATTTACAATACAGTTTCAACAGTCTTTTCTTGATTCGGAAGACTGTTTCAGACAGCATTGTTTAATTTCCAGCAAAAAAAAACTTTCCCTTACTTCAATCCCTCAAATCAAATAAATTATAGTGCACTGTGTGATGCAAACTGTCTATAAAACCATCATTGCACAAAGCCTATTTCAATACAACTCAGACCTGATCAGAAAGGGTTACTGCAATCAAACAAAAAAATAGCAAAAATAGAGCATATTGAAATTCCATATTTTAAAGCGACTTGCATTAAGGAACAATGATATTTCATGACACCAGCAATGCGACTCACGGCTTTGAAGAGGGTTTGCAAAGCCCACAGCAGCTGTCAGATGGGAGTACACCTATTCTTCTCCAGGGTGAAAGCAGGTACATTGACAGCCCCTGGACACAGCAAATAAACCCCCAGCATCACATACACACGGTGCAAGGCGGACTAATCCATCCCATGCTCTTTGTCTGCTCACGGTAGTCGGGGAGTTAATTTTTCTCCTCGCTCTCTCTCTCTCCCTCCCACACACACACACACCACGTTTGATGCAAACAATGCTCCTGTTAGAGGCGGGCTCTCATTTTTGTCTCCCTCCCACTCTTGCACCCTCTCTCCCTCGTTCCCTTCCTTTCTCCATCCCTCCCCCTCTCTCGCTTGATTTCCCTCCCTCACTCTCATTCCATCCCCCTCTCCTTCATTCCCATCACTGGCTCCCATTCCTTCTCTCTCTCTCTCCTTCCCCCATATCATTCTCCCCCTTCCACTCTCCCCATTCCCTCTCCACCTTCCTCCCTCCTTGCTCTCTCCTTCATTCCACCCTTCTCTTTCTCTCATTCCCTCTCCCCATCCCTCTCTTCCCCTCATCCTCATTCTATCCTTCTCTTACGCTCCCTCATTCCCTCCTTCCCTCATTCTCTCTCCCTCCCATCCCTCTCCCTGCTGATTCTCGCTCTCCATCATTCCCTCCCTCCATCTCTCATCCCTCTCCCCCTCCCTCCCCCATTCCCTCTCCCTCCTTTCCCTTCATCCCTGCTTCCCTTCCCCATTCCATCCCTCATTCCCCCATTCTCTCATCCCTCTCCTCCCACCTCATTCTTTCTCCCCCTTCCCCATCATCCCTCCCTCATCACTCTCCCCCTCCCTCTATCTCTTTCCCTCTTCCCCTCCCTCCATCCTTCCCCTCCCTCCCTATCGCCCTCCTTTGCCTTATCCCTCCCTTTCCCTCCTCCCCCCTCATTCTCTCCCACCATCCCTATTCTCTCATCCCTCTCTCCTTCCCTCTTCCTCTCTCCCTCCATCCTTCCCCTTCCTCGTTCATCTCCCCCCTCATTCATTCATTCATCCCCCCCTCTTCCTCTCTCCATCCTTCCCCTCCCTCCTTCATTCTCTTTCCCACCCTCCTCCCACTCATTCTCTCCTTCCCTCTCTCCCTCATTCATTCCCTCCTCCTCCCTCCCTCATTATCTCCCTCATTCATTCCTTCCTCCCTCCCTCATTCATTTTCCCCCTCTTCCTCTCTCCCTCTTTCCCACTATCCTCCTCCCCCTCATTCTCTCCTTCCCTAATTCATTCCCTCCTCCCTCCCTCATTCATTCTCTCCCTCATTCATCCTTCCTCCTCTCACACACACACATTCCCATCCCTCTCCCCCCTCCTTCTCTCGTCCTCCCTCTCTCCCCCATTCCCATCCGACATCCCTTCCTCTTATAACCCCCCCTGCCCCTGGTGTGTGAGAGTGAGCGTGTCTGTGTGTGTACCTGCGGCCGCTGCTGCTCCCCGCTGCCGGGCGGGAGGGCGGGCGGCGCGGCTCCCGTTATCCCGCCGCCGCCGCCATGTTACTGTGTGAGGGGAGGGGGGAGAGACGGCGAGCCCGGGGAGCGCGAGCTGACACTGAGCCCGGGGACGGAGCGCGCGTTGACTGAGCCCGGGGACGGAGCGCGCGCTGACACTGACTCTGAGCCCGGGGAGCGCGAGCTGACTCTGAGCCCGGGGAGCGCGAGCTGGCGCTGACACTGACTCTGAGTTCGGGCGCGAGAGTGAAGGGCCTGTCCCACTTGCATGCGTTTGGCATGCAAGGGGGGGGGGGGGGGGGTTCGGGGAACAGATGCAAAAAGCGTAGATGCTGGAATAATAACTCAGCGGGTCGGGCAGCATCTCTGGAGAGAAGGAATGGGTGACATCTCGGGTCGAGGCCCGTCTTCGTGACTGAAGAAGACCTTCGTCACCCATTCCTTCTCGCCAGAGATGCTGCCTGACCCGCTGAGTTACTCCAGCATTTTGTGACTGTCTTCGGTTTAAACCAGCATCTGCAGTTCTTTCCCATGCAAAGGGCGTAGAGTCACAGGTGCAATGGGCCAGGGAGCGGCTGCTTGCAAAGGGCTGGGCACCACCAGTGCAAAGCAGGGCAGGTGCAAGGACTTGGGTGCAACGGGCCAAGGTGGGATTGAATACAAAGGGTTGGGCATGAGAGGAGGGGATGGATAGTGTATTTTATATGTTAGAGTCGCCGTGCAGAATCGTTTATTTTTAAATAGATAAATAAGTTTTAATCAATATCTCCAATAATAGTGCAAAAGATGCGGAGGAATTTGGGGTAGAGTGTTTGCAGGAGCAAAGACTTGTTGAGGGGCTTTAGCTGCTGGAGGTCGTTCGAGTCACATCGCAGATTCTAGAGGCCCATGGCTTCAGGGAGAGGTGGGGCTGAGGGTGGTGGGTGGCAGACTGTAGGTAAGGAAAAGGGGGGCTCTAAGAGAGGCATCGAGCGAAAGACCTGAAATGTCAGGAGACGAAGGAAGTAAAGTTAGGAGAACTAGAATTATTGAAGAATTCGTCGTGCTGTTTAAAGTTAAAGGAACAAATCAAGGAGATGCAGGATTTAGAGCAGTGAATCCATTAAAAATTACCACCGCTTTGGAGAGCCAGATAGGCAGGGATTTTCAGGCCAAGATTCTGTATAATGGGATGTTAAGAGTTTGTTGCAAAGACAGAAAACAGTTTAATGATGCTAGGGGTGTGGGGAAATTGGTGGTCAAGGTGAAGAGTTTGGTCCCTAGAGGAAGACAGCAGGGAATAAAGGGAGTGGTGTATGGGATGTATGATGGCTTGTCTGAGAAGGAGATCTTAGAAAACGTTAAGGGGGCCCAGGTAATTGATGTTGTGAGATTTAAGAGTAGGAATGGAGTCAGGGACCCGCCGGTCCTGCTTACGTTCAAAGATGGAATACTGCCACAGAGAGTGTTTCTTGGGAGTATGGCGTATCAAGTGAGGGAGTACATTAAACCACCGTTGCGCTGCTATAACTGTCAGAGGTTTGGACATGTTGCTGGGTCTTGTCGGGGTAAAAGAAAGTGCGCAAAGTGCGGTGGAGATCATGCAATACAAAATTGCAAGGCAGAGGCTCCTAAGTGCCCTAACTGTGATGGGGATCATGCAGCAGAGTTTCGTGGTTGTGAGCGCTTTGTTCAGGCGAAGCGAGTGCAGGAAGTGAAGGATCAGAACAACGTGTCATATGCAGAGGCAGCTCAAAGGGTGGCTGGAGAACGCGGAGATGTGAGCGCTGGGACTAGAGTGGTGCTAGGAAGCCAGGTCACTGTGCCAAACTTGTCGTCGGCTTTTCCATCTGACATGTTGATTTTTAATAAGGAGTCATTTCTATCTTTTGTTTCTGATGTGCTGGTAGGAGCTAAGAAAGCAGCTAACCAGTCAGATATCATCAGGTTAGTGGTGGGGGCAGCTGAAAGGTTCCTCAGTGTAAAGCAGTTGCCAGAAAAGTTGCATCAATACATGACGGAGAGTCAGTGTATGGAGAGGTCACAGTTGTCGAGAGCTAGCAGTATGGAGTATGTCAGTGAGGTGGATGATGGTGATCCTCATTAACACCATAATGTTTTATATACTTCAATGGAACGCCCGGAGTCTGATTGGAAATGGTCAAGAGTTAAAGAGATTTGTTGATGAATTTAAAGAAGCACCAGAATTAATTATGGAGAGGATGGTAACAAACAGACTAGTTTATTTTTTAGAAACCAGAGGACTATTTGTTGATGTACAGAATGGCTTTAGGAATGGAAGGTCTACAATGGAGTCTGTATCAGTTTTGGATCAGGATATTAAAAGGGCATTTAGAAGCAAGGAAACAGTAGTGAGTGTATTCCTTGATATTGAGAAGGCATATGATTCTTTGTGGAAGGAGGGATTAATGATTAATATTTTTGACTTGGGAGTCAGGGGACGAATGTTCAACTGGATTAAGGATTTTTTATTGAATAGAACAATACAAGTAATGGTTGGTAGTGTCAGCTCAGAGACTGTAGAAATAGAGAATGGAACCCCGCAGGGAAGTGTTATCAGTCCAGTTTTATTTAATATCATGATAAACGACATATTTTGTAAATTAGAGAGAGGATTTGGTCTGTCTTTGTTTGCAGATGACGGGGCCATCTGGAAAAGAGGTCGTAATGTAGAGTTTGTTTTAAAACAGATTCAAAGAGTGTTAGTGTCTGTAGAGGAATGGGGGAACACATGGGGCTTTAAAATCTCTGCCTCTAAGACTAAATATATGGTATTTGGTTTTAAAAGAAAGTTACCTAAGTTAGGGCTGTATATGTATGGGTCTCTATTGGAGAAGGTAAAGGTTTTTGGGTGTTTGGTTTGAAGAGCGTATGACTTGGGCTGTGCATGTAGGTAAAATTGTGTTGAAGTGTGAAAAAGTTCTGAATGTTATGAAAAGTCTGGTTGGGTGTGAGTGGGGGGCCTTGACTATGGGTGTTTTGTGTATGGGTCTGCATCTAAAACTGTTCTGGCTAGGCTAGATGTGTTGCAGGCAAAGGCTTTGGCTTCTTCAGGAAAAAGATAAGCGCGAGGTGACCCCAAGAATAGTGGAATATCTTAATTCAATCAGTGAGAGCACTTTGATTGTTTTTACAGATGGATCTAAAGATCCAGTTAGTGGGAGAGCTGGGTTTGGAGTGTATGTGGAGCAGCTTGGGTTGAAGATTGGCCGGCGCATTTCTGATGGAAGCTCTGTTCTCACGACTGAATTAATGGCAATTCAATGGGCTCTATGGTGGATTGAGGAAGCCAGTTTTAGAGAAGTCATTATCTGTTCTGATTCTGCAGCTGCTCTTGAAACTTTAAGAGTAGGGAAATCTAAAGCTCGTCCTGACATTCTAAATGAAATCATGAGTGTGTTTTCTAGAATTGGGTTTGCGTGTAACATCACTTTTTGCTGGGTTCCCGGGCATGCTGGGGTGAGGGAGAATGAGCAGGTGGACCTCATAGCAAAGGAGAGTTTAAGAAGAGAAATAGATATCCATGTATCATTGGGGAGAGTGGAACTGAGAGAAATAATTAAAGAGGGCTTAACAAAAGAATGGCAGAGAGGATGGGAAATGGAAGTCAGGGGTAGACACTACTTTTCTATACAATCTGAAGTTAGGAAAATATGTTTCTGTACATCTCTGTCCCGTAGGGACTCAGTTAAACTGTGTAGATTGAGGTTGGGACACTGTGGGTTAAATTACTATTTGTGCATTGTAGGGAAACATGTTTCTGGCTTGTGTGAATGTGGGAGTAATGAGACAGTTAAGCATGTTTTCCTAGAATGTAAAAAGTATAGGGTAGAAAGAAAAGTATTGTTTGTTAGACTGACAGGACTTGGAGTTGAGGCTTTTTCTGTTTTATCTTTGTTTGGACACAGTGAGAAACATCAACTGATATCCAGGGCTGTTCTTCAATTCCTGCAAGTTACAGGACTGTATGTAAGAATTTAGTTCAAACTTTGACCTGTGGAGGGCAGTAATATGCTTAGCAGCGTCTACACTGCCGGAATCCTACAAGAAGAAGAAGTAGAAGAAGAGGGGATGGATACAGAGAGGGACCAGGTGCAAAGTGGGGTGGGAAGTTGTCAGGTGTAAGGGGCCATGAGAAGCAGGTGGGGTTGAATGCAAAATGTTGGGCACCAGGTGCAATGGAGGGGAGAGGGCGTCAGGTGGAAGGGGTTGGGTGTAATGTGCCAGGGACGGGATGCTTTCAAATGGATTGGCACCAGTGCAGAGAGAGGAGGGCAGGTATGAGTGCTTGGGTGCAATGGGCCAAGAGGAGCAGGTTGGTTGAATGCATGGGGCTGGACACCAGTGCAAAATCAGGAAGGCAGGTAATGGGCTAGGAGGGACAGGTGGGGTTTAGTGCAAAGGGCTGGGCATGCACTGGAAGACCTGGTGCAAAAAGTGCCATTCAGGTGCAGCGACTTTGGTGCAATGGGCCAGGGAGCGCTGCATGCAAATGGCTGGGCACCAGTGCAAACACAGAAAGTCAGGTCCAAGGGCTTGTGTGCAATGGGCCAAGAGGAATTGGTGGGATTGAATACAAAGGGTTGGGCATGAGAGGAGGGTATGGATGCAAAGGGTTGGGCATGCAGGTGCAATGGGCCCAGAGAAGCAGGTGGGGTTGCATGCAAAAGGCTGGGCACCTGAGGAGGGACCAGCTGCGATGGAGGGGAGAGGGTGTGGCGAGAGGTGTGCATGCTGGGGGGGGTGGGCATGCTGGAGGGATGGCGCAAAGAGGGACCAGGTGCAAAGTGGGGTGGAGAGGTGTCAGGTGCAAGGGGTTGGGGTGCAATGGGCCAAGAGAAGCAGATGGGGTTGAATGCAATAGGCTGGGCACCTGCGGAGCGACCAGGTGCAATGGAGGGGAGAGAGTGTCAGGTGCAAGGGGTTGGGTGCAATGGGCCAGGGAGGGGCTGGGTACCGGTGCAAAGGGCTGGGTACTGGTGCAGAGAGAGGAGGGCAGGTGCATGGGCTTGTGGTGCAATGAGCTCAGAGGAGCAGGTGGGGTTGCATGCAAAAGGGCTGCACAGGTGCAAAGGGTAGGGCAGGAGAGGAGGGACCAAGTACAATGGAGGGGGTAGAGTGTCAGATGCAGCGGGCCAAGAGGAACAGGTGATGGTCGAATGCAGAACACTGGGCACATGGGGAAGGCCCGGGAGCAAAGGGTTGGGCACCAAGGAGGAACAAGGGCTGGGTTGTAGTTTTCAGGTGAGAGGGGCCTGTGTGCAGAGGACCAGAAAGGGCCTTGCAAAGATGGGGTTGAACTTACAGAGTTGGGGTGGAGGGGAAGTGCTGGACGTAAAGGGCTAGGTATGATGGAAAGGCTGGCACGAGAGGGGTGGGGTCAAGTGCTAAGGGTCGGGGGCAATCGGCCAAGGACAGCAGATGGGGTTGAATGCAAAGAAATAGGCGTGAGGGAAGAGTCCAGGGTCCGAGGACAGGGCACAAGGATGCTGGGGACATCCAGTCCCTGTGTACACCTCACCTTCACATCGAATCTGTTCTCCCTTATATCACACCTGTCCCTATACAGTATCTTCCACACATCACACCTGGCCCTGTATGCCCCACACATCACACCTGGCCCTGTATGCCCCACACATCACACCTGGCCCTATACCTCTGCATCACACCTGTCCATATACCTCTGTACCTCACCTGTCCCTATACCTCACACGTATCACACCTGTCCCTGCACCTTTTCCCTCACATCACACCTGTCCCTACACCTCCTCCCTCACAATCAACCAGGAACCCCAGAGGTCCTTCCAGGTGAGACAGGTTCACGTGCACCTCCTCTGCCCACATCTACTGTACCTGGTGTTTCCAATATGGTCTGTACATTGCCAAGACCAAGTGTAGACTCGGCGACCTTTTCCTGAACACCTGCGCTCGATCGACCACGGGCTACTGGATCTCCTGGTTGCTAACCATTTCAACTCCCCTTCCCATTCGACCTTTCTGCTCTGTGCCTCCGACATTGTCAGTGTAAGGCCACATGCAAGCTTGAGCAGCAACACCTCATATTCAACTTAGGTGGCTCGGCCCTTTGGCCCAACTTGCCCACACCGACCAACATGCCCCATCTAGTCCTAGTCCCCATCTCACCAGTCCTACACGCCTAGGTTTGGCCCATATCCCTCTAAACCTGTCCTATCCATCTACCTGTCTAAATGTTGCTGGCCGCTGATTTCCTCCGGGCATGGTCCCTGCTAGTCAATGTGCGGGGACAGCACCTCATTCGTCTGCCTGTTCGTTTTTATTCCTCCGGTTCTGGGGGGGGGGGGGTCATGTGGCGCCATCTGGTGGTTGAGCCACATAGATCGAACCCTCGTCAGTAGAGGTGGAACAGTCACATGACCGAGTTTGGCGGGAGTTTGCAAGGAAGATCGTCATCAGTCCACGGGTGTGTCCTACTGCAGTAGCAGAGACCTTGCTAGAGCCCTGACTTAGCGTGAGTGTGTTTAACAGTTGTATTCGCCAATAAAGATAGTTTTATTCACAACGCGTGAATTACCCCATCCTAAAAGTTGTGACAGTCCCTGCCTCAACTACATCCTCCGGCAGTTCATTTCATACACCCACCACCCTACGTGTAAAGAGAGTTGTCCCTCAGGTTCCTATTAAATCATTACCCCCTATGTCCTCTGGTTCTTGATTCTCCTACTCTAAATAAGACTCTGCATTTATCCTCCCTATTTCCTATAATTATTTTGTACACCTCTATAAGATCACCCCTCATCCTCCTGTGCTCCAAAGAATAAAGTCATAGCCTGCTAGCCTCTCCCTTTTGTTCAGGCCCTCAAGTCCTGGGAACATCCTCATAAATCTTCATGCACCCTTTCAACAACAACGGACTGGTGCACACGTAACAACTTGTCACTAAACACCTCCAAGACTAAGGAGCTGATTATTGACTTCAGGAGGTCCCATAATGGAGAATACGCCCCAATCTCCATTTACGGGGAAAGTGTGGAGAGAGTGTCCAGCTTTAAGTTTCTGGGCACTCACATTTCAGAGGACCTCACATAGTCCACCAACACCGCTCCTCCACCATCACCCTGAGCACCGGCACACCACAGGGCTGTGTACTAAGCCCCATGCTCTACTCCCTCTTCACTCACGACTGTGTCCCTGCATTCGACACCAACACCATCGTGAAGTTTGCAGACGACACAACAGTGATTGGGCTGATCACCAACGGTGATGAAACAAACTACAGAGCGGAGGTGCAGAACCTGGCGGACTGGTGCGCCAATAACAACTGGCACTAAACACCTCCAAGACCAAGGAGCTGATTATTGACTTCAGGAGGTCCCATTCTGGAGAATACGCCCCAATCTCCATTTACGGGGAAAGTGTGGAGAGAGTGTCCAGCTTTAAGTTTCTGGGCACTCACATTTCAGAAGACCTCACATGGTCCACAAACACCGCCACGCTGGTCAAGAAGGCACAGCAACGACTGTTCTTCCTGAGGACATTAAAAAAGACTGGTCTGCCCCAACAGCTGCTGACAACGTTCTACCGCTGCACCACAGAGAGCATATTAACGTATGGCATCTCTGTGTGGTATCTCAGCTGCACGGAGGCGTAGAGGAGAGCTCTTCAGCGCGTTGTCCACAGAGCGCCGAGGATCATTGGGACAGAGCTACCAGCCTTGGAGGGCATCTACCACACACGGTGCCTCAGGAAGGCCGTAAGCATCCATAAAGACTCATCACACCCCTGTAACGGACTGTTTGAACTACTTCCCTCCGGCAGACGTTACAAGGCCTTCTACGCCCGAACCTCCAGACTCAGAAACAGCTTTATTCCAAGAGCTATAGCGGCTCTGAACCGGCCCTGCTGAGTGCCCCCCCACCCCCCCCCCCCCTGGACTGTCTCCCTCGGATGGTCACGACACACAGCTTATTTATTTATTTTACTTTTCTTTTTCATCGGTTGGAGCTGCATACTAAATCTCGTTGCACTGATGTGCAATGACAATAAAAGATATTATTATTATTATTATTATTATTATTATTATTTCAATGGTTTACTAGCACCCATGATCACCAGCCACCAGATGGAACCTCGAATGCTGTGAGTTGCCTGTGCGGCTTCTGCAGTATCCTTGGAGATGAAGCCTGAGCAAAGATACAGAGTGCAGAATATAGATCACAATCAAGAAAGTCAAGTGTGTTTTATTCTCATATATACCGGAACGGAATAATGAAAATTATTACTTGCAGCAGCATAACAGGTTTGTAAACACAGGAGAGCAATAGATAATATAATAAACAAATAAAAAAGGTTGGACATAAAAAGCTGGAGTAACTCAGCGGGACAGGCAGCATCTCTGGATAGAACGAATGGGTGACGTTTTGTGAGGAGACCCTTCTTCAGATTATTCTCACCAGCAACTGCAGTTCCTTCCGACAAAAAAAGTTCAATAAATAAGGCATCCCATACAGAATAAGGTGTTGGAAATGAATTATAGACAGAGACCGAGGCCCATCATGTTTTACGAGGATGTTGCCAGGACTAGAGGGTGTGAGGTTGCATCTCAGAAGAATTGTTTTGTCAGAAGTAGTTCTCGCTTTATGTATCAAAGGTATTTTATTGGTCACATTCACATACACCTAGGTGTAGTGAAGTGAAATACTTCTTGCCATTTTGCAGCACATAAAGAAAGAATACAGACATAACATTAATAAGAGTTTTAAACATAAAGAACATCCCCCCACAATGGTTCCCACCATGAGGGAAGGCACAAAGTCCAGTCGCCAACCCCAGTTCACCCATAGTCGGGCCTATTGAGGCCTCCACAGTTGCCTCTACGGAGGCCCGATGTTCCAGGCCGTTCTCGCCGGGTGATGTTGCTCCGGCGTCGGGAGAGTCCTCTCAGCGGCTTGGGAACCCTGGAACGGCCGCTTCCGTACTGGAGGCCGCGGCTTCCGAAGCCAACAAGGCCGCGCCGGTTGGAGCTCCACAACTGGCGATCTCATCTAGAGGGCGCTGTCCTGTGCATGGCTGCCCAGCCAGCAGCTGTCTGTCTGTTCACCTTTTTATTTTTATTTTAAGTTAGTTAAAGTGTTTTGTTTGGTGGTCTAGACTTTTTTATGTGAGGGGGGGGGAAAGGGGGAAACTACCTTTCAGGGTCCCTACCTGGTCGGAGAGGCAGCTTTTCTCCGGGCTGCAGCTTCGACCCATCCTCGCGGCCTACCAGCGGGCCTGGAGCGGCGTTTCCTGTCGGGGACCGCCCAGAACCTCGGCTTCGGCGGCGGCACAGCGCTGGAGCGCTATCGCGGAGCGGGCGATGCCTTGCCTGGGTCGCCGCGCTGGAGCTCCAGTGAGCTGAAGCTCGCTGAGGAAAACATCGCGGAGCTGCGGGACTGTGGAGCGACCAGCTGCGGGCGGCGGCGCTCTATTTAACAATAGAGTCATGGGAAATGTTAAACCGCCGAGAGGAATGCTTGCTGAAGGATTTAGTTAACCAAATGGGCATTGCAATTTCAGAGCGCATATTGAGCCCATGATTATAACAATAGACAATAGGTGCAGGAATAGGCCATTCGGCCCTTCGAGCCAGCACCGCCATTCAATGTCATCATGGCTGATCATCCACAATCAGTACCCCGTTCCTGCCTTCTCTCCATATCGCCTGCCTCCACCACCCTCTGAGGCAGAGAATTCCACAGACTCACCACTCTCTGTGAGAAAAAGTGTTTCCTCGTCTCCGTTCTAAATGGCTTACTCCTTATTCTTAAACTGTGGCACCTGGTTCTGGACTCCCCCAACATCGGGAACATGTTTCCTGCCTCTAGCATGTCCAAACCCTTAACAATCTTACATGTTTCAATGAGATACCCTCTCATCCTTCTAAACTCCAGAGTGTACAAGCCCAGCTGCTCCATTCTCTCAGCATATGACAGTCCCGCCATCCCGGGAATTAACCGTGTAAACCTACGCTGCACTCCCTCAATAGCAAGAATGTCCTTCCTCAAATTAGGTGACCAAAACTGAACACAATACTCCAGGTGTGGTCTCACTGGGGCTCTGTAGGGCTCTAGAGTCATGGGAAATGTTAAACAGCCTTGAGGAATGCTTGCTGAAGGATTTAGTTAACCAAATGGGCATTGCAATTCCAGAGCGTGCATTGAGCCCATGATCATAACTGACAAGGTATACATATAAAACTCTCAACCTTGTTTACAAATCACCTTGTAATGTTGACCATTGCTGCTACTGTAATCCTCTACAAGCCTCTGCACATCTCGGTCTGGCCACGTGGGCTTCCTCCACTTGAATTGCTCTGCCACTGAAGACTGTGTTTATAAGTTCTAGGAGCAGAATAAAGCCATTCGGCCCATTCAATCATGGCTGATCTAACCCTCCCTCCTAACCCCATTCTCTTGACACCCGTACCAATCAAAAATGTATCCATCTCTGCCTTAAAAATATCCACTGACTTGGACTCCACAGCCATCTGTGGCAATGAATTCCCCAGGTTCACCAAGAGTGTTTTATTGTCATATGTCCCAGATAGAACAATGACATTCTTACTTGCTGCAACACAACAGAATATATAAACATAATAAATAATATACCAAAAACTCAGAAAAAAAGAAAAAATAATAACAGTGCAATAATAATAGCAGCTCGTTACATATATCGCTGGTTCCTGCAAATTCTTTTATACAGATGAGCTCAGAAATATTGTATATGAAGATTTTCTGTTGTGCAACTAGCAAAATGTCGCCACCGGCAGGCACCATCTTAGACACCCTCTGACTAAAGAAATTCCTCCTCATCTCCTTCCTAGATAGATAAATAGATAAATACTTTATTAATCCCCTTATTCAGGGGAAATTCTGATGTCCATGCAGCACACTAATAAAAATACAACACAGTATTCATAAAGAAATTCAACACCAAAACATCCCCCCACAGTGATTCCCACTGTGGGGGAAGGCACAAAGTCCAGTCCCCATCCTATTGTCCACCCATAGTCGGGCCTATTGAGGCCTCCACAGTCGCCGCCACGGCGCCCGATGTTCTCGCCGGGTGATGGTACTCCGGCGTCGGGAGAGCCCCCAGCAGCTAGGGGTGCCAGGAACGGCCGCCTTCCCACATGAGCCTGCGGCTTCCCAGCCAACAGACCACGCCAGACGGAGCTCCGCACACTGGTGATCTCGGCGAGATGTAAGATTCAAACGTCGCAGCTGGCCGCTCCGCAGAACCGCGGCTCCACTAAAGGACCGTCCTTTTATTCTGAGACTGTGCCCTCTGGCCATTCACTTTCCCTCTAGTGGAAACATCCTCTCCACATCCACCCTATGCCATTGAAGACTGTGTTCAGCAGCAGAAATAGGCCATTCATCCCCTTGAGCTTGTTTTGCTTTTTATTTTGACACTGTTGTTCTTCAGGCAAGAGGTACAGAAGTGTGAAAACGCATACCTCCAAATTGGTGGACAGTTTCTTCCCGCCTGTTATCAGTCAACTGAACCATCTTCTCACTAACTAGCGAGCGGTCCTGAACTACCATCTACCTCATTGGAGACCCTTCGGCTATCTTTAATCTGACTTTTATGGGCGTGATCTTGCACTGAACGCTATTCCCTTTATCTATCTGTACACTATGTAGTCTTTCCGCTGACTGGATAGCACGCAACAAAAAGGCTTTTCGCTGTACCTTGGTACATGTGATAATAAACTAAATGTAACTAAATAAAATCACCTGCTTTCTTCTGTCGAATAACTATTGTTAAATGAAAAGGAATGCATTGCACGTGTTAAAGGAGCTCAGCTCTTGTATCTGTAAGATAGACACCAAATGCTGGAGTAACTCAGCGGGTCTGGCGGCATCTGTGGAGAAAAGGAATCGGTGACGTTTCAGATCGAGATCCTTCTTCAGACTGAGAGTCAAGGGAAAGGGAAATGAGAGATATAGAAGATACATAGAAGGTCCCCTGACTCTCAGTCTGTAGAAGGGTCTTGACCCCAAAACGTCACCTATTCTTTTTCTCCAGAGATGCTGCCCGACCAGCTGAGTTACTCCAGCATTTTGTGTCTATCTTCGGTGTAAATCAGCATCTGCAGTTCCTTCCTACACACTTGTATCGGTAATTTATTTTGGGGTCGTTCAATCCTCATGTCAAGAGTTGTAAATGTGGTAAATTTAAACCAGTAGTTTATTGCCAAAGAAAATCAGAGGACAGTTCAATTCAGACTATTCTTGGACAAAGTCTCAGTTGCCAAATATAGAGCGGAATTGAGAGACACTTGGAAGCTGGTTCCCTGTCGATCTTCTCAGCAAGGAATTGGCACATGATTTATGGAGAGGGCTTTAGAAGGAGAATAAGGTGGGCAGGCAAAGGTTTTAGAGCATCTACAATTCAGATTAAATCACATGGCACATGAATTTAGAGTAGTCAGTGGGGGTGGAATTCTTTGCCACAGAAGGCTGTGGAGGCAAAGTCAGTGGATATATTTAAGCAGAGATAGATAGATTCTTGATTAGTATGGGTGACAGAGGTTATGGGGAGAAGGCAGGAGAATGGGGTTAAGAGGGAAAGATAGATCAGCATTGATTGAATGGTGGAGTAGACTTGATGGGCCGAATTGCCTAATTCTACTATCACTTATGGTCTTATGAATACATCTATACACTGGCAGAAATCCCAGAGAAATCACTTTGGCCAACCACCAACATGTATTGTACAAAATGGCTCTTAAGCTGCAAAACTTACAAAATTCTTAAGGGGTTGGACAGGCTAGATGCAGGAAGATTGTTCCCGATGTTGGGGAAGTCCAGGACAAGGGGTCACAGTTTAAGGATAAAGGGGAAATCCTTTAGGACCGAGATGAGAAAAAAAATTTTCACACAGAGAGTGTTGAGTCTCTGGAACTCTCCGCCACAGAAGGTAGTTGAGGCCAGTCCATTGGCTATATTTAAGAGGGAGTTAGATGAGGCCCTTGTGGCTAAAGGGATCAGGGGGCATGGAGAGAAGGCAGGTACAGGATACTGAGTTGGATGATCAGCCATGATCATATTGAATGGCGGTGCAGGCTCGAAGGGCCAAATGGCCTACTCCTGCACCTATTTTCTATGTTTCTATGTTTCTATATCACCTGTCTGGTCTTTTTTTAACCGAGGTTCTTATTTATCTGAAACAGGCTTAAATACTCCATATTAATCGCAACTTCCACAAGGTTAAATTTCCGATGATGGGGGCTAAATTCATCGTGAGATGGGATGGGTGACGCAGTGGCACAGCTGGTAGAGCCTCTGCCTCACAGCACCAGGGACCTGGGTTCAATCCTGCCCTCGGGCGCAGGTGTTCAATGTGAACAGTTTGCACGTTCACCCTGTGACCACATGGGTTTCCTCCAGGTGCTCTGGTTTCCTCCCACATCCCAAAGACGTGCGGGTTTGTAGGTCAATTGGTCCCCTGTAAAATTGCCCCGATTGTGTGGAGCATGGGTGGGACAACATAGAACCAGTTTGAACGGGCAATCGATGGTCGGCGTGGACTCAGTGGACCTGTTTCCACGCTGTGTCTCTAAATGCTAATCGGCAAAGGGGTTGATGTTATGAAATATGAGTTTGATGAATATTACATAGAAGTTTATTATAAATTATTTATCAAACTTATTCATGTAAAGTAAATTCTAGGAACTAATTCAGATAAACTAAATTGCATGTTTTCAATGAACCGTAAATAGCATAAATCATCCAAAGTAATTATTGAAGTGAAAGAATTGATAAGAAGACAGATTTGCTAAAGCAGGAAAAGTAATGTCAATTTACAGTTCAACGTTCTATGTGTGTAACAATAAAGAAGTTTCATTCTCACGGTGCTAATTTCTGTGATTCGATTGTCACTGAAGAGCAAAACCTATGGCTCCTTTATAATATTTATCAAATTAAAACTAATTGTTTTAGTCAACATTTTGTGAACAATGTACTGAAAATCTCTGAGGAAATTTAGTAAATCCAAAAAGATTAAAGTCAGAAAAATGTGAAGCAGTTTTAGTTTGGAAAATTCTGTTATCTAATTTAACAAAATCAACTTTGTAATTGATAGAGTAGCAACAAGGAACTGCAGATGCCGATTTACAACAAAGAAAAAGACGCAAAGTGCTGGAGTAACTCAGCAGGTCAGGCAACATCCCTGGAAAACAGGGAAAGGAGACATTTTGGGTGGAGATCCTTCTTCAGGCTGATTACAGTCACGAAGGTGCTAGTCTTTAAATTTCAGTACTTTGTAATTAATATGCCATTTTGAACAGGAAAATCTAACATGTGAAATCACATCCGAACCTTTACTCAAGTAATGTTGTTTGATGGCTATATACCCTTGAAAACATTAGGAAATTCACATCATTTAGTTCAACATCTACCAACATTTTTGAATGGCGGCTCAGTGTTAGAGCTGCTGCCTGACAGTGCTAGAGCATCAGGTTCGATCCTGACTATGGGTGCTGTCTGTATTGAGTTTGTGTGTTTTCCCAGTGATCGAATGGAATTCATCCGGGTGCTCCGGTTTCCACATTCTCCTATAAATTGTCCCCAGTGGAGGATTGCTGGTCAGTGTGGACCCGGTGGGCCGAAGGGCCTGTTCTCATGCTGCATCTGTAAACTAAATGGAATTAAGCATGTACTTCCCAAATAACGCTGAATGGAAATAAAGGGAAAGCTATGTATGTAAAAACTTGCACTTAATATATAATTAATTTGCGTGTGCCTGAATATTAAACACAATGTCCTTCACTTTGACATTTAGCAAGCATTTTTGCGAGTTCCTTCATAATCCAATCATTCCTCCAGCTTTTCCCACATATGATAAGGATGAGGTTAAGGAAAAAACAACCACATTCTAGCTTACAATAGTTTAGCTTACAGATACAGTGCGGAAACAGGCCCTTCGGGACACCGAGACCACACCGACCAGCGACCCCCACACATTAACACTATCCTATACACACTAGGGACAATTTTTACATTTATACCAAGCCAATTAACCTACAAACCTGTACGTCTTTGGAGTGTGGGAGGAAACCGAAGTTCTTGGAGAAAACCCATGCAGTCACAGGGAGAACGTACAAACTATGTACAAGCGGCACCCGTAGCCAGGATCGAACCTGGGTCTCTGGCGCTGTGAGGCAGCAACTCCACCAGTTGAATCAACTAGTTCATGGTTTTCACCAAAAAAAGATGAAATGTGATTAGCTTGCCCTCAACAACAAAAAATCAAGCAAATCCTATAATCCCAAGTAATAAAACTGGAATGTGACTTACTCAGTCACCATGAGCCGATGCTCCTTAGACGAACACACAGCGCGTGTTCACAATGATCCTTTAACACCCACAAATACTCCAAATCTCTTGAAATAAAAGTGGAATTTAACCCAGACAGCAGTTAAACCAATCTTCTGTGGAAAGTAATGGTTTTAATATTTTGTAAGCAGAAATTTAAAAAAATTAAGTAATTTATTTCAAAGGCTACACGGCCTGCTATCTATAAAGTGCATTAGTATGATGGATTATACTCATATGAATTCCATTGAAGCACATTTATAATAAATCATAATTATTTTTCTATTTCAGTTTCTCATTTTGTGTCATGTACTCGTGCTTACAGTGTCTCTTAATTTAATTATATTTACTTACTGCTGCTGTTTAATGCAAACTTACTTTCATGCCTGCTTCATTGTAAATGGTTTAATGGTTTCTTTGTACCAAAGATACAGTGAAATACATTTTTTGCTTATAGATCAATGCGATTTTAGGCCTTGCGCAGACAATCCCTGATTTGGTACATCCCACTGTCCATGTGCTATTGTTTAGTTTAGAGATACAGTGCGGAAACAGGCCCTTCGGCCCACCGAGTCCACGCCGACCAGCGATCCCCGCACACTAACACTATCTTACACACTGGGGACAATTTACAATGACACCAAGCCAATTAACCTTTAAACATGTAGGTCTTTGGAGTGTGGGCAGAAAACAGAGAAAACCAGCGCAGTACAAATTCCATGCAGACAGCATCCATCGCCAGGACCGAACCCGGGTCTCTGGCGCTGTGAGGCAGCAACTCTACCGCTGCGCCAACATGCCGCATTTTCAATAGTCGCCTGATTCTGGCTCCATTTTACACAGTCAGCTGCAGCTGGGCATACAAGCCCGTTGTAGTCTTCACCTCATTCCTTTCGGCAGTGAGCCGCCCCTCCCCCCTCTTCGGGTCTTCAGCATCTCGTGGCTCCTCCTAGGCCTGGCCATGCCGGCCATCCGTGAGTCACGGCGCCAGGCGGAATAGGGCTCTGCCAGAGCCGGCTGCCTGCCCCTTATCCGGGGTTACGTCCGCGCCCAGGCAGTACTAGACTACGCGCTGTCCATGGGCGCCCTGGGGGATTTCCGGGACCACTGGAATACATCCTTGACAAGGATTGTAGTATATTTAGTTCTAAGTATATCATATTTTTAGATAATTGGGTGATTTTGTATTATGGTGGTGGGTTTGTTTGGTATTGTTAGGTATTGTATAAATTATTGCAATAATTAATAACATTTATTTTTCATTAAAAAAAAAAACGGGGGGGCTCCTTAAAGGTGCTGACCTTGAAGGTGCGTAAGGTTAAGGTGCTCCTGCTGGCCTTTTATCCAGCATCCGCCAGTGTTGCCGACTCTCTCTTCCTTTCGGTTCCCCGTCTCCAGTGGCGAGCGGGAGCCTTGAACCCACTCCATGGTTCCACGGCTGGCTACCCATCGGGGTCATGAGGAACAGGAGCAGAATTAGGCCATTCGGCCCATCAAATCTACTCCACCATTCAATCATGGCTGATCTATCTCTCCCTCCGAAACTCTCTCCTGCCTTCTCCCCATAACCCCTGACACCTGTACTAATCAAGAATCTATCTATCCACTGACTTGGCCTCCTCAGCCTTCTGTGGCAAGGAATTCCACAGATTCACCGCCCTCTTCTTCTTATCGAGTCCACACACAAGGTTAGAAGTTGTTCGGCCAGAGTTGAACACACTCCTCGGCATCTGCGCACAATGGTGTCTGTCTTGTGCTTCTTGTGCGTGGTGGTGGAAAGATTGGTGGAAACAGGGGCCGCGACGTGAACGCTCTATCCTTGACCCCACCACCCTCTGACTAAAGATCAGAGGTTCAGCAACTCTTGCCCGCAAGGCCCTCTGGGAGGTTCCGCCACGCCGTCCGCCAACATTTGTTTTTGTCAGGTATACTTTACCGGATCCAAAGATAGACACAAAAAGCTGGAGTAACTCAACGGTTCAGGCAGCGTGTCTGGAGAAGGGGAAGGGGCGACGTTTCGGGACGAGGCACTTCCTCAGACTGAGGGCACCATATCTGAGGAAGGATGGGCTAGCACTGGAGAGGGTCCAGAGGAGGTTTACAAGAATGATCCCAGGAATTGTGGAATTCTCCCAGGAATGATCCCAGGAATTGTGGAGGTCTGTGGAATTCTCTGCCTCAGAGGGCGGTGGAGGCAGGTTCTCTGGATGCTTTCAAGAGAGAGCTAGATATGGCTCTTAAAGATAGCGGAGTCAGGGGATATGGGGAGAAGGCAGGAACGGGGGTACTGATTGGGGATGATCAGCCATGATCACATTGAATGGCGGTGCTAGCTCGAAGGGCAAAATGGCCTACTCCTGCACCTATTGTCTATTGTCTATTGAATGAGTAGGTTAACCACAGAAGGCTGTGGAGGCCAAGTCAGTGGATATTTTTAAGGCAGAGATAGATAGATTTTGATGAGTACAGGTGTCAGAGGTTATGGAGAGAAGGCAGGAGAATGGGGTTAGGAGGGAGAGGTAGATCATGATTGAATGGCAAAGTGGACCTGATGGGCCAAATGGCCTGATTCTACTCCTATCACCATGACATTGTGACTGGGAGTCAGTGGAGAGGTATAGAAGGTACATAGAAGGTCCCCGGACTCTCAGTCTAAAGAAATGTCTTGACCCGACATGTCACCCATTCCTTCTCTCCAGAGATGATGCCTGTCCCGCTGAGTTACTCCAGCTTTATGTGTCTATCCATGATGTAAACCAGCATCTGCAGCTGCTTCCAACACATTACTGAATCCAAATTTTTCTTCCAAACGCAAAAGCACTGATAATTATTAGTTTTTCAGACAGTATTATCTTGAAAGTAGAAACAGTAGTCCCAAAGTTTCATTCATTTTGTCTACCGGCTTTAACAAATAGAAAAATCATTGATCTGAAAATCTGTTCATTCCAAAAAGCTTATTTTGAATAAAGATCAATGTTTTAAATGGAAATAACCTTAAATGAAACACATTCCATATTCTGCAGATAAAACATAGGAACTAACCACAAATAGTTAGCTTCAAACTAACTTGTGTTAGAACTTCAAATCTCCTTGCCACTTGTGGATTTGAGATAATGGTGGTACATTAATTGTGTAGGAAGGAACTGCAAATGCTGGTTTAAACCGAAGATAGATACAAAATGCTGGAGTAACTCAGCGGGACAGGCAGCATCCCTGGAGAGAAGGAATGGGTGACGTTTCGGGTCGAGACCCTTCTTCAGACTGGTTAGGGATAAGGGAAACAAGAGATATAGACGGTGATGTGGAGAGATAAATGAATGAAAGAAAGGCAATAAAAGTAAAGATGATAAAGAAAGAATTAATGAATGAAGGAATAAGTTTATTGGTCAAGTATTCACATACAAGGAATTTGCCTTGGTGCTCCGCCCGCAAGTGACAACATGACATAAAGTGACAATGTCATACATGACATGTCATACAGAAACAGGCCATTGTAAGCTGTTTGTAAGGTGAAAATGTGTGGGGGAGGGATAGAGAGAGAAGGAATGCCGGGGCTACCTGAAGTGAGAGAAATCATTAATGGGTATAAAGTGCATATTTTGCAAATGGATGTTAGATTAGATACTTTTATTATCAAAGTGGCAAGTCACAGTGAGATACATTGTTTTGCATAACTAGGCATACAAAGATAGATACAATAGCTCTTCGGGCTAACGGAATCAAGGGATATGGGGAGAAAGCAGGAACGGGGTACTGATTTTGGATGATCAGCCATGGTCATATTGAATGGCGGTGTTGGCTCAGAGGGCCGAATGGCCTACACCTGCACTTATTTTCTTTCTTTCTAAAGTGCTGGAATAACTCAACGGGACAGGCACCATCTCTGGAGAGAAGGAATAGGCGACGTTTCGGGCCGAGACCCTTCCCCATACAAAGAGTCGCCTCGTAATTATTACGTTGTACTAATGTTATACTTATGTTAATTACTACAGTTAGTCATTTTAATTTCATGTTTCATGTATCTTGTGTTTTTATGAATGTTGGCAGATCAATTTCCCTCCTGGGATAAATAAATTTATATCGTATCGTATCGGGTGCCAGAAAAGTCACACTCATTCACTTATACACTCATTCACTTATACACTCACTCACTTATACACTCACTCACTTATACACTCATTCACTTATACACTCACTCACTTATACACTCATTCACTTATACGCTAATTCACTTATACACTCATTCACTTATACACTCATTCACTTATACACTCATTCACTTATACACTCACTCACTTATACACTCACTCACTTATACACTCATTCACTTATACACTCACTCACTTATACACTCATTCACATACACTCATTCACTTATACACTCACTCACTTATACACTCATTCACTTATACACTCACTCACTTATACACTCACTCACTTATACACTCATTCACTTATACACTCACTCACTTATACACTCATTCACTTATACACTCACTCACTTATACACTCATTCACTTATACACTCATTCACTTATACACTCATTCACTTATACACTCACTCACTTATACACTCATTCACATACACTCATTCACTCATTCACTTATACACTCACTCACTTATACACTCATTCACTTATACACTAATTCACTTATACACTCATTCACTTATACACTCACTCACTTATACACTCATTCACTTATACACTCACTCACTTATACACTCATTCACATACACTCATTCACTCATTCACTTATACACTCACTCACTTATACACTCATTCACTTATACACTCATTCACTTATACACTCACTCACTTATACACTCACTCACTTATACACTCATTCACTTATACACTAATTCAGCCAACATAGAACATTGAAGTTAGCAATTAATGAACCTCAAACTGCATAGAGCGATGGCACTTTTATAGGCCAAACGCCTCCTAAATTATTAAATTTGCAGAAAGTAATCTAATGCGTTCAGATCAGCTTTTGTTTATTTTTTTTTATTGTTTAGAGATACAGCGCGGAAACAGGCCTTTTGGCCCAACGAGTCCGCGCCGACCAGCGATCCCCGCACACCAACACTATCCTATACATACTGGGGACAAATTACACTTATAACAAGTCAATTTACCGGCATACCTGTACATCTTTGGAGTGTGGGAGGAAACCAAAGATCTCAATCAGTACCCCGTTCCTGCCTTCTCCCCATATCCCCTCTCCACTATCTTTAAGAGCCCTATCTAGCTCTCTCTCTCTATCCATGAACCTGTCCAACTGTTTCAACTACCTCCTCTGGCAGCTCGTTCCATACACCCTCCACCCTTTGTGTGAAAAACCTACCCCTCATGTTCCAATTAAATCTTTTCCCCTTCACCTTGAACCTATGTCCTTGGAGCCTCGATTCCCCTACTCTGGGCAAGAGAGTCTGTGCATCTATTCCTCTCAGAAGTGACTTTCACCCGGGTCAAACTGAGAATCAACTCTCCCAATTTGCAGCTTGGAGTAGCTAGCTACAAATCTCAGGATATCAGTGGTGTTTCACACACTGGGGGAATTATGATCTTGCCATTTCTGGAACATCCATTAGATGGTGCTATATGCACACAAATACAATTACTTATACTTGACACAATGGCTTTCGGGCAGCATGGTGCCGCAGCCATAGGGTTCGTTCCTGACTACTGGTGCTGTCTGTATGGAGTGTCTACGGTCTCCCTATGACCGCATGGGTTTTCTCCAGGTACTCTGGTTTCCTCCCTCCCTCCAAAGATTTGTTTGTAGGTTAATTGACTTTGTAGGTTAACTGACTTGGTAAAATTGAAAATTGTCCCTAGTGTGTAGGATAGTGTTAGTATGTGGGGATCGCTGGTCGGTGCGGACTCGGTGGGCCGAAGGGTCTGTTAACGCACTGGATCTCCAAATTAAACTCAGCGGGACAGGCAACATCTCTGGAGAGAAGGAATGGGTGACGTTTCGGGCCAAGATCCTTCTTCAGACTGATGGAAGGATCAGTGGTGACGTTTATACAATTCCTTATAGAAACATAGAAACATAGAAAATAGGTGCAGGAGTAGGCCATTCGGCCCTTCAAGCCTGCACCGCCATTCAATATGATCATGGCTGATCATCCAACTCAGTATCCTGTACCAGCCTTCTCTCCATACCCCCTGATCCCTTTAGCCACAAGGGCCACATCTAACTCCGTCTTAAATATAGCCAATGAACTGGCCTCAACTACATTCTGTGGCAGAGAATTCCAGAGATTATATTTCCTTTAAGTAAATTTCTTCTTCTTGCGTATGGCGTGCACAGCCTAAAGTTGTAGGACAACTTGTTCTATTTGATCTTATTTGACTGTGCACACCGGGTTGATTGCATTTGTCGAAACAGGGCGGACCACGTGAAGGTTGCAATCTCCCACCCCCTTTAAGTAAATGCAAGAATGTTTTTAAAAGTAACCCAGGACATCAAACTCTGCATTTTTCTTTGGAGATATAAAGGATCATAGGCTCTTAGTAAAAGGCCATTCGGCCCATTATGTCCATGCTGTCAGAACAAATTTGCCATTAACTACAGAATTTCATATATTTATTTTATTTCTTTCCCCACTGGGTTTTTCTGTATTCTAGTTTAATTTAGTTTAAAGATACAGCATGGAAACAAAGCCTTCAGCCCACTGATTCCACGCTGACCATCGATCACCCATTCACACAAGTTCCATGTCATCCCACATGTCATTCCATTCGAAGGGCCGAATGGCCTACTCCTGCACCTAATTTCTATGTTTCTATGTTTCTATAAGGTCATAAGTAATAGGAGTAAAGTTAAAGGCCATTCGGCCCATCGATACGCCGCCATTCAATCATGGCTGATCTATCTCTCCCTCCTAACCCCATTCTCCGGCCTTCTCCCCATAACCCCTGACATCCGTACTATATTTTGCATCTACTCCCTACACAGTAGGGGCAATTTTGCAGAGGGCCGATTAACCTACAAACCCACACGTCTTTGGGATGTGGGAGAAAACCGGAGCACCAGGAGAAAACCCACGGGGTCACCCTTCCCCAATACGATGGAGACACAAGGAACTGCAGATGCCGGTTTACAAAAAAAAGACTTGAAGTGCTGGGATGACTCAGCTGGTCAGGCAGCATCTTTGGAGCATCTCTGTAGCACGACACAGTGGGGCAGCTGGTTGAGCGCCAGCTTCACAACGCCAGCGACACGGGTTCGATTCTGACCTCGGGCGCTGTCTGTGTGGAGTTTGCATGCGCTCTCTGTGACCGCGTGGGTTTCCTCCGGTTGTTCCGGTTTCCTCCTACATCCCAATGATGTGCGTGTTTGTAGGTTAATTGGCTTCTGTAAATTGCCCCTAGTGAGTAGGGAGTGGGTGAGAAAGTGGGATAACATCGAACTAGTGTGAACGGGTGATCGATGGTCGGCGTGGACTCAGTGGGCCGAAGGGCCTGTTTCCATGCTGTATCTCTCAGTACTAAGTTCTAACATGGATAGGTGACATATTGGGTTGGGACCCTTCTTCAGACCTACCATGTTGAAGTTAAACATGAGACCCGAGCATCAGCCAGAAGCTTATAAACTGGTCACTTATGTTTTTGATTAATGTGATATCTTGCACTGAAAGATGTGCAGCTGCTTCTCGACCTACGATGGGGTTAGTTTCTGATGAACTCATCGTAAATCGAAATTATCATAAGTCGAAAACGCATTTAATACAATTTGATCACGTGACTGGAATTGAGCGGCGGATCGCTATCGTTGACGAATGTCTGCACCATCGGATGGACGAAATATCGTAAGTCGAAGCATCGTAAATCGGGGAGCATCTGTACCTTTATCTGTGCATGTTGGGCGGCACGATGGCGCAGCGGTAGAGTTGCTGCCTCACAGCGCCAGAGACCCGGGTTCGACCCTGACTATGGGTGCTGTCTGTACAGAGTTTGTACATTCTCTCTGTGACCGTGTGGGTTTTCTCCGGGTGCTCCGGTTTCCTCCCACGGCAAATTTTTGGTAAAGGTTGTAAATTGTCCCTAGTGCGTGTAGAACCTGGCCCTCAACACCAGCAAAACCAAGGAACTGATTGTGGACTTTGGAAGGAGTAGGATGGGGACCCACAGCCCCATTTATATCAACGGGTCGATGGTTGAAAGGGTCAAGAGCTTCAAATTCCTGGGCGTGCACATCTCTGAAGATCTTTCCGGGTCCAAGAACACTAATGCAATTAACAAGAAAGCTCATCAGCGCCTCTACTTCCTGAGAAGATTACGGAGAGTCGGTTTGTCAAGGAGGACTCTCTCTAACTTCTACAGGTGCACAGTAGAGAGCATGCTGACCGGTTGCATCGTGGCTTGGTTCGGCAACTTGAACCCCCTGGAGCGGAAAAGACTACAAAAAGTAGTAAACACTGCCCAGTCCATCATCGGCTCTGGCCTCCCTACCATCGAGGGGATTTATCGCAGTCGCTGCCTCAAAAAGGCTGGCAGTATCATCAAGGACCCACACCATCCTGGCCACACACTCATCTCCCTGCTACCTTCAGGTAGAAGGTACAGGAGCCTGAAGACTGCAACAACCAGGTTCAGGAATAGCTACTTCCCCACAGCCATCAGGCTATTAAACCTGGCTCGGACAAAACTCTGATTATTAATAACCCATTATCTGTTATTTGCACTTTATCAGTTTATTTATTCATGTGTGTATATATTTATATCATGGTATATGGACACACTGATCTGTTTTGTAGTAAATGCCTACTATGTTCTGTGTGCTGAAGCAAAGCAAGAATTTCATTGTCCTATACAGGGACACATGACAATAAACTCACTTGAACTTGAACTTGAACTTGAACACTAGAATAGTGTCAATGTTCGGGGTGATTGCTGGTCAGCGTGGATTCGGTGGGCCGAGGGGCCTGTTACCGCACTATATCTCTAAACTAAACTAAACACTGCGGACAGATTGATTGTAATCATGTATAGTCTTTCTGCTGATTTGATAGCGCGCAAACTGTACCTCGGTACACATGACACGAATAAACTAAACTACACTCACCTCAACTAAATTAAACTCAACTCAACGAGTCTGAACAAGGGTCTCGACCTGAAACGTCACACATTCCTTCCCTCCAGAGATGCTGCCTGTCCCGCTGAGTTACTCCAGCACTTTGTGTCTATCTTCAGTTTAAACCAGCATCTGGAGTTCATTCCTACACTAAACTCAACTACACTAAAACCAACTGAACTAAACTAAAATATATATTCAAGCTGATGATTTATTGTTATTTCACTTTCAAACAATTAATGAAATCTCTAATGTCTAAAATAGTGCACTACATTTACACTCTAAGGTAATAGATGTGGATAAACAGGTTGAGCCAGCTGCTGTAGGATCGTGTAACAGATTCGGTGGACCACGACGGCCTTACCCTTTCTGACCCTAACGCATTCCACCGCTAGCAGCAACAAAGGCAGGTCCAATTTCATTGGGATTCCTGAACGCAGGTGAAGGATATAGTTTGATGATATCCTGCTGTTCACAGTCCTTGAGAACATGAGGGGAGAGGGGATGAGGCCCAGAGATTTCGTCAGGGTGGCGAAAATATTAAAGGGCCTGTCCCACTTAGGTGATTTTTTAAGGCGACTACAGGCGACTAGGCTGTCACCACATGGTCGCCGGGGTGTCGCCTGTACGGTCGTGAGTTGTCTCCTCAGTCGCCCAAAGAGTCGTAGCGTCTTTCTGGTCGCCGCTGGATTTTCAACATGTTGAAACATTTTCGGAGACAGACGGCGACAGTGGGTTTGACGCCAATGTGCGTAGCTTGACTTCTCCTGACGTAGGCGCTGTCGTAGTTGTCGCCAGGTTAATGTAGGTTGACGTAGGAGTAGGAGGGGGACCCACAGCCCCATTTATATCAATGGTTGTGATGGTTGAAAGGGTCAAGAGCTTCAAATTCCTGGGCGTGCACATCTCTGAAGATCTTTCCGGGTCCAAGAACACTAATGCAATTAACAAGAAAGCTCATCAGCGCCTCTACTTCCTGAGAAGATTACGGAGAGTCGGTTTGACAAGGAGGACTCTCTCTAACTTCTACAGGTGCACAGTAGAGAGCATGCTGACCGGTTGCATCGTGGCTTGGTTCGGCAACTTGAGTGCCCTGGAGAGGAAAAGACTACAAAAAGTAGTAAACACTGCCCAGTCCATCATCGGCTCTGACCTTCCTCCCATCGAGGGGATTTATCGCAGTCGCTGCCTCAAAAAGGCTGGCAGTATCATCAAAGACCCACACCATCCTGGCCACACACTCATCTCCCTGCTACCTGAGCCTGAAGACTGCAACAACCAGGTTCAGGAATAGCTACTTCCCCACAGCCATCAGGCTATTAAACCTGGCTCGGACAAAACTATGATTATTAATAACCCATTATCTGTTATTTGCACTTTATCAGTTTATTTATTCATGTGTGTGTATATATTTATATTATGGTATATGGACACACTGATCTGTTTTGTAGTAAATGCCTACTATGTTCTGTGTGCTGAAGCAAAGCAAGAATTTCATTGTCCTATACAGGGACACATGACAATAAACTCACTTGAACTTGAACTTGAACACTAGAATAGTGTCAATGTTCGGGTGCTGACTTTGATTTTTTTTTTTGTTAAAGTAATGATTCTGTTTCAAATTTTATGTCGAAGGAGGGGTCCAGTCGCCGGTTTTTCAGCGACCTGCTGCGACTACGACAGTCGCTTAAAAATAGCCTAAGTGGGACAGGCCCTTAACTGAAGGAATACGTGTGAAGAAACAAGGACTGAGTTTAGTTTATTGTCACGTGTACCGAGGTATGGTGAAAAGCTTTTGTTGCATGCTAAAAGCTCAGTCCCACGGTACGAGTTCATTCCAAGAGCTCTCCCGAGTTTGCCCCGATTCGAACTCGGAGATTTACGGTAATGGCCACTCGTCGGTACTCGAGGCTCTCGTGGACATTTTTCAACATGTTGAAAAATCTTCACGAGTCTTCCCGAGCTTACCTGCCGTTAGCGAGTCTTCCCGAGTACCTGCCGTTAGCGTTACGAGCCGCTAAGAGACGTCCCCGAGCTCCGACGTACCCGCTACGTTCATTCTCTGTGCTTACCATGAGTTTGATTTTTTTTCTAAACTCGGGAGAGCTCTTGGAATGAACTCGTATCGTGGGACTGGGCTTTAACCAGTCAGTGGAAAGACAATTCATAATTATAATCAAGCCACTCACTGTGTACAGATACATGATAAAGGGAATAACGTTTAGTGCAAGATAAAGCAAGTGAAGTCTGATCAAGGATAGTCCGATCATCTCCAATAAGGTACATAGTAGTTCAGGACATAACTAACCTGCAGATAACTGTGAACAACCTGTTTGTTTGGCAGTCCATTCCCCGTCCTGAAATTCCAGGCAGTCACATGGAGATCATGTAAACTCCACACGGAAAACACCAAAATTCAGGCTCGATCCCGGGTCTGCGATGTGAGGCAGCAGTTCCACATGTTGTGATTATGCCCGATGTTTCAAGCTGGGAGCGGCACGGTGGCGCAGCGGTAGAGTTGCTGCCTTACGACGCCAGAGACCCGGGTTCGATCCTGACTACGGGTGCGGTCTCTACGGATTTTATACGTTCTCCCCATGACCGCGTGGGTTTTCTCCGGTTGCCCCGATATCCTCCCACACACCAAAGATTTACAGGTTTGTAGGTTAATTGGCTTCGGTAAGGAATGCAAATTGTCCCCAGTATGTAGGATAGTGCTAGTGTACGGGGTGATCCCTGGTCAGTGCAGATTTGGTGGACCAAAGGGCCTGTTTCCACGCTGCAACCCTATACTAAACTAAACTAAATTGTGTTAAAGTCTGTGAAGATGGGTCTGGATTTACACATCACCCAAGGAATTTACCCCATATATCCCTCACTTTATACATGGCCTGATGACAACTGTTATCAGGCAACTGAATCATCCTACCACAAACAGAGAGCAGTCCTGAACTACTATCTACCTCATAGAAACATAGAAAATAGGTGCAGGAGTAGCCCATTCGGCCCTTCGAGCCTGCATCACCATTCAATATGATCATGGCTGATCATCCAACTCAGTATCCTGTACCTGTCTTCTCTCCATACCCCCGATCCCTTTAGCCACAAGGGCCACATCTAACTCCCTCTTAAATATAGCCAATGAACTGGCCTCAACTAACTTCTGTGGCAGAGAATTCCAGAGATTCACCACTCTCTGTGTGAAAAATGCTTTTCTCATCTCGGTCCCAAAGGATTTCCCCTTTATCCTTAAACTGTGACCCCTTGTCCTGGACTTCCCCAACATCGGGAACAATCTTCCTGTATCTAGCCTGTCCAACCCCTTAAGAATTTTGTAAGTTTCTATAAGATCCCCCCTCAATCTCCTAAATTCTAGCGAGTACAAGCCGAGTCTATCCAGTCTTTCTTCATATGAAAGTCCTGACATCCCAGGAATCAGTCTGGTGAACCTTCTCTGTACTCCCTCTATGGCAAGAATGTCTTTCCTCAGATTTGGAGACCAAAACTGTAAGCAATATTCCAGGTGTGGTCTCACCACGACCCTGTACAACTGCAGTAGAACCTCCCTGCTCCTATACTCAAATCCTTTTGCTATGAATGCTAACATACCATTCGCTTTCTTCACTGCCTGCTGCACCTGCATGCCCACTTTCAATGACTGGTGTACTATGACACCCAGGTCTCGTTGCATCTCCCCTTTTCCTAATCGGCCACCATTTAGATAATACCTGTAGTCTACTTTCCTGTTTTTGCCACCAAAGTGGATAACCTCACATTTATCCACATTATACTGCATCTGCCATGCATTTGCCCACTCACCCAGCCTATCCAAGTCATCTTGCAGCCTCCTAGCATCCTCCTCACAGCTAACACTGCCCCCCAGCTTCGTGTCATCCGCAAACTTGGAGATGTTGCATTCAATTCCCTCGTCCAAATCATTAATATATATTGTAAATAGCTGGGGTCCCAGCACTGAGCCTTGCGGTACCCCACTAGTCACTGCCTGCCATTCTGAAAAGGACCCGTTCACTCCTACTCTTTGCTTCCTGTTTGCCAGCCAGTTCTCTATCCACATCAATACTGAACCCCAAATACCGTGTGCTTTAAGTTTGTATACTAATCTCTTATGTGGGACCTTGTCGAAAGCCTTCTGAAAGTCCAGATATAACACATCCACTGGTTCTCCCTTATCCACTCTATTAGTTACATCCTCGAAAAATTCTATAAGATTCGTCAGACATGATTTACCTTTCGTAAATCCATGCTGACTTTGTCCAATGATTTCACCACTTTCCAAATGTGCTGCTATCCCATCTTTAATAACTGACTCTAGCAGTTTCCCCACTACCGATGTTAGACTAACTGGTCTGTAATTCCCCGTTTTCTCTCTCCCTCCCTTTTAAAAAAGTTGGGTTACATTAGCTACCCTCCAGTCCTCAGGAACTACTCCAGAATCTAATGAGTTTTGAAAAATTATCACTAATGCATCCACTATTTCTGGGGCTACTTCCTTAAGTACTCTGGGATGCAGCCTATCTGGCCCTGGGGATTTATCGGCCTTTAATCCATTCAATTTACCCAACACCACTTCCCGGCTAACCTGGATTTCACTCAGTTCCTCCATCTCATTTGACCCCCCTGCTATTTCCAGCAGATTATTTATGTCTTCTTTAGTGAAGATGGAACCAAAGTAGTTATTCAATTGGTCTGCCATGTCCTTGTTCCACATGATCAATTCACCTGTTTCTGACTGCAAGGGACCTACATTTGTTTTAACTAATCTCTTTCTCTTCATTGGTGACCCTCGGACTTTACTGATCAGACTTTACTGGCTTTATGTTGCACTAAACGCTGTTCCCTTAACATGTATCTATGGCTCAATTTTAATCATGTGTTGTCTTTCCGCTGGCTGTTTAGCCCACGACAAAAGATTTTCACTGTACCTCGGTACACGTGACAATAAACTAAACTAAACTGAACTGAACATGAGTGCTGAGTTTAATTGCTCAGTCCATCTAATTCTACATGTGTAGGCAGAATCTCACTGTTTTATTGTTTTAAGATACAAATTGATGAGTTTCAATCATGCAGTCATTATATACCAAGAATAAATGTCCAATATATTTTGCAAAACAAGACAAAATTCAGGTATATTTGAAAAAATGTGACTGCTTTATTACTTTAAATAGTCTTCCTTTCAATCTTTTCTTGAAATAGTTTCACAATTCTTTTTACATGTTCTTGCAATAAAATCTTTGTTTTCGCATCTGCCATTTATTCACATAATTTTCCGTGAGATCATTTTATTTTTCCGAATTCTACCGCTAACAACGTGCAATTTTCTCGCTACTTGGCATCTGTACTTTATAGTTCTTCCAATTTTGCTTTGATGTTTTTTCTAAAAGGCATTAGGAAGTCATTAAAATCCACTTCATAAGTGAATCTCCCCCGATTATATACTCTCTTCTCAATTAGTTTCTCAGTCATTGGCGGGTTACTCCATACCTACAAGAAAATGGAAAATTAGTCTTCCACCACATAAAATTCAAATATAGCAAACTTATAAATTCCTAAGCAGAATGTTTATCATGTGCATGTCAAACTGCAAAAAATTCCCAAGATGTTTCAGATGACAGAGGGCCAGAGCAGAGGGATCTAAGAGTGCAGCTGCATGGTTCTTTGAAGGTGGAGTCGCAGGTAGATAAGGTCGTCAAAAAGGATTTTGGCACATTGGCCTTCATCAGTCACAGTACTGAGTATAGAAGTTGGGAGGTCATGTGGAGTTGTATAAGACGTTGGTGAGGCCACATTTAGAGTATTGTGTTCAGTTCTGGGCACCATGTTATAGGAAAGATGTTGTTATGCTGGAGAGAGTACAGAGAAGATTTACGAGGATGTTGCCAGGACTAGAGGGTCTGAGCTATAGGAAGAGGTTGAGTAGGCTGGGACTCTATTCCTTGGAGTGCAAGAGGATGAGGTGTGATCTTATAGAGGTGTACAAAATATTGAGAGGAATAGATCGGGTAGATGCACAGAGTCTCTTGCCCAGAGTAGGTGAATCGAGGACCAGAGGACAAGAGTCAAGAGTGTTTTATTGTCATATTTCCCAGATAGGACAATGATATTCTTACTTGCTGCAGCACAACAGAATATGTAAACATAGTACATAACGGAAAAAGAAATAAAAGTTCAGTGTGTGTATACACACATGCACACATACTCAATAAATAAACAAATATAGTGTAATAATAATAATAGCCTGTTGCAGTTCAGAGCTTATTTGTTGTCATGTTTAATAGCCTGATGGCTGTAGGGAAGAAGTTGTTCCTGAACCTGGACGTTACAGTTTTCAAGCTCCTGTACCTTCTTCCCGATGGCAATGGTGAAATGAGTGTGTGGCTAGAATGGTGTGGGTCTTTGATGATGCTGGCAGCCATTTTGAGGCAGCGACTTCGATAAATCCCTTCGATGGTGGGGAGGTCAAAGCCGGTGATGGACTGTGCAGTGGTCACAACTTTCTGCAGTCTTTTCCGCTCCTGGATGTTCAAATTGCCGAACCAGGCCACGATGCAACCAGTCAGTATGCTCTCTACTGTTAAGGGTAAGGTTAAGGGGAAAAAATATAATAGGAATCTGAGGGTACATCTGTGGGTGTAAGGAATAAGCTGCCAGAGGAGGTAGTTCAGGCTGGGAATATTCCAACATTTAAGAAACAGTTTACATGGATAGGACAGGTTTGGAAGGATATGGGCCAAACACACGCAGGTGGGGAATGGTGTACATGGGGCATGTAGCTGGGACATGTTGGCCGGTGTGGGCAAGTTGGACCGAAGGGCCTGTTTCCACACTGTATCATTCCATGACTGACAATTCCCATGCAGAATAAATGTATTATGAGTATGCCAACATTCAATAAAATATCTCCCGATGTTACAGATGAAATAAAAACAGAAAATGTTTGGTACGTTCTCCCTGTGACCTGCGTGTGTTTTCTCCGAGTGCTCCGGTTTCCCCCAACCTTCAAAAGATGTACCAGTTTGTCGTTTAACCATCTTTGGTAATATTGTAAATTGTCCCCAGGCATGTGGGATGGTGCTGTTGTACGGGGACCACCAGTCGGCATGGACTCAATAGACAATAGACAATAGGTGCAGGAGTAGGCCATTCAGCCCTTCGAGCCAGCACCGCCATTCAATGTGATCATGGCTGATCATCCACAATCAGTACCCCGTTCCTGCCTTCTCCCCATATACCCTGACTCCGCTATATTTAAGAGCCCTATCTAGCTCTCTCTTGAAAGCATCCAGAGAACCGGCCTCCACCACCCTCTGAGGCAGAGAATTCCACAGACTCACCACTCTCTGTGAGAAAAAGTGTTTCCTCGTCTCCGTTCTAAATGGCTTACTCCTTATTCTTAAACTGTGGCCCCTGGTTCTGGACTCCCCCAACATCAGGAACATGTTTCCTGCCTCTAGCGTGTCCAAACCCTTAACAATCTTCAATAAGATTCCCTCTCATCCAGAGTGTACAAGCCCAGCCGCCCAGGTCCCTTTGTTGGGGATCCACTTCGGGAGCTCCAACGCGGGAGCCTGCGGACTTAACAGCGTGCTCGCGGTCCCTTGGTTAGGGACCGACTTCGGGAGCTCCAACCGCAGGGGCTTCGACCGACGCGGGAGCTTCGACCGCCCCGACGCGGGAGATTCGATCACCGGCTGCGGGAGATTAGATCGCCCAGACTGTGGATGGTTCGACTACCCCGACCGTGGGCGAAAAGGAGGGAAGAAGCTAATACGTTATTGCCTTCCATCAGTGCGCTGTGGTGGATGTTTATGTTAATTTTATGTAGTGATGTGTCTTGTTGCTTTTTTTGGTATGACTGTACGGCAAATCAAAATATTTGTATGTTTTTACATACTTGGCTAATAAATTAATTACAATTACATTTAGACAGGTACATGGATAGGACAGGTTTAGAGGGAAATGGGTCAAACACAGGCAAGCGGGACTAGTTTAGATGGACATGTTGGTCAGTGTGGGCAAGTTGGGCCAAAGGGTTTCGGCCCGAAAAACGTTGCCTATTTCCTTCGCCCCATAGATGCTGCTGCACCCGGTGAGTTTCTCCAGCATTTTTGTGTAGTTGGGCCAAAGGGCCTGTTTCCACACACTGAGTAGTTTCATGGGTGTATAGGAACAGAATTAGGCCATGTGGCCCATCAAGTCTACTCCGCCATTCAATCAAGACTGGTCTATCTTTCCCTCTCAACCCCATTCGCCTCCCTTCTCCCCATAACCCCAGACACCCCATATGACTCAATGACCCAGAACCGTTGTTTGTTCACCAGTCATGGGGATCTTAATAGTCTGTTAAAAAAAAACACATTTAAACAAATGTTGCACTTACACTTTTTGGTACAAATGTTATGTCCACTCTCTTTGGTGTTCCACTATTTAACATTTCACTTTTCTTTGCTATGCTGTCCTTAATAAATTCCCTCTTTGATACTCTTGCCGAAGGAGGAGGTACTGATATCTGCATTTGTTAGATAAAAGCGTGTTCAGAGTTAAAGATTAATATTTATTTTGAGCGGGATTTCATTTATCATAAAACACTTCATATTGACCAGTGGGCCAGTTGACCTGTCAATCCACAGAAATAGGCCACATTTTGATCGGAATAAAGACTTTTTACAGATGCATTTATTCACTAGATGGCAGGTCTTTAAAATGGCTGACAAACTTTCTACTGCAGTATTTCACGGAGCCCATAATGTAATCAAAGTCCTTTGTCGAAAAATGCACTGGGTCTTGTAATTGCAGCATTCGTTGTCACTGTGTTGTGAAACTGGTAGTGATTTCTTAATCATGCAGGAATTGGCAAGTTCACCCAGAGATTCCCCACTATTCTATTATGTTTCAGATGCTCTCATGTTTCGGATCACTGGTCAGTGCGGACTTGGTGGGCCGGTGAATCGGCCTCCACTGCCTTCTGTGGCAGAGTATTCCACAGATTCACAACTTTCTGGGTGAAAGTGTTTTTCCTCATCTCAGTCTTAAATGCCCTACCCCTTAATCTTAAACTGTAACCCCTGGTTGTGGATCCTCCCAACATGGGGAACATTTTTCCTGCATCTAGCCTGTCCAATCCTTTAAGAATTTTATATCTTTCTATAAGATGCCCTCTCATCCTTCTAAATTCCAATGAATACATGCCCAGTCGACCCATTCTTTCATCATATGTCAGTCCCGCCAATAGCTATACTCCCAGTTTGCTGTCTGTAACAATTCTCCAAATCAATTTGCTGATCAATCTGTTAGATAGCTCAAGCTACACAGCTAGCTAAGTCTTAGTCTAAAGTCATCAGAGTGTACTTCCTTTGTCAGCATGGGCAAGCTGGGCCGAAGGGCCTCTTTCTGTGCTGCAGGGCTCTTACATAGAAACATAGACATAGAAACATAGAAAATAGGTGCAGGAGTAGGCCATTCGGCCCTTCGAGCCTGCACCGCCATTCAATATGATCATGGCTGATCATCCAACTCAGTATCCTGTACCTGCCTTCTCTCCATACCCCCTGAGCCCTTTAGCCACAAGGGCCACATCTAACTCCCTCTTAAATATAGCCAATGAACTGGCCTCAACTACATTCTGTGGCAGAGAATTCCAGAGATTCACCACTCTCTGTGTAAATTTTTTTTTTCTCATCTCAGTCCTAAAAGATTTCTCCTTTATCTTAAACTGTGACCCCTTGTTCTGGCACTTCCCCAACATCGGGAACAATCTTTCTGCATCTAGCCTGTCCAACCCCTTAAGAATTGTGTAAGTTTCTATAAGAAATAGATAGAATATATTGGAATAGATCGGGTAGATGCACAGAGTCTCTTGCTCATAGGTGAATGGAGGGTCAGAGGACATAGGTTTAAGGTGAAGGGGAAAAGATTTAATAGGAATTTGAGGGGTAACTTTATCAAACAAAGGGTGGTGGGTGTATTGAACTAGCTGCCAGAGGAGGTGGTTGAGGCAGGTACTATACCAACGTTTAAGAAACAGTTAGACAGGTACATGGATAGGACAGGTTTGGAGGGATGTGGTCAAATGCAGGCAGGTGGGACTCGTGTAGATGGGACATGTTGGTCGGTGTGGGCAAGTTGGGTCAAAAGGCCTGTTTCTGTGCTTTATCACTCTATAACTTTACTGATTGACCAAATTGTCTGCAAATTCAAAGAAATCTCTGCAGTTGGAAAGTCCGCATGACTAAGACAGAAAATGTTTTGGTTAACATCATAAAACGTTTTGAGCATTTTTGAAATGTTGAACATTATTGAAAATGGGCATTTTGTACTTTTTTACATTTTGAACAAATGTACAAATGTACAAATGTGAATGGACAAAATGTGAATGTGTACATTTTTGAACATTTTGTCCATTTATTTGTACATTTGTGCATTTTTGTGCATTTGTACATTGTATACTGTTATAGTTGTAAATGTGTGCATTTTTGCACAAGTTTGAAGATCTTGTACATTTTGAACAATATGTTGGCAATGTACATTTTGACCATTTTGATCCCGTTTTGAACAATGAATGTTTTTTAAACATAAAATGTCTTGGTTACCAGCTCCGCAAGCACAGGGGCCGCTCCGGTTGTCGGGGGTCTTGAAGATGCTGCACTCCCCCCTTTTCCTGCTTTTCCTTTGCCTTTTCCTTTCTCTTTCTTCGGAAGACTGTCCATCTTGGCTTTGACCACATCAACTACCCTGATGTCGGCGTAGGCGTTTGCTATGTCCAACGCATTTTGCCCTAATTTTACAAAGAAAAATCAATGTGTGTTCGGTATAACGTCACATTGTTGAATGCTCCATCCGTAAAGGACAGCTTCTCTTGCTGATTCGGTTCAGTTCAGAGATACAGTGCGGAAACAGGCCCTTTGGCCCACCGAGTCCGCACCCACCAACAATCCCTGCACATTAACACTATCCAACACACACTCGGACATTTTTTGTTAACTTTATACAATTATACCAAGCCAATTAACCTACAAACCTGCACGTCTTTGGAGCGTGGGAGTAAACCGGAGCACCCGGAGAAAACCCACGCGGTCACTGGGAGAACGTACGAACTCCGTACAGGCAGCACCTGTAGTCAGGATCCAACCCGGTTCTCTGGCACTGTAATGCCCCTGTCCCACTTAGGAAACCTGAACGGAAACCTCTGGAGACTTTGCGCCCCACCCAAGGTTTCCGTGCGGTTCCCGGAGGTTTTTGTCAGTCTCCCTAATGGTCGAAAGTGGTTTCCGCTTCTTCTATGTTCCGGCGATTATTTCAAAAAATTCAAAACCGGCCGCGGCTAAAAATAGGTTGCCGTTTTAAAAATCGGTAATTTTTTGTAAAAGCCGGTTGTGATGCAAGTTGAAGGTGGTTGCCGGAGGTTGCCGGTAGTGGAAGGTAACCTCCAGCAAATTGTCCCTAATGTGTATTGCAGAACTAGTGTACAATGGTCGGCGCAGACCCAGTGGGCCGAAGGGCCTGTTTCTACTCTGTATCTCTAGACTAAACCACTCTAGAAGTCTGGAGACTGATTCGACATAGAGAAACACAACAGTAATAAGATAAATTGTCCATCATTCTTTTGGCATGTTGGGCGAGGGGAATATATATTGTCGAGAATATAGGAAGAATTTCCTGGATCTGCTACAAACATTGCCATGGGAATTTTTGAGAGCTCTTGACTGCGGACAAAAGTTTGGTTTGGAGATACAGCGCAGAAACAGGCCCTTCGGCCCATCGAGGTTCACGCACGCCGACCAGTGATCACCGCACACTGTCACTATCCTCCACGTGTTAGGGACAATTTACAGTTATGCCAAGTCAATTAACCTAGCAAACCTGTACGTCTTTGGAGTGTGGGAGAGAACCGGAGATCCCGGAGAAAACCCACGCAGGTCACGGGGAGAAGGTGCAAACTCCGTACAGACAAGCAGCCCGTAGTCAGGATCGAACCCGCGGTAAGGCAGCAACTCTATCGCTGCGCCACCGTGCCGCCCAAATTTTTCATCAGCATGCATCATCCCCAGCTATCCCTTGTTTCATTCTCTTTCATTTTGAACTAGAAACTCCTCTAAATAACAATGGTTACAGCAAACGATGATGCCCTTTAGTTTAGAGATACAGCATGGAAACAGATAATAAGATCATTTTGTTAACAGCATTGTGATTACTGGTCCGCAGCATAAGCGGGATAGTGGCCCACCGAGCCCACGCCGACCATCGATCACTCTAGTTCTATGTCATCCCATTTCCCCATCCACTTCCTGCACACTAAGGGCAATTTACAGAGGGCCGATTAATCCACAAATCCGCACGTCTTTGGGGATGTGGGAGGAATCCGGAGCACCCGTAGGAAACCCAATCGCTCACAGGTAGAACGTGCAAGCTCCACACAGGACAGCACCTGAGATCAGGATCAAACCGGGATCTCTGGCGCTGTGAGGCAGCGGCTCTAACAGCTGTGCCACCATGTTGTCTATGCTGTGGAGCAGTAATCCATTGAATCTCAAAAGACTGGTGTTAGCAAAATTCAAGATAGACAGGAGTAACTCAGCGGGACAGGCAGCATCTCCGGAGAGAAGGAATGGGTGACGTTTCGGGTCGAGACCCTTCTTCCAGAAAAGTCGCCCATTCCTTCTCTCCAGAGAGGCTTCCTGTCCCGCTGAGTTACTCCAGCTTTTTGCGTCTTTCTTCGGTTTAAACCAGCATCTGCAGTTCCTTCCTGCACTGTTAGCAAAATTATCTTACTAACTGTTTAAGAAAGAACTGCAGATGCTGGAAAAATCGAAGGTAGACAAAACATGCTGGAGAGACTCAGCGGGTGAGGCAGCATCTGTGGAGAGAAGGAATTGGCCTTTAGTAGTCAGTAGATTTCAGGTCAGTAGATTTCAAAAGCTGACAGTGGTGCTGTTACCACTATGACTATCCAAAAAAACCCAAACAAGGTTGAAAAGAATAAGGCAAAATAAAAATGCTGGGTTTCTTGCTTCTTGTAGTGTCAGTTCCACAGTCCCTAGCCCTAGATATTTCCACCCTGGGAAACATATCTCTGTGTCTCCCTCTCCCCAGACTCTCAGACTGAAGAAGAGTCTCGAGCCAAAACCTCACCCATTCCTTCTCTCCTGAGATGCTGCCCGTCCCGCTGAGTTACTCCAGCTTCGTGTGTCTGTGACAGGGCAATATCCACACGCATACCTTTCTGGTTCACCAGTTCCACGTTGGCGCCGCGCTCAATCAGGTAGTTGACACAATCCACTCTGCAGCTTTCTATTGCCCTCATCAAAGGCGTGGCTCCGTTGATGGAGACGGCATTGACTGTCGCTCCGGCCTTCACCAGCAGCTGTACAATGTCCAGCTGGCCCGCATGGCACGCATGGTGAAGGGGCGTCCACATTAAATTATCGTAGGTGTTTACATTAGCGCTAGGAATGCAGAACACATTGTAAGAGCATGTATTGTAAAGATATTTCTCACCAGGTTTAGCTTAATTTATTTTGGAGATGTAGTGTGGAAATAGGCCCTTCGGCCCAACAAGTCCGTGCTGACCAGTGATCACTCCGTACACTACCACTATCCCACACACTACGAACAATTTACAGTTATACCAAGCCAATTAACTTACAAACCTGTACGTCTTTAGAAACATAGACAATAGGTGCAGGAGTAGGCCATTCGGCCCTTTGAGCCAGCACCGCCATTCAATATGATCATGGCTGATCATCCAAAATCAGTACCCCGTTCCTGATTTTTCCCCATATTCCTTGATTCCGTTAGCCCTAAGAGCTGTATCCAACTCTCTCTTGAAAACATCCACTGCCTTCTGTGGCAGAGAATTCCACAGATTCACAACTCTCTGGGGGAAAATGTTTTTCCTCATCTCAGTCCTAAATGGCTTACCCCTTATTCTTAAACTGCGACCTCTGGTTCTGGACTCCCCCAACATGGGGAACATTGTTCCTGCATCTAGCCTGTTCAATCCCTTAAGAATTTTATACATTTCTATAAGATCCTTTGGAGTGTGGATGGAAATCAGAGCACCCAGAGAAAACCCACGCAGGTCACGGGGAGAACGTACAAACTCCATAAAGACCGTACCCATAGTCAGTATCGAACCCTGGTCTCTGGCGCTGTAAGGCAGCAACTCTACCGCTGCGCAACCATGCCGCCAATTTACAGAGGCCAATTAACCTACAAACCCGCACGTCTTTGGAGTGTGGAAGGAAGCCAGAGAAACCTCTGATTGTCCCTAGTGTGTGTAGGATAGTGCTGGTGTACAGGTGATCGCTGGTCAGCGCAGACTTAATGGGTTGAAGGGTCTGTTTCCATGCTGTGTCTCTAAAACTAAACTAAACTTAAAAGCCTGCACGCATTCACAGTAGAAAAGGGCGAGGGGGAGATATCTACAACATCAACCAGAAAATAAACTGACCTTGCTTCCACTAGGTATTTGACAAATGGTGGTGGAGGCAGATATGATATTGGCGTTTAAAAGGCTTTTGGATAGGCTCATGGAAGTGCAGGGAATCGAGGTATATGGATGACATACTGGCAGATGTTTAGTTTAGTTTAGTTTATTGTCACGCATTCTTGCCATAGAGGGAGTACAGAGAAGGTTCACCAGACTGATTCCTGGGATGTCAGGACTTTCATATGAAGAAAGACTGGATAGACTCGGCTTGTACTCGCTAGAATTTAGAAGTTTGAGGGGGGATCTTATAGAAACTTACAAAATTCTTAAGGGGTTGGACAGGCTAGATGCAGGAAGATTGTTCCCGATGTTGGGAAAGTCCAGGACAAGGGGTCACAGTTTAAGGATAGAGGGGAAATCCTTTAGCACCGAGATGAGAAAAACATTTTTCACACAGAGAGTGGTGAATCTCTGGAACTCTCTGCCACAGAAGGTAGTTGAGGCCAGTTCATTGGCTATATTTAAGAGGGAGTTAGATGTGGCCCTTGTGGCTAAAGGGATCAGGGGGTATGGAGAGAAGGCAGGTACAGGATACTGAATTGGATGATCAGCCATGATCATATTGAATGGCGGTGCAGTCTCGAAGGGCCGAATGGCCTACTCCTGAACCTATTTTCTATGTTTCTATGTGTACCGAGGTACAGTGAAAGACAATGCATGGTTACAATCGAGCCGTTTACAGTGTATGGATAAATGTTGCTGCAGGAGTAGAGATGTATGAGCGTGGAGGGATTGTAAAATGCGATTGTAAATCCGCTTCTGCGGCCAGCAAGTAAATAGTTGCCGGGGGTGGGCGCCATCTTGGAAGCGGATCATGTTGATCACAAACATTGTGGGCCGAAGGGCCTGTTCCTGTGCTGTACTGTTCTATGTCAAGTACGTATGTAGTTGGAGATGCAAAGATTTTCACTCTTTTGGGGAAAAATATATGCAGTAGCTATGAAAATAAATGCAGACATTTTAAGAAAAAGAGCTGGAGTGACTGAGCGGGTCAGGCAGCATCCCTGGAGAACCTATCCCTGGATAGGTGACGTTTTGGGTCGGGACCCTTCTTAGGATAGGTTGTTGTGGGATAGACAATAGACAATAGACAATAGGTGCAGGAGTAGGCCATTCGGCCCTTCGAGCCAGCACCGCCATTCAATGTGATCATGGCTGATCATCCCCATTCCTGCCTTCTACCCATATCTCCTGATCTTTAAGAGCCCTATCTAGCTCTCTCTTGAAAGTATCCAGAGAACCTGCCTCCACCGCCCTCTGAGGCAGAGATTTCCACAGACTCACAACTCTCTGTGTGAAAAAGTGTTTCCTCGTCTCCGTTCTAAATAATAATAATAATAATAATAATAATAATAATAATAATAATAATAATAATAATAATAATAATAATAATAATATATTTTATTGTCTTGCACATAAATGCAACGAGATTTGGTATGCAGCTTACTCCTTATTCTTAAACCGTGGCCCCTGGTTCTGGACTCCCCCCAACATCGGGAACATGTTATAGGGGAGTTAGAAAGCTGGAAGAGAGGAAGGGCAGGACAAAGGTAAATACAGGCGAGAGGGAGACATTGAAAACATCAGCCAGAAAGTAAACTCACTCAGCTTCCACGAGGAATTTGGCCAGTGTATAATTCCCATCCGAACAAGCTGCCATGAGCGGAGTTGTGTAGTATTTGTCCTGCACATTGACTGACACTCCCTGGTATAAGGCTTTCTTTAAAGATTGCATATCATCCGCCTTTGCTGCGTAGTTAATACTGGTGTACACTTTCTCCGGTTTCTCCAAGTACCACGATGAATCATCCTGCAGCGGATGTTCAGGTGGCTTGTCCCGGGTGAACCGATTCGTGTCTGTAAAGTTCCTGAAGCGTTCGATCATAAAGTCTGGTGGACCCCCATCCTCCCGTCGCTGCATGTACTCATCTGGGACAGTGCAAATGGGTATTGGTATGTTCAGCTTGCCTTTCTTGCCCCTCCTGCCCCTCTTCCCCTTCTTCTTCTTTGGTTCGTACGAGGACATGAGGTAAGCCTTCTCGAGGTACTTGGCGCCCTTGAAGAACTCGCTGACGTCGATGATTCCCGTGCGGGCTTTGTCCAGGGCTGTCATCAGCATCACGACCCCGTCTTCCTGAATCGGCGCGTTCCTGCCGGCCAAGATGGTGGCAAAGTCCTCTCTGGTCAGCGTTCCGTCCCCCCTGTCCATGGTGGCGAAGGCGTTGCGCAGAGTGTGCTCGTGATAGAGCGCCCAGTCGTAGAGGTGGATGAGCCAGGGCGGGCTGGGGTTCTTCACGCCCGGCTTGGAATTCTTTGTCAGGAGCCGCTCAACCTTCCGCAGCTCCTTGGACACCAGTTTAAACCCAAGTCCTTTGGCAGCGACCCTGGGAGTCTTTAACTGCAAATTTTTCAACTTGGGGCTGCTCCCTGAAAGGAAAGGCCAAAGGAGGAATTACAAGCTTTGCATTGCATTAGCTTCCAAAAACATTGCCCCATTGTTTCCAGCTTTTTTTTCCCACGAGTAGTAGCTCTACTCAATAACCTAATATCTGTAGCCTCCTTGTGCTTTGGTATTTCACATGGTTAATCGATAATGTTTTATTATTCATGTTTAACGTTTTATGTTTCATTCCTAACTGTCACTGTATGTCATGTTGTCACTTGCGGGCGGAGCACCAAGGCAAATTCCTTGTATGTGAATACTTGGCCAATAAACATTCATTCATTCATTCATTCATTCATTCATTCATTCATTCATTCATTCATTCATTCTTCTTCTCTTTTTTTCAAGTTCCGCCATAATCAGAATCAGAATCAGAATACCGTTTATTGTCATTTGAACCTAAGTTCAAACAACAGTTTGTTTCTGCAGTCATACGAACAAGAAAAAAACCAAGACACATAATTTACACAAACGTGGAAGAAAGAATTGGAGATGCTGGTTTAAATCGAAGGTAGACACAAAATGCTGGAGTAACTCAGTGGGACAGTCAGCATCTCTGGAGAGAAGGAATGGGTGACGTTTCGGGTCGAGACCCTTCTTCAGTCTTCTTCCTCCATATACTTCGAAGATAGGTTATTCTTCAGTCTGAAGAAGGGTCTCGACCCGAAACGTCACCCATTCCTTCTAGATTAGATTAGATTAGATTAGATTCCTTTATTTGTCACTCAGACATTTCGGTCTGAACGAAATTTTGTTGCCTGCAGTCATACATATAATAATAAATAACAAAACACACAATAAACACAAATTAACATCCACCACAGTGAGTTCACCAGGCACCTCCTCACTGTGATGCAAAAGTCTTAAAGTTACTGTCTCTTCCCTCCTTATTCTCCCTCTGTGCTGAGGCGATATATTGTTACCCTTGGTGGTGGTCGGAGGGGCCGTAGGCGCAGATTGGCAGCCACGCTTCCGTCAGTCTGCCCCAGGGCAGCTGTGGCTACAGAAGTAGCTTACCACCACCGAGTGTGACTGAGGAGTGAATGAATAATGCGATGCAAAGCGCCTTGAGTATTAGAAAGGCGCTATATAAATCCCATCCATTATTATTATTATTACCCCACCGGGCGATGGTAGTCAGTCCCGCGGCTCAACCGAGATGCTGCCTCTCCAGAGATGCTGCCTGTCCTGCTGAGTTACTCCAGCATTTTGTGTCCGCCCGCCATAATAATATTGAGGAACAATAAATTTAGAGTTAAGAGATACAGCATCGAAACCCACCGGGGAAACAGGCCCTTCAGCCCATCGAGTCCTTCACCGACCAACGATCCCCATACACTAACACTATCCTACACACAAGAGGGACAATTTACAATTTTTACCGAAGCTAATTAACCTACAAACCTGCACGTCTTTGGAGTGTGGGAGGAAACTGGAGCACCCGGAGAAAACCCACGCAGTCAAGGGGGGAAGGTACAAACAAGACAGCACCCGTGGTCAGGATTGAACCGAGGTTCCTGGCGCTGTAAGGCAGCAACTCGACCACTGCGCTACCACGTCACCCCATGAGAGTTTGGAGCCTGGATCTTTAACCATCGTGGCACAGCAGTAAAGTTGCTTCCATAAAGCACCAGAGAGCCGTGTTCGATCCTGACTACGGGTGCTGCCTGTACGGAGTTTGCACGTTCTCCCCGTGACCTGCGTGGGTTTCCTCTGGATGCTCCGATTTCCTCCCGCACTTCAAAGACGTGCAGGTTTGTAGGTTAATTGGCTTGGTTTAAATGTAAATTGTCCACAGTGCGTGTTAGGATAGTTTTAGTGCTCGGGGATCGCAGGTCGGTGGGCTGAAGGGCCTGTTTCCGTGCTGTATCTCTAAACACAACTAAACACTAACTGTAAACAGGTGCATTTTGCATGCTGTACTGAGAGAGGAGAATGCGTGGGAAGCACTTTGCCTGCCTTGTGGATTTCATACTCATACCTCGTTGTGCCAAGAATTTGGCACAGTCAGCAAATCCTCCCAACGCTGCCAGATGCAGAGCAGTATTTCCATCTGTGTTAATGATATCGATATCACAGTTGTAAGCAACCAAGGCTCGAATGACCTACAAGAGATGAACACATCAGCAAACAGTCGGTTTATTTAGATAGGTGCCTTTTCGGCTCGGGACCCTACTTCACCCTGAAGACGGAAGAAAGGTCCAGACCTGAAACCCCACATCTATCCATGTTCTCCGGACATGCAACCTGACCCACCAGGTCCATGTCGACCATCTTAACACAAATTCTACTTCAATCTCGAAGATAGACACAAAGTGCTGGAGTAACTCAAAACGAGTCAGGCAGCATCTCTTGAGAAAAAGAATAGGTGTTCTTTCACGTTGGAACCCTTTTTTTGCTGGTGCAGGATTCCCAAAATGTTAATCTGCAAGTTGAATCGGTGGTATATAAGGCAAACGCAATGCTAGCATTTATTTCAAGAGGGCTAGAATACAATAACGGATGTAATGCTGAGGCTCTATAAAGCGCTGGTTAGGTCGCATTTGGAGAATTTGAAGATGTAACTAGGAAAATGGACAAGGGAGAGCCAGTGGATGTAGTGTACCTGGATTTTCAGAAAGCGTTTGATAAGGCCCCACATAGGAGATTAGTGGGCAAAATTAGGGCACATGGTATTGGGGGTAGGGTACTGACATGGATAGAGAAGTGGTTGGCAGACAGGAAACAAAGAGTAGGAATTAACGGGTCCCTTTCAGAATGGCAGGTAGTGACTAGTGGGGTATCGCAAGACTCGGTGCTGGGACCGCAGCTATTTACAATATACATCAATGATTTGGATGAAGGGATTCAAAGTAACAAGTAGCAAATTTGCAGATGACACAAAGCTGGGTGGCAGTGTGAACTGTGAGGAGGATGCTATGAGAATGCAGGGTGACTTGGACAGATTGAGGGAGTGGGCAGATGCATGGCAGACGAAGTTTAATGTGGGTAAATGTGAGGTTATCCACTTTGGTATAAAAACCAGGAAGGCAGATTACTATCTAAATGGCGTCAAGTTGGGAAAAGAGGAAGTACAACGGGATCTGGGGGTCCTTGTACATCAGTCTATGAAAGTAGGCCAGGTACAGCAGGCAGTGAAGAAAACGAATGGCATGTTGGCCTATATAAGAAGAGGAATCGAATATAGGAGCAAAGAGGTCCTTCTGCAGTTGTACAGAGCCCTAGTGAGACGACACACCTGGAGTAGTTGTGTGCAGTTTTGGTCCCCAAATTTGAGGAAGGACATTCTTGCTATTGAGGGAGTGCAGTGTAGGTTTACAAGGTTAATTCCCGGGATGGCGGGACTGTCATATGCTGAGAGAACGGAGCAGCTGGGCTTGTACACTCTGGAGTTCAGAAGGATGAGAGGGCATCTCATTGAAACATATAAGATTGTTAAGGGCTTGGACACACTAGAGGCAGGAAACATGTTCCCGTTGTTGGGGGAGTCCAGAACCAGGGGCCACAGTTTAAGAATAAGGAGTAAGCCATTTAGAACGGAGACGAGGAAACACTTTTTCTCACAGGGAGTGGTGAGTCTGTGGAATTCTCTGCTTCAGAGGGCGGTGGAGGCAGGTTCTCTGGATGCTTTCAAGAGAGAGCTAGATAGGGCTCTTAAAAACAGCGGAGTCAGGAGATATGGGGAGAAGGCAGGAACGGGGTACTGATTGGGGATGATCAGCCATGATCACATTGAATGGCGGTGCTGGCTCGAAGGGCCGAATGGCCTACTCCTGCACCTATTGTCTATAGCCTATAGTCTATAGTAAGCAATTTTGGGCACCACATCCGTGGAAGGGTGTGTTGGCTCTGGAGAGGGTTCAGGGGAGATTTACAAGAATGATCCCAGGATTGAATGGGTTAACATATGGTGAGTGTTTCACAGCACTGGGCCTGTACTCGCTGGAGTTTAGAAGAATGAGGGGGGACCTCATTGAAATGTACCGAATAGTGAAAGGCCTGGATAGAGTGGACGTGGAGAGGATGTTTCCACTGGTGGGAGAGTCTAGGATTAGAGGTCATTTCTTTAGTCAGAGGGTGGTGAATCTGTGGAATTCTTTGACACAGAAGGCTGTGGAGGCCAAGTCAGTGAATATTTTTAATGCAGATAGATTCTTGATTAGCATGGGTGTCTGGGGTTATGGGGAGAAGGCAGGAGAATGGGGTGAGGGGGGAGAGATAGACCAGCCATGATTGAATGGCAAGTAGACTTGATGGGCCGAATGGAGTAATTCTCCTCCTATCTCACATGACCTAATGATATAAACTGGGTTCCTAGATCCAGAAAATGACCTACTAGCAAAGATTGGAAAGAGACTTTAAAATGGAAAGAGAGCAGAGAAGATTTACAAGGATGTTGCCAGGACTTGATGGCCTGAGCTATGGGGAGAGGTTGGGGCAGGCTGGGACCATATTCTTTGGAGCACAGTAGGATGAGGGGTCATCTTGTCGAGGTGTTTACGGTCATTAGGGAAATAGATAAGATAAATGTGCAGAGTTTAATCCCCAGAGTAGGAGAATCAGGAACTAGGAAACATTGGTTTAAGGTGAGAGGGGAAAGTTTAATAGGAACCTGAGGAGCAACTTTTCAACGCAAAGGGCGGTTGGTATATGGAACGAGGAAGTTAAGGCACATAATATCACATCATTTAAAATAAATTTGGAGGGGTATATGGATAGGAAAGGTTTAAAGGGATATAGGCCAAATGCAGGCAGGTGAGACTATTGTAGATGGGGCGCCTTGGTCGGCATTGGAAAGTTGGGCCGAAGGGTCTGCTATCACTGCCAAAATTATAAATGTAGATAACTGCAACAGGCTATTCAACTGGGCGGCACAGTAGCGCAGCGGTAGAGTTGCTGCCTCACGGCACCAGAGACCCGGGTTCGATCCTGACCACGGGTGCTGTCTGTACGGAGTTTGCACGTTCTCCCCGCGACCTGCGTGGGTTTTCTCCGAGATTTCCTTTATCCTCCCACACTCCGAAGACGTACAAGTATGCAGGCTATAACCCGGAGAAAACCCACGTAGGTGATGATGAGAACGTGCAAACTCCATACAGGCAGTGCCGTAGGCAGGATCGAACCCGGGACTCTGGCGCTGTAAGGCAGCAACTCTACCGCTGCGCCACCGTGCCGCCCTTAGAAGAACTAGTTGTGAAGAATGTGATCAAAAGGGAACTGCAGATGCTGGAATATCGAAGGTACACAAAATTGCTGGAGGAACTCAGCGGGTGCAGCAGCATCTATGGAGCGAAGGAAATAGGCGACGTTTCGACGTCGCCTATTTCCTTCGCTCCATAGATGCTGCTGCACCCGCTGAGTTCCTCCAGCAATTTTGTGTACCTGTGAAGAATGTGAAGAAGGATACCTGGGTTGAATTGATGGCCTATTGGCGGACTTCTCAGCAACGTTGCCACATGAATCACTTCAACTCCTTGGATTCTTCAACACATTCTCTGGCACAACTTTCAAATAGCATGCATCTAAGCGTTGCTTTGAAGTTGAGAAGAAAGCACATGCTCAAGGAAATAAAAACCTTTCCATTTTACAATTTTAGACTGATGCCAAGAGAGATTTAAACAAACAATTCATTCAATGATCAAACCTCATAGTTTAGTTTAATTTAGAGATACAGTGCGCAAGCAGGCCCTTCAGCCCATCGATTCAGAACCTACAGGGTCTTGGTGAGACCACACCTGGAGTATTGCGTACAGTTTTGGTCTCCAAATCTGAGGAAGGACATTATTGCCATAGAGGGAGTGCAGAGAAGGTTCACCAGACTGATTCCTGGGATGTCAGGACTGTCTTATGAAGAAAGACTGGATAGACTTGGTTTATACTCTCTAGAATTTAGGAGATTGAGAGGGGATCTTATAGAAACTTACAAAATTCTTAAGGGGTTGGACAGGCTAGATGCAGGAAGATTGCTCCCGATGTTGGGGAAGTCCAGAACAAGGGGGCACAGCTTAAGGATAAGGGGGAAATCCTTTAAACTGAGATGAGAAGAACTTTTTTCACACAGAGAGTGGTGAATCTCTGGAACTCTCCTGCCACAGAGGGTAGTCGAGGCCAGTTCATTGGCTATATTTAAGAGGGAGTTAGATGTGGCCCTTGTGGCTAAAGGGGATCAGAGGGTATGGAGAGAAGGTAGGTACAGGATACTGAGTTGGATGATCAGCCATGATCATATTGAATGGCGGTGCAGGCTCGAAGGGCCGAATGGCCTACTCCTGCACCTAATTTCTATGTTTCTATGTTTCTATCCCTGTACACTAAAGGGCCTGACCCACTTGGGCATCATTTGCACGTAATTTACGCAACATCATCTACGCATCACGACGCATTACGCGCGCATGGTGCGTGGTGACGTAGGCAGTGACGTTACGGTCGCGTGCAGCGCCCCAGGATTTTGGGATGTACAAAATCTTTGCGCGCCATCTGCATGACGTGCAAATGACGCCCAAGTGGAACAGGCCCTTAACACAACCCTACACACACTAGGGACCATTTACATTTATATCAAGCCAATTAACCTACAAACCTGCACGTCTTTGGAGTGTGGGAGGAAACCGAAGATATCGGAGAAAATGGGGAGAGCACACAAACTCCATACAGACAGCCCCCGTGGTCAGGATCTAACCCGGGTCACTGGCGCTGTTAGGCAGCAGCGCCACCGTGCCGCCCAAGTTGATGATGACAAATTTTGATTTCCGTACTGTAGATGGTTTATGCATGCAACCTATAATGTAGCTACCTCATCACCACTAACCACGCCCCATCATATTAGTATAACTGTGGTATCCTCCCTTTGTTCCTCCCACTAGGTCCCGGTACGCCTGAAGGCTGGATGCAGTCAGTGCTGGGACGTGTGTGCCATGTGCTATAATAAACTCATAGTAAAGGTTACAGTGTGTCAGCTATCACACCTTTACATGGTGTCAGAAAGTTAAACTCGCACCTCCCGTTTACCGGTTTTCTTTTATTTGTCCCCTGAGTGCCCAGTGTTGGACTTCCTTTGATATGGCATCCTCATGCCGAAAGTCATCTCCCCTTGTCTTTCATGCTGACATTGCGGAGCGATGGTCGACTTTTGTGATGGACTACACTCACTTCGTCAATATTGCGCACCGGAACGACCCAGCCGCGGTCAAAGCCTCACTCCTGCTCAACCTGGCCGGTCCCGACGCCATGAAGAGAGCTCAGGCTTTCGTCTACGATCCAGCAGTCCTGGATGACAACGGCCAGCCTGTCGAGCCAGCTGAATCTGCCGATGACCCGGTATGCCTTTTGCGCACGTTTGCGGAGATTTGCGACCTGCCCTCCAACCGCATATTGGAGCGGGCTAGGTTTTTCTCATGGAAGCAGCAGCCGGACGAACCTGTCGAGTGTTTCATCACTGACCGGCGCTACCTTGCTCAGCGGTGCCGATTTGAGACCATGCGCGACCAGCTCACCAGGGACATTCTCGTCACGGGCATGCTGGACCAGAAACTACGTGCCGACTTGCTGCAACGGCCTGACCTAACCCTGACTCAAGCAATGCATGCGTGCCGCATCGCCGAAGTGGTAACCCCTCCGCATGGGCAGAGGGGATCTGACAGCCGAGCCATAAATCTGACTGGTGTTGCTGGACAACGACGTATGCAGGGCAACTTTCGCCCTCCACCGCGGCCCGTTCGTACATTCCGGGTCCCGCGCTCTCAGAAGTGTCCAAACTGTAATTATGTTCATCCCACGGAGTCACAGTGCCCAGCTCTTGGAAAATCTTGCAATTTCTGCAAGAAAATGAACCATTTTGCGGCTGCCTGCCGGTCCCGTGGGAATGTGCCCTCAGCTCCTAGACAGCTCCTAAACAACCTTCAGCAAGTTGATAGTGAGATGGATTCTCAGTCCTCTGTCGACACTGCCCCCGACTCTAAGCTCAGCTATTCCATGGGAGATGCAAGTGTTTACACTCTCCTCCACAGCTGATCTCGCCCTCCCGATCCATCTGTGCTCATTACTGTGAACAATCAGTCCTTCTCTGCGAAGCTGGATACGGGGGCAAAAGTGAACGTAATGTCAACATCACTGTTCCACAAGATAAGAAATAATGAGCTGTTGACTGCAGATCGCTCTGTTTTGCGTGCCTATGGGGGATAGGAGCTAACACCTGTGGGGAGGGCGACCTTCCATTGCGTGCTACAGAAATCTTCCCGTGACCTGTCGTTCTTTATTCTGGATTGCGACTGTGTAACTCTACTGAGCAACCAGGCCTGCCAGGATCTTGGTCTGGTGTCCTTTGACCGTACGGTCCACGAGGTGCAAGCAGTGATGGATCCACTATCCGAGTACCCGGACCTGTTTGACGACAAGTTGGGGAAGCTGCCGCTTGTGTATAAAATCGCGACAGACCCCTCCGTGTTGCCTGTGATCCGCCCACCTCACAGAGTGTCGTTCGCCATGAAGGGCAAGGTGGAGGCTATGCTGAAGGATATGGTTAACATGGGAGTGCTGGAGGCTGTCAGCGATCCCACCGAATGGGTCTCCACCATGGTCGCCACGATGAAGAAAGGGAAGAATGAAATACGGGTATGCATTAACCCTAAGGACTTGAATCTGGCAATTAAGCGGCCCCACTACCCTATGAGGACTGTTGAAGATGTTGCCGCCCAGGTGGGACAAGCCACGGTGTTTTCCGTCCTCGATGCAAGGAGTTCATTTTGGCAAATACCCCTGGACAAACGTTCCTCGGACTTGACCACATTCGGTACGCCCTTCGGCAGGTTTAAGTTCTTGCGGATGCCGTTCGGCATCAACTCCGCCAGCGAGGTATTCCAGCGTTCTATGGAACAATTGCTTGCAGGTCTGCCCTGCGCGATTATTGTGGACGACATTCTGGTCTATGGAAGGGATGTGGCCGAGCATGACCGCCACCTCCGACAGATTCTGGACCGCGCACGTCAGATCAATCTAAAGCTGAACCAGTCAAAATGCAGGTTCCGGGTGCCTGAGGTCCCATATGTTGGCCACATTTTCACGGCCCACCGGTTAAAGCCCGACCCGCAAAAGACCAGCGCCATCTCAGAGCTGCCCGCCCCGACAGATGTTACCAGTCTACAGCGCTTCCTGGGTATGGTCAACTACCTGGGCAAGTTTATCCCTGACCTCAGCGAGTTGAGCGCACCCCTGAGACAACTCACTAAAAAGGACATTGCTTGGTCGTGGTTTCCACACCACCAGCAGGCGTTCGGCCTGCTAAAGACGAAGCTGATCAGCACACCTACTCTGAAGTTCTTTGATCTACTGCGTCCGGTCGTGGTTACGTGCGACGCTTCTCGTTTTGGACTGGGTGCTGCTTGCCTGCAGCCCCATGATGGTTCGCTGCAGCCTATCTCTTATGCCTCCAGGACCATGACGGACACAGAGCAGCGCTATGCGCAGATAGAGAAGGAGCTGCTGGTGGTGGTGTTCGCGTGTTCAAAGTTTAAGGACTTCCTCTTTGGCACCAGGTTCACTGTAGAGACGGATCACCAACCCCTGGTGACGATACTTAACAAGCCTATACACAGCGCTCCAGCCAGGCTACAGCGGATGATGCTGCAGCTACAGCGCTTTGACTTTAAAATCGTATATAAGAGGGGCACCGAGATGCATGTGGCTGACGCGCTGTCCCGGGCCCCCCGGACCTCCTGCGACCGGCACCCCTTCGAGCAGGAAGACTTACAGGTACTGAACGTAAACTTCGTCCCTTCCAAGCAACTCCAGTGCCTGGTTGAGCACATTGCTAACGACCCCGACCTGCAACAGCTTGCTGCTGTCATTAAGCGCGGGTGGCCCACCAAACGGACTTCATTGCCTGCTGGCGTACACCCCTATTTTCTGGTTTGCGATGAGTTGGTCCTCCGGGACGGTATTATTATCAAGGGACACAAAGTGGTCGTCCCTGCCTCGCTGCATGGTTTGTACTTCGACGCTGCCCACATGGGGCATCCCGGGGCAGATGCCACCATCTCGCATGCCCAGGAACAGTACTACTGGCCGGGCATGGCAAAGTACATCAAGGCCAGGGTGGCCTCCTGTCCGGATTGCAACTCTCTTGCCCCGCATCAGCAGCGACAGCCGCTTCTACAACAGCCTGCCCCTGACATGCCCTGGTCTTCACTGGCTGCCGATATTTTCGACTGGCGTGGGAAGCAGTACCTTGTGTTGGTAGACTCTTACTCAAATTGGTTCGAGGTGGACCTTCTCCCTGCCATCACCTCCGAGATGGTGATCAGTAAGCTACGCCGTCACTTTGCCACGTTTGGTTCCCCTGTTGGGTTGCAGACAGACAACGGCCGCCAGTTCACTAGCGCCGAATTTCAAGCTTTCGCTGCGAAGTGGAACTTCAATCATTTCACCAGCAGCCCGGAGTACCCGCAGAGCAATGGACTGGCTGAACGGGCGGTCCGCAGCGCAAAGCACTTGCTTGAACAATCCCGTCTCTCCAACGGTGATTTCTATCAGGGTCTCCTGAACCTTCGGAATATTTCCAGAGACAGTACAATGCGATCCCCTGCCCAACGCCTCATGTCCCGAGTTATTCGCCCTCCGATGCCTATTGCCCAGCAGTCCCTGATGCCCAAAGTCCTGCAGCCTGCTGATGTCCAGCAACGAATTGCTCAGAAGCACGAAATCCAGCGCCGCTCGCACGACAAATCCTGCCGCCCCCTATCCCCACTGCTGCCTGGCCAGGTCGTCCGTTTGCAGACGTCTACCGGTTTTTCCCGACTCGCCACCGTGGTCGGGTTCGACAGCTCGCCACGGTCCTACCTGGTGGATTTTGAGGGGACTATCTACCGGCGCAGCCGCCAGCACCTGTTGGCGGTCAACGAGCCCAAACCACCTCCTGCGATTCCGTATACCCCTCCATCGCGTGTCGAGCCTTCCTCAACTAACTTACCCTCTGCTCCCTGCATGCCCCGGTCGGTCCGTTTGCCTCGGGCCCCTCCCCCTGCTCTTCCAGGGTTCGCTCCTCAGGCCCTGTTGTCCCCTGTCAGGTCTTCTCTCTCTCCCACTTCTGCTCATTCTACCCCTGCTGTTTCACCTGGCTCACCTGTGTCTCTCGGTTCCCCTTCCAAGCTTGGGTCTCCACCCACCTTCTCTCTCCCTCCTGTGTCTGTTCCTGTCCCTCCTCCTATTCTTTCGGGTGGGGAGGGTGAGGGTGCTGTGCGCACTCGCTCGGGTCGGATTGTCAAACCTCCGGCTCGATACGGAGAGTTCGCTTAGCTTTGCAGGTAACTGTATAACCAACCTGCCATTGCTGTAACTTGTTTAATTTGTAAGGGGAAGGATGTAGATGGGTTATGCATGCAACCTATAATGTAGCTACCTCATCACCACTAACCACGCCCCATCATATTAGTATAACTGTGGTATCCTCCCTTTGTTCCTCCCACTAGGTCCCGGTACACCTGAAGGCTCGATGCAGTCAGTGCTGGGACGTGTGTGCCATGTGCTATAATAAACTCATAGTAAAGGTTACAGTGTGTCAGCTATCACTCCTTTACACGTACCTCAAAGGATCCTGATTGGGCGGCGAAGTGGGCAGCGTTGTACCGATCATTTTGCAGAAGATTGACCTCACACCCTTTCTCCAGGATGGCCTGGACAACATCCTCGGCACCTTCCCTGGACGCTTCCATCAGAGCGGTGTGACCTGTGGCCTGCAGAAACCCACCACAAAAAAAAAAAGAGCCGTCGGCCGCCGTGAACAGAGACCCAAACGGCCGCGTGCGGGGGAAGCTCGGAGACCGGAGAGTGGAGGGGGAGAGGACCGCTGCAGCGACGGAGGCGAGGAGTGGGTCGATAGGAGAGGGTCTGGGTTTGCAGCTTCAAGATCCGCTGCAGTTGAGTTAGAAACATAGAAAATACGTGCATCAGAAGGCCATTTGGCCCTTCGAGCCAGCACTGCCATTCAATATGATCATGGCTGATCATCCAAAATCAGTACCCGTTCCTGCTTTCTCCCCATATCCCTTGATTCCGTTAGCCCCAAGAGCTAAATCTAACTCCTTCTTGAAAACATCCAGAATCGGCCTCCACTGCCTTCTGTGGCAGAGAATTCCACAAATTCACAACTCTCTCGGTGAAAATATTTTTCCTCATCTCAGTCTTAAATGGCCTACCCCTTATTCTTAAACTGTGTGACCCCTGGTTCTGGATTCCCTCAACATCGGGAACATTTTGGCCTGCATCTAACCTGTCCAATCCCATAAGAATTTTATATGTTTCTATAAGATCCCATCTCATCCTTCCAAATTCCAGTGAATATGCCCAGTCGATCAATTCTTTCATCATATGTCAGTCCTGCCAGAATTAACCTGCTGAACCTACGCTGCACTTTACCTACACTGAGTTGAATATATCATATGTCACGTGTACCGAGGTACAGTGAAAAGCTTTTGTTGCGTGCTAACCAGTCAGCGGAATGACAATACACGATTACAGTCGAGCTGTCCACAATGCACAGATACATGATAAAGGGATAACATGAATAACATTAAGTGCAAGATAAAGTCCAGTAAAGTCCGATTAAAGATAGTCGAAGGGTCTCCAATGAGGTAGATGGTAGCTCAGGACCTCTTTCTAGTTGATGATGGGATGGTTCAGTTTCCAGACAACAGCTGGGAAGAAGCTGCCGTTGAATCTGCAGGTGTGCGTTTTCACACTTCTGTGCCTCACCTGATGGGAGAGGGGAGAAGAGGGAGTGGCCAGGGTGAGACTCGTCCTTGATCATACTGCTGGCCTTGCCGAGGCAGCGAGAGGTGTAGATAGAGACAGTCCCACTATGCCCACATATAACCATCTAAACCTTTCCTATCCATGTAACCTGTCCAAATTTCTTTTAAATGCTATTACAGTCCCTACCTCAACCACCTCCTCTGGCAGCTCAGTCCATATACCTACCACACTCGGAGTGCAAAAGTTGCCCGTCAGGTTCATATTAAATTTTTCCCCTCTCACAAGGTTCCGCATGGCAGGCTGCGCTGGAAGGCTAGATCGCATGGGATCCAAGGAGAGATAGGTGAATGGATTGAAAATTGGCTCCATGGAAGGAAGCAGAGGGTGATGGTGGAAGGTTGCTTCTCGGACTGGAGGCCTGTGACTAGTGGTGAGCCTCAGGGTTCGGTGCTGGGCCCTTTACTGTTTGTCATCTACATCAATGATTTGGATGAGACATACAGGCCAAGATTAGCAAGTTTGCTGATGATACAAAAGTGGGTGGTTTTGCAGACAGTGAAGATGGTTGTGAACGATTGCAGCAGGATCTGGATCGATTGACCAGGTGGGCGGAGGAATGGTTGATGGAATTTAATGCTGAGAAATGTGTGGTGTTGCAAATGCGGGCAGGTGGAACTAGTATGGCAAGTTGGGCTGAAGGACCTGTTTCCACGCTGTAAAACTCTACGGCTCAGCTCAAACCTACAGTAGCTTTGCAACATAATGCACTAGTCAGCTTATCACACAATATTAATAAGGATTGATGATCAATTAAATTTCTGGTCAGTGTTTACTTGAATTATGATCAGTGCCACTGCTCTTTGCAATAAATGCCAATAAGAGTGGAACATTTATTTTATACACCCCAAACAAAATGCAGTCTGTATCTGCATTAAGGAGTTCCATAAAAGGACCTCCTAGTCTACCCATTACTCTTGATGAGCAGAACGGGGTACTGATTGGGGATGATCAGCCATGATCACATTGAATGGTGGTGCTGGCTCGAAGGGCCGAATGGCCTACTCCTGCACCTATTGTCTATTGTCTAGACTGATTTGCCGATGATATGTCAAGAATGGCTTAAAATGACTATCTATGCATTTAACCTGGTGAGAATTCTGCTAGACTTCCACCACGACCAAACCCAAACAAAAACCCCTCCCAACCTGTCCTATCCAGGTACCTGTCTAACTGTTCATTAAACGTTGGGATAGTACCTACCTCAACTACTTCCTCTGGTCTATCTAGTTTAGTTTTTCTGATGTCCGTGAGACTGAATCCCAGCATAGGTCACTTTTATCCCTCTTTTCGTAAGCTCTCATCCCTGTACTCATAGACATTTATTGACATTAACACCACCAAATCCCCTCAATATTTACAAAGAACTTAAATGAACTAACCATGTCGAAATGGTGCTTACATATATATGCAGCTCAGAAAACCTTGGAAATATATTTACTTTCTGAATGACCCTGAGCTGGATTTCTTGTTATTCTCATTGGTTGACCACTGTGTCGTTTAATAGTGATAGGAGCAGAATTAGACCATTCGGCCCATCAAGTCTACTCTACCATTCAATCATGGCTGATCTATATTTCCCTCTCAAACCCATTCTCCTGCCTTAGACAATAGACAATAGGTGCAGGAGTAGGCCATTTGGCCCTTCGAGCCAGCCATTCAATGTGACCATGGCTGATCATCCCCAAATCAGTACCCCGTTCCTGCCTTCTCCTCATATCCCCTGATACTCGTACTAATCAAGAATCTGTCTATCTCCAACTTAAAAATATCCATCGACTTGGCCTCCACAGCCTTCTGTGGCAAAGAATTCCACAGATTCACCACCCTCTGACTAAAGTAATCTCCTTTCTATTCTGAGGCTGTGCCCTTCTGGTTCAAGACTCTCCCACTAGTGGAAACATCCTCTCCACATTCACTCTATCCTGGCCTGTCACAGTGTCCTACTGGAAGAACTAGAACTGAGGCCAGAACAGTGATTACAAAGCACATGCCCCCCTTACAATTTCAGCATCAGAGATTTCATTTACTTCTGATTAGGAGGGAAGTATTGGGACTGCTGTGTTGATTTTTCAAACCCTCAAATTGAAACAAACATTCTTCTTCTCTCTTCAATCCATTCTGTCCTCCAACATATGCAGCCCATAATTTTACACCAGTACTCATCATCGGCGGTCACTCGAAACGAGTATGACTGTCCTCATTTGGGAGGACGCCTGTGCGTGACTTTGTTTAACGTGGGGAGACTGGTACACACACAGCCACCCCACGGTCCTTGACAGATCTGGGTCAGGATCCAGTGGCATGGAGTCCAAGACGACCGGAGACCCTTTTCTGCCGCAGCCTTCATCCGCCTTCCCAGCCGTTGTGACACTCCACTAAGGTCAGCCATCATCCTCCGCCTGTTCCACCGTCGAGGTCTTGGTTTGGATTGCTCTTTTTCAGAGACCTCCCCCTCGACCTCACCGCCATGGGTGGCCCTACCAGGAGCACAGCTCCAGACGGCATCGCTCTCAGGATCTCAGGTCCACACAAGCTTCTCCACCACGACAACCTGTATCACCCTTCCTTCTTTCCATCTATCTTGGATCTCTACACCTCTACCCCTCTTGCCTTTGTGGTTGAACAGTTACACTTCAGGTTAACGTTCCAGAGGTTGGTGAGATTTCTTGTCCACAAGGTGCAGTGACGGGCTATCCAATTGAATGGAAATGGAAATGGAAATTGAATTTGAAATTGAATTTGAATTTGAATTGGAATTTGAATTGGAATTGGATTGAACGGAACTGAATTGAAATTTAATTTAATTTAAATTGAATTGAACTGAAGTGAATCAAATTGAATTGGATTTTAAATTAATTGAATTGAACTGAATTGAAATGAATTGAATTGAATTGGATTTGAAATTAATTGAATTAAACTGAATTGAAATTAATTGAATTGAATTGGATTTGAAATTAATTGAATTAAACTGAATTGAAATTAATTGAATTGAATTGGATTTGAAATTAATTGAATTGAACTGAATTGAATTGAATCAAATTGAATTGAATTGAAAGATACAGGATGGAAACAGGTGACCCTTCGGCCCACCGAGTCCATACCGACCATTGATCACCCGTTCACACTAGCCGTATGCTATCCCACTTTCTTATCCATTGCCACACACAAGGGGAAAATTTTAGAGGTCAATTAACTTGCAAACCCACCCGTCATTGTGGGCGGAGACCGGAGCACCTGGAGAAAACCCACTGGGTCACAGGGAGAAGGTGTAAACTCCACACAGACAACCCCCGAGGTTGGGATGGAACCCGGGTCTCTGACGCTGTGAGGCAGCAACTCCCCCCACTGTGCCCCCCTCCCACAGTACAAGCAGGACCAGGGGAAACCAAAGATCAGGGTCATCTCGTGGTTAAACGGGAATTGTCTTTTAGTGTATCACACGGCCACTGCACAACAAATGTGCCAAATATGCACGTCCGTGGGCTGTGAAATAAATTACTGAATGTCAGCAATTGTTATGAATTTTTCAAAAGGTTTGGAAAAAGGTCAGTCTCGTCTGATAAATGCCAAGGACTTATAGGGGAGGATCACGGAGTCGCACACAGCACTGCACAAACCATTCTGCCCATTGAGTCCATACTGGCCACTTTATCTACCTTCACTGATCCTATTTGCCTGCATTATGTCCTTATTTTAGATAATCTCATGGGCGGTCACGGTGGCGCAGAGTTGCTGCCTTACAGCGAATGCAGCGCCGGAGACCCGGGTTCAATCGGGTGCTGTCTGTACGGAGTTTGCACGTTCTCCCCGTGACCTGCGTGGGTTTTCTCCGAGATCTTCGGTTTCCTCCCACACTCCAAAGACGTGCAGGTTTATAGCTTAATTGGCTTGGTAAATGTAAAAATTGTCCCTAGTGGGTGTGGGATAGTGTTAGTGTGCGGGGATCGCTGGTCGGCGCGGACCCGGTGGGCTGAAAGGTCCCGTTTCCGCACTGTATCTCTGAACTGAACTAGATTGTAGTAATGACCTCCCATTTGCCTCATTGGAGACCTTTGAACTATCTATAATCGGACTTCAATGTTATATCTTTGCATTTAGGGTGGCATGGGGCTGCAGCAGTAGAGTTGCTGCCTCACAGCTCCAGAGACCCAAGTTCGATCCTGACCACTGGTGCTGTCTGTGTGGAGTTTGTACGTTCTCCTTGTGTACACCTAAGTTTCCTCCGGGTGCTCTGTTTCCTGCCACACTCCAAAGACACCAGGTTTTTAGTTTAGCAAGGAAAATCGAAGGTAGACAAAAATGCTGGCAAAACCCAGCGGGTGAGGCAGCATCTATTGAGTGAAGGGAATAGGCGATGTTTCGGGTCGAGACCCTTCTTCAGACTGATGTGCGGGTGGGGGGGGGGGGGGGGGGAAGGAAGAAGAAAGTAAGAGGCGGAGACAGTGGGCTGTGGGGGAGCTGGGAAGGGGAGGGGAAAGAAGGAGAAAGCAGGGACTACCTGAAATTGGAGAAGTCAATGTTCATACCGCTGGGGTGTAAACTACCCAAGCGAAATTTGAGGTGCTGCTCCTCCAATTTACGGTGGTCCTCACTCTGGCCTTGAAGGAGGCCCAGGACAGAAAGGTTGGATTCGGAATGGGAGGGGGAGTTGAAGTGCTGAACCACCTGGAGATCAGGTTGGTTAATGCGAACTGAGCGGAGGTGTTGGGCGAAGCGATCGCCAAGCCTGCGCTTGGTCTCACCGATGTAGAGCAGCTGACACCTAGAGCAGCGGATGCAATAGATGAGGTTGGAGGAAGTGCAGGTGAACCTCTGCCGCACCTGGAAAGACTGCTTGGGTCTTTGGATGGAGTCAAGGGGGGAGGTAAAGCGACAAGTGTAGCATTTCCTGCAGTGGAAGAGAAAGTGCCAGGACAGGGGGTGGTTTGGGTGGGAAGGGACAAATTGACCAGGGAGTTACGGAGGGAGCGGTCTCTGCGGAAAGCCGACAGGGGAGGAGATGGGAAGATGTGGCCAGTGGTGGGATCCCGTTGGAGGTGGCGAAAATGTCAGAGGATTATTTGTTGTATGTGACGGCTGGTAGGGTGGAAGGTGAGGACAAGGGGTACTCTGCCCTTGTTACGAGTGGGGGAGATGGGGAGTGAGAGCAGAGTTAGGGGTATAGAAGAGACCCTGGTGAGAGCCTCATCTATAGTAGAAGAGGGGAACCCCCGTTCCCTAATGAATGAGGACATCTCCGATGCCCTGGTGTGGAACACCTCATCCTGGATGCAGATGCGGCGTAGACGGAGGAATTGAGAGTAGGGGATGGAGTCCTCACAGGAAGCAGGGTGGGAAGAAGTCTAGACCATGGGAGTCAATGGGTTTATTGTGGATGTCGGTCAGTAGTCTGTCACCTGTGATAGTCTATGTAAATTTCCCTTGGAGTATAGAATGTGAAACTGGGAATAACATAGACTTAGTATGCAGGTGATCATTGGTCAGCATGGACTCGGTGGGCCAAAGGGCCTGTTTCCACACTGTATAACTGAACAAAACTAAACTAACCATTGAACACAGCGGGTCAGCCAGCATCTCAGGAGGACACGGATAGGTGACGTATCGGGTCGGGACCCTTTTTCAGACTGAAAATCGCCCTGGAGAGAATCAGTCTGAAGGACGGTCCTGACCCACAAGGTCACGTCACCTATCCACGTTCTCCAGAGATGCTGCCTGACCCGCTGATGCTGACCACACCAGAACACTGTGACATTTTTAGTCAGGCTGCTATGTTTTCATTTGAGGTGCACCTATAGTCCAAAATGACGCACCTTTAGAAAGGAGACGAGGAGGGATTTCTTTAGCCAGGGGGTGGTGAATCGGTGGAATTCATTGCCACAGAAGGTTGTGGAGGCCAAGTCAATGGGTATTTTTAAAGCGGAAATTGTCAGGTTCTTGATTAGTACGGGTGTCAAAGGTTACATGGAGAAGGCAGGTGAATGAGGTTGAGAGAGATCAGCCATGATCAAATGTCGGAGCAGATTAGTTCAGTTTAGTTCAATGTAGTTTAGTTTAGTTTAATTTAGTTCATGTTATTATCGTCATGTGTACGGGAATACGGTGAAAAGCAGATTTGTTGCATGCTATCCAGTCAGCGGAAACACTACAAGGTGTTCACAGTGTACAGGTACAGGATAAAGGGAATAATGTTTAGAGCAAGAAAGGGTCCATAAATTCCAATTAAAGATAGTCCAAGGGTCCGATTCGACGGGACGAAGGATAGGGACCGCTAGAGGCAGGAACATTCCGATGTTGGGAGAGTCCAGAACCAGGGGCCACAGTTTAAGAATAAGGAGTAAGCCATTTAGAACGGAGATGAGGAAACACTTTATCGCACAGAGAGTGGTGAGTCTGTGGAATTCTCTGCCTCAGAGGGCGGTGGAGGCCGGTTCTCTGGATGCTTTCAAGAGAGAGCTAGATAGGGCTCTTAAAGATAGCGGAGTCGGGGGACATGGGGAGAAGGCAGGAACGGGGTACTGATTGTGGACGATCAGCCGTGATCACATTGAATGGCGGTGCTGGCTCGAAGGGCCGAATGGCCTACTCCTGCGCCTATTGTCTATTGTCTATAATTCTGCTCCTATGCCTTGTGGTCTCACCTCATACTTGGAGTTTGGGTCGGCACCCCTCTCGAGAATCTGCAGGCACATTTCGGAGCAGGCCGCCGCCTGTTCACAAGCCAACAGGAAGACTGGCTTGCCCTCTTTTGAGCAGTTGTTGACGTCGGCTCCGTGTGCCAGAGCGATCTCCAGACAATGCAGGTGGCGCATGGAGGGGGAGATGCAGTAGTACAGAATGCCTGAAAGAAATTGGTTGGAAAATGTCTGAGTAAACTCGTAGACTAGAAAAAAACCCCAAAAACCATCACCTTGAAGGTGCAATCCTACTTTTTCAACTAGGGCGGCACAGCGGGTGGAGCTGCTGCCTCACGGCGCCAGAGACCCCGGTTCGATCCTGGCCTCGGGTGCTGTCTGTGTGGAGTTTGCACGTTCTCCCTGTGACCGTGTGGGTTTCCTACGGGGGTGCTCCCACATTCCAAAGTCATGATGGTTTGTAGGTTAATTGGCCCTCTGTGAACAGGCCCCAGTGTGTAGGGTTGAAGAAGGAACTGCAGATGCTGGAAAATCGAAGGTACACAAATATGCTGGAGAAACTCAGCGGGTGCAGCAGCATCTACGGAGCGAAGAAGATAGGCAACGTTTCGGGCCGAAACCCTTCTTCAGACAGACAATGACAATTGTGTACCCAGTGTGTAGGGAGTGGATACTATGGGCTAACATAGAACTAGTGTGAATGGGTAATAGATAGTTGGTGTGAACTTAAGGGCCTGTCCCACTGTACGAGGTAATTCAAGTAATTCTCCCGGGTTTCCCCTGATTCGAACTCGGAGAATTACGGTAATAGCCGCTCGTAGGTACTCGGGGCTCTCGTGGGCATTTTTCAACATGTTGAAAAATCTTCACGAGTCTTCCCGAGCTTACCGCGTTTCCTGAGTACCTGCCGTTAGCGTTACGAGCCGCTAAGAGACGTCCCGAGCTCCGACGTACCCGCTACGTACATTCTACGTACTTACCACGAGTTTGATTTTTTTTTTAACTCGGGAGAGCTCTTGAATTACCTCGTACAGTGGGACAGCCCCTTTAGTGAGCCCAAGGGCTTGTTTCCATGCTGTAATCTTTCTTTGCAAACTGCCCCCAGTGCAGAGGGCATGGATGAGAGAGTGGGATCACATAGAACTAGTGTGAACAGGTGACTGATGGTCGGCATGGACACGGGGGCCGAAGTAAGTAAGTTTTATTTATATAGTACGTTTTAAGTCAACTCGCATTGACACCAAAGTGCTTTACATAAATTAAATAATAAGTTCCATTACAAACCATAGAAAAAGGTTAAAAAAAAATAAAAAAATGGACACAACATATTATAGAGTTCAACACAAACGTCCCCCTACAGCAGAATCAAAACTTTCCACTGTGGGGAAAGGCACCAGAAAGTTAAGTCCTCTTCCTCTGTGAAACACCCGAGGTCAGGGCCCATTTGTGGCCGTGCAGCCAGTCTGATGATTTTCAGGGCCCTCTTGCCGTGAAGATGGAACTCCGGTGTCAGGTGAAACATTCCTCAGCGGCTTGGAAAAGTCTGGGGCGGCTGCCTCCTCCCCGGAGACCGGAGACCGGGGCACTCGTAGTCCTCAGGCCGCGCCAGTTGGAGCTCCGACCCCGGCGAACTCGATCCCTGGCTCCGCGGCGCTCCAAATCCAGCGCCGCCCGCGGCCGGACGCCCGCAGCCCCAGCTCCGCGATGTTGGGAGTCGGCGGCCACAGCGCTCTGGAGCTTACCGCACGGCGACCCGGTATGGCATCGCCTGCTCCGTGTTGGTATCCCAGCGCTGCGCCACCGCCGCCGAAGCTGTAGTCCCGGCCGGTCCCGACAGGAAAACGCCGCTCCATTCTCGATGGTAGGCCGCGAGGACGGGGCGAAGAAGCAGCTCGGATGGATGCTGCCTCTCCGACCAGGTAGGGGACTAAGAAATAAAGTTTCCCCCTTCCCCACCCCCACCCCCCACATAGAAGACCTCCAACTATCATTTTTTAACAGGACTTAAAATTTAAAAAAAGGTGAAGGGCCTGTTTCCATGTTGTATCTGTGAACTAAACGAAGCTTCAACTTACAAACCGGTTGTTTGCGTGCCAATCGTGACGACATGCGCAGGTATGTTGGCCTTTTGTTGCAGGGAAATTCCGTGAACTTAAAAGTAAGTTGTAGCATTGGTAGCCACAACACGGTGAAAAGATAATATTGCCTTGTGAATTCCAGCCGATCGTGTTACTGCTGAATTGCTGCTCTGGTGACACTTAATACAAGTGTAACTGTTTTACCCATAGTTTTCAGCCTACATCCAAACATACCTTTGCAATGGTCAAACAAAACCCATTTATACTACGGAACTGTTTCAAAAATTGCTTTGCAATAATGGCTTGGAGAGCAGATGTTTTGGAAACTGTTCTGTGTGGATCGCTTTACAGGCAGTTGGCCATGTCAAGCGGTTCATTACTCGATACTCTGAAAGTGGCCTCACCAATGTTGAAGGTAGAATGCTGGAGAAACTCAGCGGGTGAGGCAGCATCTATGGAGCGAAGGAATAGGTGACGTTTCGGGTCGAGACCCTTCTTCAGACTCACCAATGTTTAGTTTAGTTTAGAGATGCAGCGTGGAAACGGGCACTTCGACCCACCCGCGTCCGCGCCGACCAGTAATCCCCGCACGTTAACACTGTCCCACACGCACTAGGGACAATTTACACCAAGCCAATTAACCTACAAACCTGTACGAATTTTTGGAGTGTGGGGGGAAAACCGAAGGTCTTGGAGAAAACCCACGCAGATTACGGGGGAAAACGTACAGACTCCGTACAGACAGCACCCGTTGTCAGGATCGAACCCGGGTCTCCGGCGCTGCATTCGCTGTAAGGCAGCAACTCTACCGCTGCGCCACCGTGACTCGATACTCTGAAAGTGGCCTCACCAATGTCTTGTACAACTGTAACATGACCTCCCAACTTCTATACTCAAATACCCTGACTGATGAAGGCCAAAAGCCTTCTTGACCACCCTATCTACCTGTGATGCCACTTTCAAGGAACTATGTACCTGCACCCTGAGATCCCTCTGCTCTACTACACTTATTGAGATAGATTCTCAAGGGTTACGGGGAGAAGGCAGGACAATGGGGTCAGGAGGGAGAGATAGATCAGCCATGATTGAATGGCGGAGTAGACTTGATGGACCGAATGGCCTAATTCTGCTCCTATCACAATGAACATGAACTCCCCAGAGCCCGGCCATTCACTGGTTTGACTTTCCAAAGTGCTACACCTCACACTCTGTGACCCTGTGGGCTAATCAACAATCAAGGGGGAGTAACAGTGAAAGCCTGGGGGATAGAGACACTGGGGGAAGGGAGGGAGTGAGGGAGGGAGGGAGGAGAAGGGAAAGGCTAAGTGTAAGAGATCAAGTGCAGACCATAGCTTGCTGAATTTGTAATGGCCCTGTCCCACTGTACGAGTTCATTCACGAGCTCTCCCGAGTTTAAAAAAAAAATCAAACTCGTGGTAAGCACGTAGAATGAACGTAGCGGGTACGTCGGAGCTCGGGGACGTTTCTTAGCGGCTCGTAACGCTAACGGCAGGCACTCGGGAAATACGGTAAGCTCGGGAAGACTCGTGAAGATTTTTCAACATGTTGAAAAATGTCCACGAGAGCCCCGAGTACCTACGAGCGGCTATTACCGTAAATCTCTGAGTTCGAATCAGGGCAAACTCGGGAAAACTTTTGAATGAACTTGTACAGTGGGACAGGGCTTTAACATGGATCCTCAGGAAGAGCTGATTTTGGAAATTAGTTAAAATTCAGATCCTTCACTTTGATTGAATTGAATTGAATTGAATTTCTTCATTTGTCATTCAAAAACAAGTTTGAACGAAATTTCGTTACCATGCAGTCATAACAGTAAAAAAGCAACAAAACAAGTTCAAGTTCAAGTGAGTTTATTGTCATGTGTCCCTGTATAGGACAATGAAATTCTTGCTTTGCTTCAGCACACAGAACATAGTAGGCATTGACTACAAAACAGATCAATTGTGTCCATATACCTATAATATAAATATATACACACATCAATAAATAAAATGATAAAGTGCAAATAACAGATAATGGGTTATTAATAATCAGAGTTTTGTCCGAGCCAGGTTTAATAGCCTGATGGCTGTGGGGAAGTAGCTATTCCTGAATCTGGTTGTTGCAGTCTTCAGGCTCCTGTACCTTCTACCTGAAGGTAGCAGGGAGATGAGTGTGTGGCCAGGATGGTGTGGGTCTTTGATGATACTGCCAGCCTTTTTGAGGCAGCGACTGCGATAAATCCCCTCGATGGGAGGAAGGTCAGAGCCGATGATGGACTGGGCAGTGTTTACTACTTTTTGTAGTCTTTTCCTCTCCAGGGCACTCAAGTTGCCGAACCAAGCCACGATGCAACCGGTCAGCATGCTCTCTACTGTGCACCTGTAGAAGTTAGAGCGAGTCCTGCTTGACAAACCGATTCTCTGTAATTTTCTCAGGAAGTAGAGGCGCTGATGAGCTTTCTTGATGATTGCATTAGTGTTCTCGGACCAGGAAAGATCTTCAGAGATGTGCACGCCCAGGAATTTGAAGCTCTTGATCCTTTCAACTATCGACCCATTGATATAAACGGGGCTGTGGGTCCCCATCCTACTCCTTCCAAAGTCCACAATCAGTTCCTTGGTTTTGCTGGTGTTGAGGGCCAGGTTATTGCGCTGGCACCATATGGACAGTTGCTCGATCTCTCTTCTGTACTCTGACTCATCCCCATCAGTGATACGCCCCACAACAGTGGTGTCGTCAGCGAACTTGATGATGGAGTTCGCACTGTGGTTCGCTACGCAGTCATGGGTATAGAGTGAGTACAGCAGGGGGCTGAGCACGCAGCCTTGAGGTGCTCCCGTGCTGATTGTTATCGAGGCTGACACATTTCCACCAATACAAACAGACTGTGGTCTGTGAATGAGGAAGTCGAGGATCCAATTGCAGAGGGATGCGCAGAGACCCAGTCCTGCGAGTTTGGTAACCAGCTGGGAGGGGATGATTGTGTTAAATGCCGAGCTGTAGTCGATGAATAACAGCCTGACATATGAGTTTTTGTTGTCCAAGTGGTCCAGAGCGGAGTGGAGGGCCAGCGAGATCGCATCCACCGTTGATCTGTTGTGGCGGTAAGCGAACTGCAGTGGGTCCAGGTTTTTGTCGATTTAGGAGTTGATTTGCTCCATGATCAACCTATCAAAGCACTTCATCACCACCGGCACCACCAAACACACAATGAAACACAATTGAACACAAACATCCATCACAGTGACTCTCCCCCTCACCTCCTCACTGTGACGGAAGGTAAAAAAAGTCTTATCTCTTCCTCGCTCCTTCTCCCGTGGTCAAGCAGTCAAACTGCTGCGTCGAGGCGATCGAGGCTCCCGATACTGAAGCCCACGTGGGCGATGGAAGTTTCCGCGGCTGATTTTAAGCCGTGCCGGGCAATGAAAGGGCCTGCGAACGGGCCGATTCAAGCCTTACGATTCGGGGCGGACGATGCTGCTGTTGCTGGAGCTCCGGAAAATCAGTCGCCAACCAGAGAAACAACTTCAATGAAACAACAAGGTTTCCCGTTTAAAATGTTCTTTCTACCTTTCTAGTGGACGGCTCCAGCTGACTACTTCAGAACCAATAACTTGATTGTTGTGCTAGCCTAGGATGAGCAGCACAGCTTGTATAGCTGTTGCCTCACGGTGCCAGAGACACGGGTTCGATCCCGACTATGGGCGCTGTCTGTGCGGAGTTTGTACTTTCTCCGTGTGACCATGTGGGTTTTCTCTGGGTGCTCTGGTTTCCTCCCACGTCCCAAAGACGTACAGGTTTGTAGGTTAATTGGCCCTCTGTAAAATTGTCCCTCGTGTGTAGGGAAAGGATGTGGGAGTGGGATAATGTAGAACTAGTGTGAAGGGGTAGAGACAAAATGTTGGAGTAGCTCAGCGGGACAGGCAGCATGTCTGGAGAGAAAGAATGGGTGACGTTTCAAGTCGAGGCCCTTCTTCAGACGGGTCAGTGTGAAAAGGTGATCGTTGATCGGCATGGACTCGATGGGCCGAAGGGCCTGGTTCCATGCTGTATATCTCTGACTAGAGACTGGGACTTTAGTTTACTCCTTCTACAGCAGTAGGAACCCTCAATAACACAACATTCCTTTAATCTGTTAGCCTGGATACATCCGAAGAATCAGTTCTAGTCTGATTGTCTACTCAATCAATGTCTCAAGCAGCAGTAAACAGGAAGCACTATGGAAACAAGACTTTGTATGCTGAGCTTGAAGTGCAAAAATGCCAGCACCAGCTGCAAGTTCAATGTGATATATTTGAAGGAACAAACTAAATCGCCTCAAGAAACTGCATTCCTAAATTGTCAGTAATAGTTCTAAGTCTTGAAACTCACTTGGCCAGAACTGACCAATGCAAACAGCAGGTAGACACAAAAATGCTGGAGCAACTCAGCGGGTGAGTCAGCATATCTGGAGCGAAGGAATGGGTGACATTTCGGGTCGAGACCCTTCTTCAGATCTGTTTTAACTGATGTGTCATATGACACATTGGTTCTCCCCGTGACCTGCGTGGGTTTTCTCCGTGAGCTTCGGATTCCTCCCACACTCCAAAGACGTGCAGTAATGTAGGTTAATTGGCTTGGTAAATGTAAAAATTGTCCCTAGTGGGCGTAGGATAGTGTTAATGTGCGGGGGTCGCTGGTCGGCGCGGACCCGGTGGGCCGATAGGGCCACTTTCCGTGCTGTATCTTTAAATTAAAACTAAAACATAGAATCCTACATAGGACTTCTATAGCACAGGCCCTCGAGTCCTGGCAACATCATCGTAAGTCTTCTCTGCACTCTTTCCAGCTTAATGACATCCTGAAGAAGGGTCTCGACCCGAAACGTCACCCATTTCTTCTCTCCAGAGATGCTGCCTGTCCCGCTGAGTTGCTCCAGCATTTTGCGTCCATCCTTTCTATAAGCATAGGGTACGTCCTATGCTTGTAGGAAGGAAGTCATGAAGCTAGAGAAGGTGCACGGAAGATTTATGAGGATGTTGCCGGGACTCAAGGGCCTGAGCTGTGGCGAAGGTTTGGGCAGGCTAGGACGGACTATATTTGTTGGAGAACAGGAGGATGAGGGGTGATCTTATAGAGGTGGATTAAATCATGAACAGGGAAATAGATAGGGTTAGTGCACATTCCACCCAAAGTTGGGGAATCAAGAACCAGAGGACATAGGTTTAAGGTTAGGGGAAAAAAAGATTTAATAGGAATCTGGAGGGACAACTTTTTCACTCAGAGGATGATGGATGTATGGAATGGGCTGTCAGAGGAGGTAGTTGAGGCAGGTACTATTCAGCATTTAGCACACACTCGGACAGGTAGACAAAAGTGCTGGAGAAACTCAGCGGGTGCAGCAGCATCTATGGAGCGAAGGAAATAGGCAATGTTTCGGGATGAAACATTGCCTATTTCCTTCGCTCCATAGATGCTGCTGCACCCGCTGAGTTTCTCCAGCAATTTTGTCTACCTTCGATTTGCCAGCATCTGCAGTTCCTTCTTAAACACTCGGACAGGTGCATGGATAGGAGAGGTTTAGAGGGATATGGGCCACATGTGGGCAAATGGGACTAGTTTAGATGGGGCATCTTGGTTGGCATGGACTAATTGGGCCAAAGGGCCTGGTTCTGTGCTGTACGACTCTATGTACATTAAGTTCCGTTTCAACGAAGAGTTACCGAATAAAGAATCTGAACTGCGACTACATTTTTAAATCAGTGTTTTGGTGTATGTGAATTGGTCCGAATACAGGCGGTCACGGTGGCGCAGCGGTAGTGTTGCTGCCTTACAGCGCTTGCAGCGCCGGAGACACGGGTTCGATCCCGACTACGGGTGCTGCCTGTACGGAGTGTGTACGTTCTCCCCGTGACCGCGTGGGTTTTCTCCGAGATCTTTGGTTCCCTCCCACACTCCAAACACGTACAGGGGGTTTGTAGGTTAATTGGCCTGTTATAATTGTAAATTGTCGCTAGTGTAGTATAATAATAATAATAATGGATGGGATTTATATAGCGCCTTTCTAATACTCAAGGCGCTTTACATCGCATTATTCATTCACTCCTCAGTCACACTCGGTGGTGGTAAGCTACTTCTGTAGCCACAGCTGCCCTGGGGCAGACTGACGGAAGCGTGGCTGCCAATCTGCGCCTACGGCCCCTCCGACCACCACCAATCACTCACACACATTCACACACAGGCAAAGGTGGGTGAAGTGTCTTGCCCAAGGACACAACGACAGTATGCACTCCAAGCGGGATTCGAACCGGCTACCTTCCGGTTGCCAGCCAAACACTTAGCCCATTGTGCCATCTGTCGTCCGAGTATAGTATAGGGTTATCGTGTGGGGATCGCTGGTCAGATCGGACTCGGTGGGCCGAAGGGCCTGTTTCCGCGCTAAATCTCTAAACTAAACTAAAGGAGGAGGGGGGGGGGGGGGAAGGGAGGTTATATGTCATCATCGAGAATAGGACAAAAATGAGATCACATCACAAACACAAATAAACTTTTCTGTTTAATTAAAGCACGTTTCATTTTTATACAGCACTATTTTGGGTTGTGGTGTGAAAATGCAAATAATTAATTAAAGTCAAGTTATTTTTATTTCTCATGAGTATATTATGCAGACACTTTCATACACTGTCTCCAGCCTCCAGAGAAGGGTGGCGCTAAAAGGTATAGACTGAAAAGACTAAAAGATTTAAGGGCCGGTCCCACTTGGCGATTTTTTTCGGCGACTGCTGGCATCATTGACTGACGTATCAGGTCATCGAAAAATTTGCGGCGTGATGCGTCGTGACGCGGCGTCATGACGTATTGATGCGTGGTGTTTTATTCAAGTGTCGCAACATTTTATTTGTCGCCGCTGTTCTTTGAAATGTTCAAAATCTTTCGGCGACGCTGATATGACGCCGGCAGTCGCCGAAAAAAAATCGCCAAATGGGACCGGCCCTTAAGAGGCATTTGGACAGGTACATGGATAGGACAATTTGAGATGGATATGGGCCAAATGCAGGCAAATTGGATTGGTGTAGCTTAGTTTAGTTTAGAGATACAGCGCTGAAACAGGCCATTCGGCCCACCGAGTCCCAGCCGACCAGCATTCCCCGCATATTAACGCCATCCTACATTGACTATACACCTTACATTTATACCAAGCCAATTAACCTACAAACCTGCACGCCTTTGGAGTGTGGGAGGGAACCGGAGCACCCGGAGAAAACCCAGGCGGTCACGGGGAGAACGTACAAACTCCGCACGTTCAGCACCCGTGGTCAGGATCGAACCCGGATCTCTGACGCTGTGAGGCAGCAACACTACCGCTGCGCCACTGTGCATGGGAGCATTTGGGCCAAGTTTGCACCGAAGGGTCCGTTTCCATGTTGCACGATTCTGTGACTGCACCAAAAACTCCATCTCTTGTGATGTCAACAACACCAGCCCAATATTTTCAATAGAGACAATTTTTCCATATCAGCCCTCATCAGTTTGTGTCTTTGTTCTGTTTGTTTGTAAGAGTGCCCGTTCATGGTCAGTGCTTTGAAGCCGCCGTCTCTACCCACTTGCTTCAACGGCTGGTTTCAGATAATGATCCTGCAATGCCACTCGTGGATTAATTGGCTTCTGTGAAAAAATATTCCCCTAGTGTGTATGCAGGTGATAAGAAAGTGGAATAGTATAGAACTAATATGAATGGGTGATCGGTGGTCAGCGTCGAATTGGTGGGCCGAAGGGCCTGTTTCCACGCTGTATCTCTAAACTAAACCATGAAATAATTTTTAAGACACAAGTAGTGAAAAGGGGAGGTACACAAAAAAAAAAAAATGCTGGAGAAACTCAGCGGGTGCAGCAGCATCTATGGAGCAAAGAAGGCAACGCTTCTTCAGTAGTGAAAAGGGGACATGGTCCAGTAAGATTGATAGGAAAAAGGAAGCATAGAAACATAGAAAACAGGTGCAGGAGGAGGCCATTCAGCCCTTCGAGCCATTCAATATGATCATGGCTGATCATCCAAAATCAGTACTCCGTTCCTGCTTTCTCCCCATATCCTTTGAATCCGTTAGCCCCAAGAGCTAAATCTAATTATATCTTGAAAACATCCAGTGAATCGGCCATCCACTGCCTTCTGTGGCAGAGAATTCCACAGATTCACAACTCTCTGGGTTTTAAACAATGGGCTAAAATGAGTTTGCTGTGACATTTGGCTCCAAAAGGAACTATTGGTTGTCTGTCACTGGCAGGTCAGTGTGTCCTAGCCTTACGGGCTCCAGCCAAATCTGGAACACTCTGAGAGTAACAGGGCAAAGATCGCCCCGCTCCATCAAACAAGGAGACTGAGATGGAGCCCAATCACGCTTGGGGTTCATTTCAATGTGAGCCCTCAAGACATAGGAGCAGAATTAGGCCATTCGGCCCATCGAGTTCATTCCACCATTCAATCATGGCTGATCTATCCTGGCAGCCGGAAGGGTGATACCAGAGACGCAGAATGCCAGAGATCCTCTTGATTTGACACATACCAACGTTCAGAAGATGCTCAGATCCTGATGAGCATCTGTGTGAACCGTGGCCATAGTTGTCCCATTCGCCAATCACCATGAAATCCAGGCCTTTCTTTTCCAAACTATTATTCCGCTCCACCATTCAATCGTGGCTGATGCATTTTACCCTCGCAACCCCATTCTCCCAACTTCTCCCCATAATCTTTGACGCCCTTACTAATCAAGAATCTACAAATCTCTGCTTTAAAAATACCCAATGACTTGGCCTCCACTGCCATCCAACAGATTCACCATCCTCTGGCTAAATAGACAATATACAATAGACAATAGGTGCAGGAGTAGGCCATTTGGCCCTTCGAGCAAGCATCGCCATTCAATGTGATCAAGGCTGATCATCCCCAATCGGTACCCCGTTTCTGCCTTTTATTGTGAGACTGTGCCCTCTGGTCCTAGACTCTCCCACTTCCTTGATCGGAATTTGATGGCTTTACCTTGCACTAAACGTTATTATATATGGTGGCCGACTAGGAAAAGGGGAGATGCAGCGAGACCTGGGTGTCATGGTACACCAGTCATTGAAAGTAGGCATGCAGGTGCAGCAGGCAGTGTAGAAAGCCAATGGTATGTTAGCTTTCATAGCAAAAGGATTTGAGTATAGGAGCAGGGAGGTTCTACTGCAGTTGTACAGGGTCTTGGTGAGACCACACCTGGAGTATTGCGTACAGTTTTGGTCTCCAAATCTGAGGAAGGACATTATTGCCATAGAGGGAATGCAGAGAAGGTTCACCAGACTGATTCCTGGTATGTCAGGACTGTCTTATGAAGAAAGACTGGATAGACTTGGTTTATACTCTCTAGAATTTAGAAGATTGAGAGGGGATCTTATAGAAACTTACAAAATTCTTAAGGGGTTGAACAGGCTAGATGCAGGAAGATTGCTCCCGATGTTGGGGAAGTCCAGGACAAGGGGTCACAGCTTAAGGATAAGGGGGAAATCCTTTAAAACCGAGATGAGAAGAACTTTTTTCACACAGAGAGTGGTGAATCTCTGGAACTCTCTGCCACAGAGGGTAGTCGAGGCCAGTTCATTGGCTATATTTAAGAGGGAGTTAGATGTGGCCCTTGTGGCTAAGGGGATCAGAGGGTATGGAGAGAAGGCAGGTACGGGATACTGAGTTGGATGATCAGCCATGATCATATTGAATGGCGGTGCAGGCTCGAAGGGCCGAATGGCCTACTCCTGCACCTAATTTCTATGTTCTATGTTTCTATTCCTTTATCATGTATCTATACACTGTAAATGGCTCAAAAGTTATATTGTCCTTCTGCTGACTGGATAGCATGCAACAAAAGCCTTTCACTGTACCTCAGTACATGTTACAATAAACTAAACTAAACATATCTCCACATGGACTCTAACTATATCTTTGAATTATTTGGTAGGTTTCAATGAGATCCTCCCTCACCCATCTAAATGTGACTTGTCAGCCTGGATTTAAGGGAGAGAATGGCAAATCTGGTTATTTATATTTGAAGAACTACTTGATTTTAATGCTTCTAATTAGTTGGTAGCATTTAGCTGTGTGGTTTTAATTTATTTTTCCAAGGCTCTTCAAATAGAGGCAATAGGCGAGCTGATGCCTTGCAGGGTCTCGACCTGAAACGTCACCCATTCCTTCTCTCCGGAGATGCTCCCCGTCCTGCTGAGTTACTCCAGCATTTTGTGTCTACCTTGATATTTTTGTCACCTTGCTATAACATGCCACAAATTTCCAAGATCAGGGTTCCCAGGATAACTCTCCACACTTCCCTATAGGGTTAGTTTTGTTTAGTTTAGAGATACAGAACGGAAACGGGCCCTTCGGTCCACCGAGTCCGCGCTGACCAGCGATCCCCGCACACTTACGCTATCCTACACACACACTGGGGACAATTTACATTTATACCAAGCCAATTAACCTACAAACCTGCACGCCTTTGGAGTGTGGGAGGAAACCGAAGATCCCGGAAAAAACCCACGCAGGTCAGGGAGAGAACGTACAAACCCCAGTACAGACAGCCCCCTTAGTCGGGATCGAACCCGGGTCTCTGGCGCTGAAAGGGCTGTAAGGCAGCAACTTTACCACTGCACCACCGTGCCGCCCCTAGTACGGTTAGTATGGGAATGGTGAGATGACAGAGGGTGAGTCTCAATGACAGACTAAGCAGAGAATGATTCAGCCAGTGCTTGGACAAGGGAAAAAAAATGCAAATAAACCAATCTTCAAGGGCTGTTTTATACAGAAATATGTATGAAATGAAATCTATGAAATGCAAACGATTTTATAAATAGAAATAATAAATTATAAAAGGAAGTACTTTGAATGAGCTGGTAATATTGGTTAGGCCTTGGAAGATATTTGGTGCTCTATTTTATAATAGATACTAGACTAAGTGGGACCTGTTGGGTCCCAGTCACACGGGAGGGCTGGATCCCCAACGCGACCCATTCCCCAACGCAATATTCCACCACTCACAATATTCCACCGAGTGGTGGCACCATCGAGTGTGGCTGCCTAGCCTGCAGCTGTCTGTCCTTTCAGTCTTTTTGTTATTTTTAGTCTCTTTTAAAATCTGTTTCTGGAGATCTTTTAGTCTATTTTATGTGGGGGGAGGGGGAAACTGTTTTCTTGGTCACTTCCTGGTCTTGTTATGTGGCCCTTGTGGCTAAAGGGATCGGGGGGTATGGAGAGAAGGCAGGGACGGGATACTGAGTTGGATGATCAGCCATGATCATATTGAATGGCGGTGCAGGCTCGAAGGGCCGAATGGCCTACTCCTGCACCTATTTTCTATGTTTCTATGTTGTTATACTAGTTTTGAAAATTAACAGGTGCAGTGTTAGAAAGTCCAATCTACAAAATATATGGTCTGGATCATTTTCATAGCAGCGACAAAAATATATATTCATACTATGAATCAGAGAGGTGGGAGTCTGAGTGACACAGTGAACATACACTGTATGCAACAAATGATAGACACAAAATGCTGGAGTGACTCAGATGGTCAGCCAGCATCTCTGGAGAGAAGGAATAGATGACGTTTTGGTTCGAGACCCTTCTTCAGACCAATTCCTTCTCTCCGGAGATGCTGCCTGACCCACTAAGCCACGCCAGCATTTTGTGTCTATCTTCAGTTTAAACAAGCACCTGCAGTTCCTTCCTACACACTGTAAGCAACAACCTTTATTTATATTCCGTGTTTAATGTACCAAAAAAAAAAAAAAAAAAAAAAATCAACTGGGCATGTTCTTAAACAAAGCTTGTCAGTAATTCACACGGCTATCAAAAATAAATCTTTCAGGGCCTGTGCTCACTGGAGTCTAGAAAGGATGAGGGGTGAATCACATTGAAACTTACTGAACAGTGAAGGACCTGGATAGAGTGGATGTGGAGAGGATGTTTCCACTAGTGGGAGAGTCTCGGACCAGAGGGCCGAGCCTCAGAATAAAAGGACATACCTTTAGCAAGGAGATGAGGAGGAATGTCATGAGCCGGAGGGTGGTGACTCTGGAATTCATTGCCACAGACGGCTGTGCCCGAGGCCATTCGCAGATTGACAGGGTCTTGATTAGTAAGGGCGTCAATGGTTACGGGGAGAAGGCAGGAGAATGGGGTTGAGAGGGAAAAATAGACCAGCCATGAACAAATGATAGAACAGACTTGATGGGCCGAATGGCCTAATGCTGCTCCAATATCTCATGATCTTGTGAGACGTTAGGACAGCTAACCAAGGCTTGGCTGAAGAGATAGGATTTACGGATCGCTGAAAGGAAGAGAGAGGTAGACACGATGACATGTTTTGATTGGGGTTTTTAAAGAATTTAGCAGTGTGGAGGATGAAGGCACGAATGCCAATGGTGAAACAAATAGAGTTGGCATTTGATGGGCAGCCTACCTGCCCGCGTTTGGCCCATATCTCTCTTCCTTTCTTTCTTTTAAAATCTTTTTATTAGTTTTTTTTCAAAAGCAAAAGCAAGACAACTAAAAAAATAATGATAAATATAACAATGATATTGATACATAGGGATCAGTGTTACATTAATAACCTAAATATGAGTCCAGAGTCAAAATACACATTGAACATAGACCTCCCGGTCTCTATGTAAATATAGTTAAGTGTTCAAAATAGATATGTGTAAAAACAAAAAGATAAAAAGAAAAAAAAAGAAAAAAGAGAAAAAAATGAAAAAACAAAACCCCCCTAAACTTAAAAAAAAAGAGAAAACAGAATCTGAGCTGCAAAGAATTTCAACAATTTAAGTCCCTGTTTGTCGTCAAGTCCATTCCATAGTATAAAGGTAAAATAATTATTATAACAGTTGGAAAGGGGACAATGTACGTCGTATGAAAATGGCGTATGTCAATATCTCTCTGAACCTTGGACACATACACACAAAGTGCTGGAGTAACTCAGCGGGACAGGCAGCATCTCTGGAGAAAAAGGATAGTTGAAGTTTCGGGTCGGGGTCCTTCTTCAGACGGGACCTTTCCTATCCATGTCCCTGTCCAAGTGTCTTTTAGATGCCGTTATAGTAACTGCCTCGCCTACCTCCTCTGGCAGTCTGTTCCATAAACCCACTCACTCGCTGTGTGAAAAATCCACACTGCCAGAAGGATATCAATGCCAGAGATCCTCTTCTTCTTCTTCTTGCGTATGGCGTGCACAGCCTAAAGTTGTAGGACAACTTGTTCTATTTGATCTTATTTGATTGGCTATATTTAAGAGGGAGTTAGATGTGGCCCTTGTGGCTAAAGGGATCAGGGGGTATGGAGAGAAGGCAGGTATAGGATACTGAGTGGATGATCAGCCATGATCATATTGAATGGCGGTGCAGGCTCGAAGGGCCGAATGGCCTACTCCTGCACCTATTTTCTATGATTGTGTACACCAGGTTGATTGCATTCGTCGAAACAGGGCGGACCACGTGAAGGTTGCAATCTCCCACCCGAGAGATCCTCTGATTTGTCACCTACCAGCATCGGAAGATGCTCAGATCTTGATGATAGACGTGACAAATAAACTAAACTAAACTAAAGATAGACACCAACTCAGGAATGGGTTTAACTAAACTAAAATAAAGATAGACACTAACTCAGTGGATCAGACAGCATGGCAGACACCGAATGCTGGAGTAACTCAGCGGGACAGGCAGCATCTCTGGAGAGAAGGAATGGGTGACACTTCGGGTCGAGGCCCTTCTTCAGACCCAAAACGTCATCCATTCCTTTTCTCCAGTGATGCTATGTTTAGTTTATTGTCACATGTACCAAGGTACAGTGAAAAGCTTTTGTTGTTAATCAGTCAGCAAAAAGAAAAAAACATGATTACAACAGAGTTAATTTACAGTGTACAGATACATGATAAGGTAAAGCTAGCAAAGTCCGATCAAGGTTCACCAATGAAGTAGATTGTAGTTCAGCACTGCTCTCTGGTTGTGGTAGGATGCTGTCTGACCCGCTGAGTTACTCCAGCTTTTTGCATCTATCTTCGCTGTAAACCAGCATCTACAGTTCCCAGTGGCGCAGCGGTAGAGTCGCTGCCTTTCGGCAAATGCAGCGCCAGAGACCCAGGTTCGATCCCGACTGCGGGTGCAGTCTGTACAGAGTTTGTACCAAAGATCCTACAGCGAGCAAGATAGATCACTCGACGAAAAAGACATAGTACGGTCATGGTCAGATTCGTGGGTAATTTTCGGCCCCATTTCCGTAACCGGCTTCCGTCTCCGCACCAAAGATCCCATAGGATACTAGTGTGGAGACGGAAGCCGGTTACGGAAACATCCTCGTAAAAATGAAAGTTATTTGGTAAAAATCTTCTCATTTTCAGAATTATAATTTATTAACACAAACTGTTCCCCCCGCAACGTTGATTACACTGCGAGTCGGGTCGGGTTACCGAAATGGATGAAAAAAAGGCCCACGTTCCGCTACGTTGCGTACTACACGTCAGCCCATTGCATTTAGAACGAGTGGTCTATCTTGCTCCGATATAGGATCTTTGGGTTGTACGTTCTGCGTGGGTTTTCCCCGAGATCTTCGGTTTCCTCCCACACTCCAAAGACATGTGCAGGTTTGTAGATTAATTGTCTAGGTGTAAATGTAAAATGTTTCCCCAGTGGGTTAGGATAGTGTTAGTGTGCGGGGATCCCTGGTCAGTGCGGGCCCGGTGGGCTGAAGGGCCTGTTTCTGCGCTGAATCTCTAAACTAAACTTGAACCAAACTAAAATTCAGTGCGATTATGTTAAACCGCTGTTACCTTTGCCTTCTTTGTCCACGATGGTCATGTCGGCGTTTGCCTCTGCCAACACCTCCATGGTGAGGTCGTGGCCCGCCTCGGCAGCAACCATCACTGCCGTCCGCCCGTCCAGATCCACCATGTTGGGCTCGGCGCCGAGCGACAGCAGCAGCTTGCACGTGTCAACATCGTTGGCCAAGGCAGCCACGTGCAGGGCAAATTCCCCTTGGCTGGGCTCGCTCAGGTTGACCAAGTGAGGCACGCCCAACGCCAGCAGCTTCTCGATCTCCGCCTTCTCCTGCTGCCTGACGAACTGGATGAGTTTGTAGACCTGCAGAGTCTGAAGCCGTCCCTGTGCCATGTGTGGCATCTCGCCATTGCATCATCAACTCACCCTCTTCACATCTGGGGCCGTTCTGGGCAAAAGACCACAAGTTATTAATATTATCAATCCAACAATTCCTGCTGCATTATCTCTCATTCCCATCCCCTTCTCCTCACCCTCAGGCTGAGGAAGGGCTTCGTTGTCACCTTCCCCTCCCCCAACAATGAACCGTTCTGCAATTCCTTGACCATCGTCCACTTTGATCTGCCCTTTTCACACTTTACCCTTCCATATGTCTAGCCTCCCCCTCTCCTGACTCAGTCTGAAGAAGGGTCTCGAACCGGAACGTCACCCATTCCTTCTCTGCAGAGATGCTGCCTGCCCCGCTGAGTTACTCTATCACTTTGTGTTTAAGAAGGAACTGCAGATGCTGGAAAATCGAAGGTAGACAAAAATGCTGGAGAAACTCAGTGGGTGAGGCAGCATCTATGGAGCGAAGGGAATAGGCGACGTTTCGGGTCGAGACCCTTCTTCAGACTGGCCTATCACTTTGTGCCCGTCTTTGGTTTTAACCAGCATCTGCAGTTTCTCGCTACACAATTCCTGGAGATACAAGGATGCCGGAATCTGCAGATTTGGAAAATGAACATCTAATGCAGAGACAATGGAATGGAATGCAGACACAGAGTGCTGGAGTAACTCAGCGGGTCAGGCAGCATCTGTGGGGAACATGGATAGGTGACGTTTCACAGAGTGCTGGAGTAACTCAGCGGGTCAGGCAGCATCTGTGGAGAACATGGATAGGTGACGTTTCACAGAGTGCTGGAGTAACTCAGCGGGTCAGGCAGCATCTGTGGAGAACATGGATAGGTGACGTTTCACAGAGTGCTGGAGTAACTCAGCGGGTCAGGCAGCATCTGTGGGGAACATGGATAGGTGACGTTTCACAGAGTGCTGGAGTAACTCAGCGGGTCAGGCAGCATCTGTGGGGAACATGGATAGGTGACGTTTCACAGAGTGCTGGAGTAACTCAGCGGGTCAGGCAGCATCTGTGGAGAACATGGATAGGTGACGTTTCACAGAGTGCTGGAGTAACAGCATCTGCAGTTCTGTCCTGCACAAGAACTGCAGAAGCTGGTTTATACCAAAGATAGACACAGAGTGCTGGAGTAACTCAACGGGTCAGGCAGCATCTCTGGAGAACATGGATAGGTGAAGTTTCAGATTGGGATCCTTCTCTGCTTAGTTACTTGACCACTAAGTGTCCTTTTTTTTTGTAAACCAGCATCTGCAAATTCTTTGTTCATAAATTCATAAGTTCTAGGCCCAGAATTAGGCCATTTGGCCCATCAAGTCTATCCCACTATTCAATCATGGCTGATCTACCACATTCTCCTGCCTTTATTTCCCCAATCCTTTGAAACTCCACTGTAGAATTCCCTCAACTTCCCTCATCGGCCCTCTCGTCTACATTATTATGAGAAAACCTCATTCGAAAACTGGAATTTAGAAGGATGAGAGGGTATATTATTGAAACATATAAGATTATTAAGGGTTTGGACACTGCTAGAGGCAGAAAACATGTTCCCGATGTTGGGGGAATCCAGAACCAGGGGCCACAGTTTAAGAATAAGGGGTAAGCCATTTAGAACGGAGATGAGGAAACACTTTTTTCACACAGAGAGTTGTGAGTCAGTGGAATTCTCTGCCTCAGAGGGCTGTGGAGGCCGGTTCTCTGGATGCTTTCAAAAGAGTTAGATGGAGTTTTTAAAGATAGCGTAGTTAAGGAATATGGGGAGAAGGCAGGAACGAGGTACTGATTGGAGATGATCAGCCATGATCATATTGAATGGCGGTGCTGTCTCGAAGGGCCAAATGGCCTACTCCTGCTGCACCTATTGTCTATTGTCTAAGTCAGCCAGACACAAATTGCCTTTTGGAAAGCACAAAGTGCTGGAGGAACTCAGTGGGTCAGGCAGCATCTGTGGAGGGAATGGACATGGGACGTTTCGGGTCGGGACTCTTCTTCAAACCTCCTCTGTCCATTCCCTCCACAGAAGCTGCTTGGCCCGCCGAGTTCCTCCTGCACTTTGTGTTTTGCTCAAGATTCCAGCACCTACAGTTCCTTGTGCCAGCAGCATCAGTGGAGGGAATGGACAGGCGTCGTTTCGGGTCGGGGACCTTCCTCCGACTGAAACACAAAAGTGCTGGAGTAACTCAGCTGGAGTAACCTGGTTAGGTCACTCCAGCACTTTGTGCCTTTTAACCCGCATCTGCAGTTCCTTGTCTCCAAACTGGCTCTCGACCCGAAACGTCACCCGCTTCTCGGACTCTCCAGAGAGATGCTGCCTGTCCCGCTGAGTTACTCCAGCATTTTGTGTAGACTTACCTTCTGTGCAAGCCAGCATTTGCAGTTCCTTCCGACACACTTTTTTCCCCCCAAACTGGTTCCTTTGCGTTCGTTACTTTTTTCTTTTACTTACACCGTAAATGTAATTTCCTGCTCGCTTGCACCGAAGGAATAAAAGCAAAAAATATATAAAATCACGGTCCATTAAGCCTCGCGTGTTGGAATTTAGCTTCGAGAGAGAGAGAGGGAGAAAGAAAGTGCAATTAACTCACCTCGTTCTGAGAAACTTCACTGCTTTTCAGATGGTAGAAAGGTTACTCCCAGTCTCCCTGGACGTTTATATCAAGGGCTTCGTCTCTCCTCGACCATGGAGTGCGGAGATCACAGGCTAAAAGGGGAACTCTAGCAATGAACGAGGCAACTCCAGACTGCAGCGCAAACTAGTGAATGGTCTTTGGAACCTAACGACAATGCTGCCATGGCGACATCACAATGAACGCGGTGTAACAAGGAAATGGCAACGTTTCCAAGCCACGTGGGAAAGACCAGCAAACCATTTAAAGGACTACTTTTACTTGCTACAGCGAAGAAATGCATGGGTTTCTCACCCCCCCAAATACAATAGACAATAGGTGCAGGAGTAGGCCATTCGGCCCTTCAATGTGATCATGGCTGATCATCCCCAATCAGTACCCCGTTCCTGCCTTCCCCCCCTGACTCCGCTATTTTTAAGAGCCCTATCTAGCTCTCTCTTGAAAGCACCCGGTGAACCTGCCTCCACCGCCCTCTGAGGCAGAGAATTCCACAGACTCACCACTCTCTGTGAGAAAAAGTGTTTCCTTGTCTCCGTTCTAAATGGCTTACTCCTTATTCTTAAACTGTGGCCCCTGGTTCTGGACTCCCCCAACATCGGGAACATGTTTCCTGCCTCTAGCGTGTCCAAACCCTTAACAATCTTATATGTTTCAATGAGATATCCTCTCATCCTTCTGAACTCCAGAGTGTACAAGCCCCGAGTCTTTGATGAAAAGTGTCTGGCATGAAACTGAAAGACGTTGCAGATTTCACAGAGACATCGAACATCTATAACACAGACATCTGCAAATACCTGTGTCGCAAAACAGCTGCAGATGCTGGTTTAAACCGAAGATTGATTGACACACACACACACACACACACACACACACACACACACACAAATGCTGGAGTGTCTCAGCGGGTCAGTCAGGCAGCATCTCTGGAGAAAAGGAATCGGTGACGTTTCGGGTTCGAGACCCTTCTTCAGGCTGAGAGAGTCAGAGGGAAAGGGAAACGAGAGATATAGAAGGCGATGCAGAGAGATGCAGAACAAATGAATGAAAGATATGCAACCCGGTCCCAACCCGAAAAGTCACCCATCCATTTTCTCTGGACCCACTACCTGACCCACTCCAGCACTTTGTGTCTATCTTCAGTGTTAAGCCAACATTTGCAGTTGTTTGCTTCTACTAGTTTCTTAAAGCCCCTGTCCCACTTAGGAGACCTAAACAGCAACCTCTGGTGACCTTGCCCGCCACCCAAGGTTTCCATGAGGTCACCGGAGGTTTTGGTCACTCTCCCTAATGGTCGAAAGTGGTTTCCGCGTGGTCGAGGCTTCATCTAGGTTGCTGCTATTTTTTCATCATGTTTAAAACCGGCCTCGACTAAAAATAGGTTGCCGTTTTAAAAATCGATCATTTTTTAGTCGCAGGTCTAGTCGAAGCCGGTTTTCTTCATAGTCGAGGAAGGTTTTCAACATATGCGTGGGAGGTGGTAGGAGGTTGCAGGTCACCTCCACCTTGGTTTTATTTTGGGTGGCGGGCAAGGTCACCAGAGGTTGCTGTTTAGGTCTCCTAAGTGGGACAGGGGCTTAAGTGTGCCGGCCCATCTTCCATATGTTGGTGGCTGTTTGTTACTGAAAGTGCAATCATCTTCCATTGTATTAGAATCATATTCATATCATCATATTAGAATCATATTCACAATTCACCTGTTAGTATTGGTGTAGAAGGAGCTGCTCCTGAATACTTTTATAAGATACGAACAACAACTAAAAGCCCTGTCCCACGGTACGAGTTCATTCCAAGAGCTCTCCCGAGTTTAAAAAAAATCAAACTCGTGGTAAGCACGAAGAATGAACGTAGCGGGTACGTCGGAGCTCAGGGACGATAGTGGCTCGTAACGCTAACGGCACATACTTGGGAAGACTCGCTAACGGGAAGACCGATGAAGATTTTTCAACATGTTCAACAAAAATGAAAAATGTCCACGAGAGCCCCGAGTAGCGACCAGTGGCCATTACCGTAAATCTCCGAGTTCGAATCAGGGCAAACTCGGGAGAGAACTCGTACCGTGGGACAGGGTACGAGTTCTATATGCTTCTTAATTGCTTCTTAATAACGAGTTCTTAATACTCTTCTTAATTGCATCCAAGTTAATCATGGCAAAAAAACGGGGTTATATAAATTCAAACTAAATATTTGTACCTTAATATTTTAGAATGATAGGTTTGTGAGTCAGCCCAGTATTAATACATTGCTAGTGTAATTTTAATTCACTGTTTGAATTATTAGTTTACCTTGAAGCTGAGATTTTTTGCATTCTTGTTTCCTCACACTGTTTAATTTTTTTTTTAACTGAATAATGTTATCATTTCTAAGCTGCAGAAGTTAGACAAATTATTACAAATATCCTGAATCCAAAACTTTTAACATAGAACAGTGGTGGGGAACCTACGGCCTTAAGGCCACGTGCGGCCTTCTAGGCCATTAAGTGCGGCCTTTTGAATGAATCCAAATTTTGTAGAACAAATCCTTTTATTTTTATTAATATGTTTTTGTTCGTCTTTTATTGTTTTAATTTTAATCTTAAAATGAACGTATTTAAAATACCAAAGAGTAAAAGAAGATTCAACGAAATAATCCTCCCCGACTGACGGCCACAATTAAAACATTAGTAAGTTATGAGGGCTATTTTAACAAAATAATGTACATTTTGAAGCATATCTGATTGAAGTATCTTGAATGCGGCCTTATTAGATTACAGCTAACAATGCGGCATTCCGACATGAAAAGGTTCCCCACCCCTGACATAGAACATAGAATAGAACGGCACGGTAGCGCAGCGGTAGAGTTGCTGCCTTGCAGCTCCAGAGACCCGGGTTCGATCCTGACCATACGTGCTGTCTGTACGGAGTTTGCACGCTCTCCCCGTGACCTGCGTGGGTTTTCTCCGGGTGCTCCGGTTTCTTCCCACACTCCAAACACGTAGAGGTTTGTAGGTTAATTGGCTTGGTATTAAAGTAAATAGTCCCTAGTGTGTGCAGGATAGTGTTAATGTGCGGGGATCGCTGGTCAGTGCGGACTGGGTGGGCCGAAGGGCCTGTTTCCGTGCTGTATCTCTAAACTAAACAGTAGAGCACAGGAACAGGCCTTTCGATCCATAATGTCCGTAGCAAACTTGATGCCATGTTAAACTAATCTCCTCTGCCTGCAAGTGATCTATATCCCTCCTTTCCCAGCATATCCATGTGCCTATCCAAAAGCATTTTTAACGCCACTATTGTATCTGCCTCCCCCACCACCCAGCACCTGACCCACCATCTACCTCATTGGAGACCCAACTATCTTTAATCGGACTTCACTGGACTTTATCTTGCACTACACGTTATTCCCTTTATCCTGTATCTGTACACTGTGGTCAGCACGATTGTAATCACGTATTGTCTTTTTAACCCTAACCCTAACCCTAACCCTAACCCTAACCCTAACCCTAACCCTAAGCCTAACGCAACAAAAAAGCTTTTCACTGCACATTGGTACACATAGAGACATAGAAACATAGAAACATAGAAACATAGAAAATAGGTGGAGTAGGCCATTCGGCCCTTCGAGCCAGCACCACCATTCAATATGATCATGGCTGATCATCCAACTCAGTATCCTGTACCTGCCTTCTCTCCATACCTCCTGATCCCTTTAGCCACAAGGGCCACATCTAACTCCCTCTTAAATATAGCCAACGAACTGGCCTCAACTACCTTCTGTGGCAGAGAATTCCAGAGATTCACCACTTTCTGTGTGAAAAATGTTTTCCTCATCTCGGTCCAAAAAGATTTCCCCCTTATCCTTAAACTGTGACCCCTTGTTCTGGACTTCCCCAACATCGGGGACAATCTTCCTGCATCTAGCCTGTCCAACCCCTTAAGAATTTTGTACGTTTCTATAAGATCCCTCCTCAATCTTCTAAATTCTAGCGAGTACAAGCCGAGTCTATCCAGTCTTTCTTCATATGAAAGTCCTGACATCCTTGGAATCAGTCTGGTGAACCTTCTCTGTACTCCCTCTACGGCAAGAATGTCTTTCCTCAGATCAGGAGACCAAAACTGTACGCAAAACTCCAGGTGTGGTCTCACCAAGACCCTGTACAACTGCACATGTGACAATAAACTAAACTGAACTAAACAGGTGGCATAAATGGTTGCGATTTGCAATGACATAGGATTTCCCTCCACCCCCCTCCCCCCCCCCCCTCCCCCCTCTCCCCCCCACCAACAGCATGAGACAATGACAAAAATGGATGATTTAACAGAACAAAGTATGAGATATGTTGGACACACACTGAATGCATGTCGTTCATTTTACAAGAATGAATCCTTCACAGTACAAATGAGAACAATCTGTGCCGTTCATGCATTCAGTTGTTGTCGACTGTTCTGCAACCAAAAGATAAAAAGAAACGCCTTGTCTAATGAAAATAATGGCACCAGACTTTTATCTGGGAAGCAAATGGCCGAGAGATTGTGTCAACATGGTAAAGAGGCTATTAAAAAATATAATGCTGCATTTAGATAGCTAGGATTTTGAAAGGAAAATAATAATATTCATGGTAGCAAATAGATATTGAAAACCTCCAAAGGAATCATAGCCCAGAAGAAAGCATTTGACTAATTTTGTTTAGTTTTGCGATACAGCGCGAAAACTGGCCATTCTGCCCACCCGAGGCCATGCCGACTGAGTTAGATAGAGTTCTTAGGGATAGCAGAGTTAAGGGATATGGAGAGAAGGCAGGAACGGGGTACTGATTGGGGGTGATCAGCCATGATCACATTGAATGGCGGTGCTGGCTGGAAGGGCCGAATGGCCTACTCCTGCACCTATTGTCTATTGTCTATTGACCAGCAATCACCGATACACTAGTTCGATCCTACACTCTAGGGACATTTTACAGAAACCATTGGGAGGAAACCGGAGCACCCGGAAAAAACCCACGCGGTCTACGATGAATCTTTGAAGGCAGCGTTAAGTTTTATCTATAACCTGGGTTTTCCCCGGGTGCTCTGGTTTCCGCCCACATTCCAAAGTCGTACAGGTTTCTAGCTTCGGAAAAGATTGTAAATTGTCTCTTGTGTGTGAAGGAGAGTGCTAGTGTATGGGGATCGCTGGTCGGTGCGGACTCGGTGGGCCGATGGGCCTGTTTCCGCGCTGTATCTCTAAAGTAAAGTAAACTAAACCTCTTAATTCACCATTGAGTACCAATCCCTTGCCTTTACAAAGGTTTATGGAGCCAGTCTCTATAATCTTTTTAGAAACTGTGGTGTTTCGGAACTTATGGACAAAAAATCTCCTTATCTCTTCTTTGGATCTTTTTCCAAAAACATAAAATACAACGTATAAATCTGAACATATGAGCCTGAAGAAGGGGCTCGACCCAAAACGTCAACCATTCCTTCTCTCCAGATACGCTGCCTGACCCACTGAGTAATGGGCCTATCCCACTTTGGCGATTTTTCAGCGGCCTGCCAGCGACTATCAGGTTGTCAACTGGAACGGCGACTGTCAGAGTGCAACACACACACACACACACACACACACACACACACACACACACACACACACACACACACACACACGCACACGCACACGCACACACACACACACACACACACACACACACGCACACACACACACACACACACACACACATACACACACACACACATAAACACATCACTTCCTTCACCAGCCCGTTATGCAGGCGGGGGACAGGGCAAGTGGGGGGGAGCGCTGTCTAAAAAATCACACGGTGCAAAGCCAATGTGATACAGACACAGACCGCGATGAACAGACACACACTGCGATGAAGGTTGGCGCTGTAATTAAGACAGCTAAAGCACAGTGTACGGTAAGTCCTTTAAAAGAGTGGGGGGGGGGGGGAGGGGGGGGGAGGGGGGGAGAGGGGGAAGACGGAGTGGAGACAACATTTAAGAAGCCAGAGATACACGGCTGTGAAGCTCGGCGGAACATTTAACATTACCGGTCGGTTATCCTTGGTTCTGAAAACTACTGCTTGCCTTTTTTATTCCCAATGTGCCAATGAAATTCACCGGTCAGCACCGTCTACAACCTATGAGAACCTCCAAGAAACTTCGACCTCCTGGCAACCCACTAGGACCTCCTGGCAACCCACTAGGACCTCCTGGCAACCCACTAGGACCTCCTGGCAACCCACTAGGACCTCCTGGCAACCCACTAGGACCTCCTGGCAACCCACTAGGACCTCCTGGCAACCCACTAGGACCTCCTGGCAACCCACTAGGACCTCCTGGCAACCCACTAGGACCTCCTGACAACCCACTAGGACCTCCTGGCAACCCACTAGGACCTCCTGGCAACCCACTAGGACCTCCTGGCGACCCACCTGCTGCACGAGAATTCTTGCTACTCTCCATGTTGAAACATTAGCGGCGACCATAATGAGGCCGTGACTAGTTCCCAGGACGCGGGAACTCCTCACGACCATGAAGGCGACTGCCCGGCAACCGCCCGCGAACATGTGGCGACCATGTGGCGACTGCATAGTCTCCTGCAGTCGCCTAAAAAGTCGCCAAAGTGGGGCAGGCTCATTACTCCAGCATTTTGTGTTTATCTTCAGTGTAAACCAGCATCTGCAGTTCCTTCCTACACAAATAGAAGATATCGCCCTACAGCACAGGAACAGGCCATTCAGCCCACAATGTCTATGTCGAACATAAATAGGAAGGCGTTTAGAGGGCTCTGGGCCAAATGTAGGCAAATGGGACTATCAGGGCCAAAGGGCCTGTTTTCATGCCGTTAAGCTGGATAACTCGATGATGCGGGCGGAAATAGAAGGAAAAGAAAAGTTTATGCAAAATACAAGTTACGTCTGAACAAAGACACAAAGTGCTGGAGTAACTCAGTGGGCCAGGGAGCGTCTCTGGAGAGCATGTATAGGTGACGTTTCGGGTCAGGACCCTTCTTCAGACTGACTGTGGGGGGTGGGGGGAGGGGGAGAAACTGGAAGGGCGATGGGGGGGGGGGGGTGGCAGGACAAAGGCTGACAAGTGATTAGTGGATATGTGAGGAAGGGGGGTTTAAGAGGCACATGGATGGACAAAAGTCAGAGATGAAAAGAGAAAATGTGCATAATAAGGATAGAAGATGTACAAATTGTGAAGCTAGAGGAAAGAATATAGGGGACAGGGGAGAGGGAAGGCTGAAGAGAGAGAGGCTGAAGAGCCGCAAGGGCCTGTCCCACTTACGCGACCTTTACAGGCGACTGCTGGCACCTGGCTACCAGAACGACGCTACGACTCCTTGGAGACCACTCACAACCATAGGAGACCTCTCACGACCACGGTCCTATGGTCGTGAGAGGTCACCTGCGACATGTCGCCACATTCCAAAGTCGTACAGGTTTCTAGCTTCGGAAAAGATTGTAAATTGTCTCTTGTGTGTGAAGGATAGTGCTAGTGTACGGGGATCGCTGGTCGGTGCGGACTCGGTGGGCCGATGGGCCTGTTTCCGCGCTGTATCTCTAAAGTAAAGTAAACTAAACCTCTTAATTCACCATTGAGCACCAATCCCTTGCCTTTACAAAGGTTTATGGAGCCAGTCTCTATAATCTTTTTAGAAGCTGTGGTTTCGGAACTTATGGACAAAAAAATCTCCTTATCTCTTCTTTGGATCCTTTTCCAAAAACATAAAATACAACGTATAAATCTGAACATATGAGCCTGAAGAAGGGGCTCGACCCAAAACGTCAACCATTCCTTCTCTCCAGACACGCTGCCTGACCCACTGAGTAATGGGTCTATCCCACTTTGGCGATTTTTCAGCGGACCGCCAGCGACTATCAGGTTGTCAACTGGAACGGTGACTGTCAGAGTGGAACACACACACACACACACATAAACACATCACTTCCTTCACCAGCCCGTTATGCAGGCGGGGGACAGGGCAAGTGGGGGGGAGCGCTGTCTAAAAAATCACACGGTGCAAAGCCAATGTGTTACAGACACACACCGCGATGAACAGACACACACTGCGATGAAGGTTGGCGCTGTAATTAAGACAGCTAAAGCACAGTGTACGGTAAGTCCTTTAAAAGAGTGGGGGGGGGGAGGGGGGGAGAGGGGGAAGACGGAGTGGAGACAACATTTAAGAAGCCAGAGATACACGGCTGTGAAGCTCGGCGGACATTTAACATTACCGGTCGGTTATCCTTGGTTCTGAAAACTACTGCTGCTTACCTTTTTTATCCGCAATGTGCCAATGAAATTCACCGGTCAGCACCGTCTACAACCTATGAGAACCTCCAAGAAACTTCGACCTCCTGGCAACCCATAGGGGATAAATAGATGCAAAATCCAGGTGGGACACAGGGAGGAGAGTGGGGGAAAGGGGGTTGTTTGCAGGTTAGTTAACTGAAATAGACAATAGACAATAGACAATAGGTGCAGGAGTAGGCCATTCGGCCCTTCGAGCCAGCACCACCATTCAATGTGATCACGGCTGATCATCCCCAATCAGATGTTCCTCCCAATCCCCATATCCCCAGACTCCGCTATCTTTAAGAGCCCTATCTAGCTCTCTCTTGAAAACATCCAGAGAACCTGCCTCCACCACCCTCTGAGGCAGAGAATTCCACAGACTCACCACTCTCTGTGAGAAAAAGTGTTTCCTCGTCTCCGTTCTAAATGGCTTCCTCCTTATTCTTAAACTGTGGCCCCTGGTTCTGGACTCCCCCAACATCGGGAACATGATTCCTGCCTCTAGCGTGTCCAAACCCTTAACAATCTTATATGTTTCAATGAGATGCCCTCTCATCCTTCACTCTGACTCGTCACATGTGGCAATAGATTGTTCAATTCAATTCAATTCAAATTCTCCCCGTAACCTTAGAAGCCCTTACTATCTAAGAGGGACCGGGATTGCCGCTGAGAGCGAGGACGGTCCCTGTGCTAAGACAGGCCTAGTTCACCACCACAAGAAGAAGGTGAATCTGTGGAGCTCTTTGCCACAGAAGGCTGTGGAGGCTAAGTCAACGGGTATTTTTAAGGCAAAGATTGATCGATTCTCAATGCGTATGGGTGACAGGGGTTATGGGGAGAAGGCAGGAGAATGGGGTTAGTGAGGGAGAGACAGATCAGCCGTGATTGAATGGCGGAGTAGACTTGATGGGCTGAAGAGCCGCAAGGGCCTGTCCCACTTACGCGACCTTTACAGGCGACTGCTGGCACCTGGCTACCAGAACGACGCTACGACTCCTTGGAGACCACTCACAACCATAGGAGACCTCTCACGACCACGGTCCTATGGTCGTGAGAGGTCACCTGCGACATGTCGCCAGGGGTCGCCTGTATGGTTGTGAGAGGTCTCCCATGGTTGTGAGAGGTCTCCCATGGTTGTGAGAAGTCTCCAAAGGGTCGTAGCGTCTTTCTGGTCGCCGCAGAATTTTCAACATGTTGAAAATTTCGGCGACCTGTCATGGGTGCCGGCAGTCGCTTGTAAAGGTTGTGAAAGTGGGACAGACCCCTTATTCTGCTCCTATCACTTGTGAACGTATCTAGCCTGTCCAACCCCTTAAGAATTTTGTAAGTTTCTATAAGATCCCCCCTCAATCTTCTAAATTCTAGCGAGTACAAGCCGAGTCTATCCAGTCTTTCTTCATATGAAAGTCCTGCCATCCCAGGAATCAGTCTGGTGAACCTTCTCTGTACTCCCTCTATGGAACAAAGGCCAGAGATAAGAACAATAGACATGAGACAGGGTTTGGGGAGTTGCGGATTGGGGTGGCAGAGGGAGAAAAGTCGCAGGTTTGGAGCTTCGGAATGACGGCCCTTATACCTACACCTTCCGCCCACAGAGACTGAGCACTAACATTTAACGAAGCAATGTAATGCAATGGCAAATCTGTACCCATATGGATCGGAGCCTTATTCACACATATCGCACCATCTGCTCCCTTCACCGAGTGAGAGGAACAAAGTCACACTCCTCCAGAAACTGGAAAAGCAACGCTCACCAAGGCACCACCTGTGAACACACGTGCTCTGCTCTGACACAATTACAACACATTGCAAGAATTAGTTAGCGATGCTGCAGTTGAAGCAAGGTCAACTCCGCGTGGCTACCGTCCAAAGCAATTCACGGGCAATAAAATATTTTGATGAGTAATTGCTATTGTAATATGGGAAAGGTGGCATTAAATTACACAGCAAAAAACCACTTGCCGAATAATGACCAGATAATCTCTTTCACTGATGCTGATTGAGGGATAAATGCTGGTCAGGACATCAGAGATAACTTCCTCATTATTCTTTAAAACAGCGGCCACAAGATCGTATACATCTGCTGAGAGGGTCAACCACAGGCCCAGTTCCAATGGTGCAGCAAAACTAGGCCCCATCCGTAGCCATAGAGTAGCACAGAATGGACGTAGGCCCTTCGGCCCAACGTACCCATGCCGACCAAGATGCCCCACCTACACCAGTCCCATCTGTCTGCAAGCCACAGGGTTACAATGATTTCAAAGAAGTGACTTACTTTCAGCAACATAGTCATAGAACTGTACAGCAGGGAATCAGGCCCTTCGGCCCATCTTGTCCTTGCCCAATGAAGTTGGTGTACAGTGCTAATCCAATTGCAATTAGCTCATAGCTCACTCATAGTCATATAGTCATATAACCTGGAAACAGGCCCTTCGGTCCTTAAATTTCCCATGCCAACCAACGTGCCCCATCTTCACAAGTTCCACCTGCCAGTGTTTGGCCCATATGCCTCTAAACTTTTCCTGTCATGTATACACTATATATCAGGGAACTGAACTGTCCTATCAACAACTAGAGTGCGGTCCTGAGCTACCATCTACCTCATTTGAGACCCTTGGACTATCTTTGATCAGACTTTGCTGGACTTTATCTTGCACAAATCTGTTATTCCCTTCAACGTATGTCTGTACACTGTGGTTCAATTGTAATCATAGTCTTTCCGCTGACTGGTTAGCACGTAACAAAAAACATTTTTCAATGCATCTCAGTACACGTGACAATAACCTAGTATTTGGTCAAATGTTTTTTAAACGTTGGGATAATAACTGCAATGCACGCAATCCCTCCTTATCCATGTATCTGTCCAAAGTGCCAATGTTTATTGCATAAATGAAATAGTTGGTAGACAGAAATGCTGGAGAAACTCAGCGGTTGAGGCAGCATCTATGGAGCGAAGGAATTGGTGACGTTTCGGGTCGAGACCCTTCTTCAGACTGATGTCGGGGTGGTGGGGGTGGGAAAAAGAAAGGAAGAGGCGGAGACTGTGGGCTGTGGGAGAGCTGGAAAGGGGAGGGGAAAGAGGGAGAAAGCAAGGGCTACCTGAAATTGGAGAAGTCAATGTTCGTACCGCTGGGGTGTAAACTACCCAAGCGAAATATGAGGTGCTGCTCCTCCAATTTGTGGTGGGACTCACTCTGGCCATGGAGGAGGTTAACATCGGGACTTAACTGAAACAGTTTATATTGTTGTTGCCACATTGGTGTTTTGGGGAGTTTGCTACATGCAAATTATCTGCTAAAATTATGACTGTAACTAAACTGCAAAAATATTTCACGGTTGTAAATTGCATGAGACATCCACAAGTCCTAAAAATATCCGTTAATTCCAGTCTATCAAAATATAAGTTCTACATTGCAACACACACCAATGTCGAGGATTATGAGTGGAATGAGGACAAGAGTCATAGTTATAGGGTGACACAGTGCGGAAACAGGCCCTTCGCCCCAACCTGCCCACACTGGCCAGCATGTCCCAGCTACACTTGTCCCACCTGCCTATGTTTGGCCCATATCTCTCCAAACTTGTCCTATCCATGTAAATAACATGAGAGGAATAGATTGGGTAGATGCACTGAGTCTCTTGCCCAGAGTAGGGGAATCGAGGACCAGAGGACACAGGTTTAAGGTCAAGGGGAAGAAATTTAATAGGAATCCAAGGAGCAGCTTTTTCACACAAAGGGTGGTGGGTGTATGGAACAAGCTGCCTGAGGAGGTAGTTGAGGCAGGGACTATCCCAACGTTTAAGATACATTTAGACAGGTACATAGAAACATAGAAACATAGAAAATAGGTGCAGCAGTAGGCCATTCGGCCCTTCGAGACTGCACCGCCATTCAATATGATCATGGCTGATCATCCAACTCAGTATCCTGTACCTGCCTTCCCTCCATACCCCCTGATACCTTTAGCCACAAGGCCACATCTAACTCCCTCTTAAATATAGCCAATGAACTGGCCTCAACTACCTTCTGTGGCAGAGAATTCCAGAGATTCACCACTCTCTGTGTGAAAAATGTTTTTCTCATCTCGGTCCTAAAAGATTTCCCCCTCATCCTTAAACTGTGACCCCTTGTTCTGGACTTCCCCAACATCGGGAACAATCTTCCTGCATTAGCCTGTCCAACCCCTTAAGAATTTTGTAATTTTCTATAAGATCCCCCCGTCAATCTTCTAAATTCTAGCGAGTACAAGCTGAGTCCATCCAGTCTTTCTTCATATGAAAGTCCTGACATCCCAGGGATCAGTCTGGTGAACCTTCTCTGTACTCCCTCTATGGCAAGAATGTCTTTTCTCAGATTAGGAGACCAAAATTGTACGCAACACTCCTGCCAGAGCTGCCAGAGGAGGTAGTTGATGCTGGGCCTATGGCAACGTTTTAAGAAACATTTAGACAGGTACATGGATAGGACAGGTTTGGAGGGATATGGGCAAAACATAGGCAGGTGGGGCTAGTGTAGCTGGGACATGTTGGCCAGTGTGGGCAAGTTGGGCTGGATGACTCCAGGACTCTATGACTCTATCATTTATTCAATGCCATCTTCCAAATCTACTCTGATGCTCGGTTCTGCCAAACAGCAAAACATTTTATCCTTTTGTGCAAATCAGCCACTGATAAAATGGCGTCAATCCACAACGTAGCTGTTAAAATGTGACTCATTCACTCAATAAAAGATACACTGCCTGTTATCCGTCAGCTGCCTTGATTAAAAAAATGTCAACATGTGCAGGAAAATCCAACAGTTATCTTCAACTAAATTTTATTCGTTTTATTCACTTTTAACCATACGAGCAAATTCTGTTGAGTAACTCTGTTACTGAGTTACACAGTAACTTAGGGGTGACACAGTGGTGCAGTGGTACAGCTGCTGCCTCACAACACCAGAGACCCAGGGTGCTGTCTGTACGGAGTCTGCACGCTCTCCCCACATCTCAAAGACGTGCAGGATTGTACAGTAGATTAATTGGCCTCCGTAAATTGCCCCCGGTCTGGAGGATGCGTGACTGGGATAATGGGTGTTTGTTGGTCAGCGTGGACTAGATGGGCAGAAGGGCCTGTTCCCACAGTGTATCTCATATACTAAACTAAACTCACAGGGGTGTGATTTATTTAAAATAATTCTAATTTCAGTCTAAATGTTATTCGAATTAAGGTGAGGGGGGGGGGGGGGAGTGGGAAGGTTTAAGGTGAGAGGGGAAAGATTTAATAGGAATATGAGGGGCCACTTTTTCACACTGAGAGTGGTGGATGTATGGAACAATCTGCCAGAGGTTGTAGCTGAGGAATGGTGCAGTAATATCTATCTATCTATCTATCTATCTATCTATCTATCTATCTATCTATCTATCTATCTATCTATCTATCTATCTATCTATCTATCTATCTATCTATCTATCTATCTATCTATCTATCTATCTATCTATCTATCTATCTATCTATCTATCTATCTATCTATCTATCTATCTCTATCTATCTACTATTAAAACTGTGTGTGTGTGTGAGTGTATGTCATATTCTTGTCCTTTGATTCGTTACTCTGCCAAAACCACGCAAAAACGCAGAGGTTTTTGCCATTTCGCAAGCCATTTCACTTTTACATTCGCTCATCCACTCCTCATTAAATGTAGTCTTTTTTCAGTACACATTTTTAATAAAATCCTTCCCCCCTCCCCCACCCCACTCACTCATTTGTTCGCCTCCTGCTGGCCAGTGACCATAACGGCTGCTGCCGCCCGGCTCTCCTCCAAAAACGCCTACATTTTTCCCATTTCGCTAGCGATTTTACTTCTTCCACTCCACCCCCCCCCCCCCACCACCCCTCCCCCCAGCACGGCTCTGCCACGCTGGCCGAAGCCAAAGATCGCCTGCTCCCCCCGCTGCTTTTCGCAGTCCTCGCTGGCTTGCACTGTCCGAAAATCCCGCGCGTCAACTGCCTGTCGGCCCGCAGGCGCATTGAGGGCGTACGCAGCGCCTTGACTTCATACGCAACATCTTGACGGCGATCGCCTAGTGCGTGGCGTTGCGCGATGACGGGTCTGCACTTGGTCTAGTAACATTTAAAAGGCACTTGAACAGTTCATGGATAAGAAAGGTGACGGGGTATATTAACCACATGCAGGCAAACAGCTATGGGTGTACAGGAACGGGTGTCAGGAACGGGTGGTAGGGTCATAAGGTCAAAAGGGATAGGAGTGGAATTAGGCCATTCGGCCCATCAAGTCTACTCCGCCATTCAATCATGGCTGATCTATCTCTCTGTCCTAACCCCATTCTCCTGCCTTCTCCCCATAACCTCTGACACCCGTACTGATCAAGAATCTACTCATCTCTGCCAAGGCTGTACAGTGGATGCAAAGAACAAGGGCCAGCTTTTCTAAACATCCTAAAGCTGGTGAGGTCAGGAACCTTGATTTCCCTTCAAGCAACCCTTATGTTTTGGGCACAAATGAAAGGCAGAGATGGATAGATTCCTGATTATTACGGGTGTCACGGGTTATGGGGAGAAGGCAGGAGAATGGGGTTAGGAG